>NC_049260.1:75219082-75527048 GCF_011100685.1 Canis lupus familiaris
AAGGAGGAGCAGAAAGAGACCATCATCTTAACCAGGTGTGATAAAAGTATCTTACTTCTGCAAATTTTACAGAAGCACTTGAACACGCTCAAGACCACACCTTAAAAGAGAAACTAAAGCTTGTCCTTGGGAGGGTAACCAGAATGATGTAATGATTTGAAACCATTTTATATTAGGAAGTGTTAAAAGATTTAGGGAATTTGGCCTGGAAAAGAGGTTTGTGGAGAAAATGAACTTATCTACATTTGGGTTTTGTTGTTGTTGTTGTTGTTGTTTAAGGTTTAGTTTGTTTTGTATGTGGTTCCAAGAGGTCAACCCAAGATTGAAGACTCTAAAGCAGCAACACATTTTTTTTAAAGATTTTATTTATTTATTCAAGAGAGACACACACACAGAGAGAGGCAGAGACAGGCAGAGGGAGAAGCAGGTTCCATGCAGGGAGTCCTACGCGGGACTCGATCCCGGGTCTCCAGGATCACGCCCTGGGCTGAAGGCGGCGCTAAACCACTGAGCCATCCGGGCTGCCCCAGAAACATATTTTTGTTCAATAAAAGCAAAATTTTCTCACACAGGTGTTTAGAAAAGTGAAGAGGTAATGAGTTTTCTGTTAATTTGAGATGCTGAAGGAAAAATGAATGCCTTCTCCCCAGCTATTTTATAGGGGGAATTTCAGCACCAGATGGATGGTTAATTAAATGTCTTTGAAGTATCTTCCAATGTTGAGATCCTGTGATTCATGAGAGAATGATTTATAATCTAGATGACAATTTATGTATTATCTGAACAATTAGACATGCCACACTGAATGAAGCCTTGTGTCTGGAGGGAGGGGCCCCTATTCCTAATATTAGAGTATTAGAAAGTCAATTGATAAATTGATGAGTATAGAATCTGGCAAAGACTGTCTGATGATTGGGGCACCTGGGTGGCTCTGTGGCTGAGTGTTTGCCTTTGGCTCAGGTTGTGATCCTGGGGTCCTAAGATCGAATCCTGCATCAGGCTCCCTCCGAGGAGCCTGCTTCTTCCTCTGCCTATGTCTCTGCCTCTCTCTGTGTCTCTCATGAAGAAATGGAATATTATTAAATTGCAGCAGCAGGATCATTTGTGCCCTTTCAAAATAAAATTATATTAACCCAAATAAAATATTCATGCCCCAAATCTGAGGCTTCTTTTTCTTGGGCAATCGTGAATACACTAAAAATTTCTTACTGGTAACCTCCCTTTTTTGGTAAATTCTCCAAGAATTGTTTTCCTTCTTTTGGCTGTAGACTTTATAATACCGCCCTTCCCTTATGTTTTACCAGACTGTCTCAATGTTTGCATTTCCCAGGTTTGTAGATTGACAAGTTTGAGGTTGACCTCTAGGGAGTACTTAAATGTCATCAGTAACTTATCTACAGTTATACTATAGGCTGTAGTCTTTTGGAAAGATTTCCTGTAGACAGTTGATCCCACCCACCTCAGGTGGATATTTGCAAATTGCAAACATAGAGCCCCTCCCTCCCTGACTTGCCTGCCTGTCGTCTTCCTGATCACTTGCTTCTGTCACTGTCCCAAAATTACCTTTACTACTGTTACTTTATACATCTTTTCCAGGAATTAACATGTAACAGTAATAGTACTGAATTACTTAACAAACATGTGCTTAGGACACCCAGGAAAATGCTTTTAAGAATTCTTTTAAGACTGTGTTGGAAAGTACCTGGCTGGCTCAGTCAGTAGAGCATGTGACTCTTGATCTTGGGGCTGTGAGCTCAAGCCCCATGTTGGGTGTAGAGATGACTTAAAAAATAAAAATCTTTGGGGTACCTCAGTGGCTCAGTTGGTTAAGCATCTATCTGCCTTTGGCTCAGGTCATGGTCCTGGGGTCCTGGGACCTAACCCTGCATTGAACTTCCTGGTCTGTGAGGAGCCTGCTTCTCCCTCTCCCCTGCCCCTGCCCATGCTCTCTCTCATAAATAAAATCTTAAAAAATAAAAGTCTTTAAAAAGAAAAAAGATTAATTGTTGGTTTTCAAAAAGAAAAATTTAAGCAGCCATGATGAAAAAAATTGGCATTTGTGTTTATTTTTCCATTTCTAATTGTAATTATTATTGTTTTTAATTTGAATCTGTAGAGGATGGTGTGGGAAAGACAGCTTTCTCTTTTTTAGAACTTAGAGCTTCTAAAGGTATTAATCTGGCCTTGATCACAGTGTCTAAAAACAAAACATCCCATAATGATAATGTGATATTGTTTGAAACAGATTCTTTTATTATTTATTATTCTTTTAAATTCTTTTCACTATGTTGGATCAGAATCAGATCTCACAAAGTGGCCTTTATTAAAGACATGATGTGATGAAGCTAGATTTAAATCCCAGCTCCCACTCACTACCAATGTTGCCTTGGAAAAGTCTCACATATCGCAGCCTCAGTTTCTTCATATGTAACTTAATATGTTGGTTCCTCATGGTAAAAATGTCTAAGCAGTAGTCTACATTAATGGGCAGAAAGTGAACTGGTATTAGGGAAGAGGCAGTGATCCAGTGTGGTATAGAAACAGATTTCAAAAAAGAAAGAAAGAAAGAAAGAAAGAAAGAAAGAAAGAAAGAAAGAAAGAAAGAAAGAAAGAAAGAAAGAAACACAGATTTCAGAGCCAGTCTATGCAGGTTTGAAGTCTGCCTCATTTTACTCATCCATAAAATGGGCTGTTGTAAGAATTTAAATGAGTTAAAATATGTAAAGCAATTATAACAATGCACTCCATAGTTGCCTATTGCTATGATGATGATCCCTAAGAAACTGTAAGCAGAGGGCCTGAACCCAATGGTACTTTCTTTTACCTTTGAAAAAGAAAGCAGAAATTATTAATTAGAAGCCAACCTTATATCAACTTTGTAAGATTATGGAACATTTGCCACTCCCTTATGTCTATTTGCTTTATCCCCTGTTTCTCCAGAGTAGTCAGCAGATAAACTTTAAAATTAAATGAGCCTGTATGCTTGGCTTCAATGGCAGCAAGTAAGTGGGGGAGGTAGAAAGACTGTCTCATTCTGCATTTAGGCTTAGAGAGACAGCTACCAAAAGGAGAGAAAACAGGGGTGTCCCTGTGGCTGCTAGGAAAAAGGAACATAGGGATCAGAACTGGACCTGGAAGGGGGCCTGGGGACTTAAAGATGGCAAGGTTCATGTGGTTCCCTGCCCTCCCTACATTCCATTATGGGGCTGTGGTGAGCACCAAAGAGCTTATGACAGTGCTTTTTTTTTTTAATTTTTTTTAAATTTTTATTTATTTATGATAGTCACACAGAGAGAAAGAGAGAGAGGCAGAGACACAGGCAGAGGGAGAAGCAGGCTCCATGCACCGGGAGCCCGATATGGGATTCGATCCCGGGTCTCCAAGATCGCGCCCTGGGCAAAGGCAGGCGCCAAACCGCTGCGCCACCCAGGGATCCCGACAGTGCTTTTTAAGCTGATAAGTGTTATAGTGACATCACATTAAATAGCAGGGAGTACTTTCACTTTACAACTATTACTTTGGAAAGCTGCACTCAAAACTGTGTATTGCTAAGAGATAAACTGAGGCATATTAAAAATACTGACAGTTTATTTGAACAAAGATCAATTCTAACTGGGGCAACACCAAACCGGAAGTGGTTAGGAGCAATCCCCTGGCTGGAGCTAGGGGAAGAACTCTCCTAGAGAAGGTACAGAAGCAAAGAAAGGAAATTATTTGATTGACTATAGCTTAAAGCCAAGGAGGGCACTTGATGGGATGAGCAATGGGTGTTATACCATATGTTGGCAGATTGAATTTAAATAAATACATAAATACATAAATACATAAATAAATAAATAAATAAATAAATAAATAAATAAATAAATAAAGCAAGCCTAGTTGGCTGTTTTTGATTGGTTTTCCTTAGGTTTCTATTTCTTAACCTTGAAGCATTTACATGCAGAGGTTTTAGTTTGTTTACTTACATAGGCCACCAAAGCATGATAGCCACCTCAGTCTAATGGCTTCCTTGTTTAATTAAACAGTACGTAAAACTTGTTCAACACACTGAACTCAACATTTTGATATCATTGGAACAATATTCAAACTTTTTTTGAGACTGACTGAGCAAGTTCTGCCTCTTCCAGGAAGCCTTCTCTTAACTCATCAATCACACCACACCCTCTTCTAATTTTCATAGGAGTTCCTCTTTTCTTCTTACCGCTCCTGCAGCCTGTGAACCTTCTATGGTTATTTACCTTTCTCTGAATAAGTCCTATCTCATCCAGATGGCTCCCTAAGGGAGAGCAGAAAGCTCTCTATTCATATAGTAGGTATTCAAAAACTATTTGTCAAGTGATGGCATGGTAGGCAGTATAATGGGCCCCTCTCAAAGATGTCCACATCCTGATCCCTGGAACCTGTGAATATGTCACTTTATATAGTAAAGGGGAACTAAGGGTGCCAGTGGAATTAAGGGTGATAATCAGCTGACTTCAAAACAGGGATACTGGATTATGCAGATCAGCCTGATGTAATCACAAGGACCCTTAAAAATGGAAGGAGGCAGAAAGATAGGTCAGAGTGATATAATGTGAGAACATGATCCTCTTGCTGGCTTTGAAGATGGTGGAAAGAAGCCAAGAGCCAAGGAATATAGGCAGGCTCTAGAAACTGGAAAAGGCAAGGAAATGGGTTCTCCCCCAGAACCTACCAAAAGGAATGTAACCCTGGAAATACCTTGATTTTAGCATAGTGAGACCCACTGCAGATTTCTAACATCCACAAGGTTAAGCCACCAAGTTTGTAGTAATTTGTTACAGCAGTAGTAGGAAACTAATACAGATGGCAGGAAATGAGTTTTCTATGACTGTATTCACTGGCTCTGAACTTCCTACTCAGCCCAAGAAAGAAGATAAAGCCTCAAGTTTGTTTTTTTCTAAAGATTTTGTTTATTTATTCATGAGAGCCACAGAGAGAAAGACAGAGACATAAGCAGAGGGAGAGGCAGGCTCCCTGCAGGGAGCCTGATACGGACTTGATCCTAGGACCCTGTGATCACAACCAGAGCCAAAGGCAGACATTCAACCACTGAACCACCCAGGCTTCCCAAGCCTCAAGTTTTCAAAGCTAAAGGTCGAGAGTCTATAGTTCCTATTATTAACATAACATGTGCTATGGCAAAAATGAGTTACAACTATTTTGGTTGCAAGTAAAGCAGGATATAAATGATTGGTCATTTTAATAAGGAAAGGTAACTGTTTTAAAAAAAACATTTTCCTCTATTCTATTAGAAACATTTAGCTCATTCTAGGGGTAAGGGAATACTCCCAAAAAAGGATGCAAATATTTGCACTCCCTTCCAGAGAGCACGGGATGAGATTATCTAAATTTTGAAAACTGAGCTTTTCTTACTGTCAGGAAAAGGGTTTTTGATTGTTAAAAGTTAGGAGTCTGGTTTCAGGCTCTTCACCATGGGTTAACAAAGTCTCTTGGTGAAGAAAATAGAACTGGGTTTTGGATAGAGAGGAGGTATCTTGAAACCGAGGGTGGATTTGCAGCATGGGTTGGGGGGAGGGGTGGGATAAGTGGAGACAAGGAAGAGAATTGCTGGATATGTTAGGGCAAGTGGCCCAGGGGCTCTGGAGCTCAATCCTAGAAAGCCATCCTCACACCTATAGCTAATCAAGTGCACTAATAGAATAGCCACACCAAAAGGTAAAACCTGAACCCAAAACCTGTGCCCATTGGTCTTCCATGGTCTGCACATGAGCAGGAACATGATTCCATTCTGCCCAATGCTTTACCAGCCGACCATCCTGTGGGAGGGAGCCAATGCCTGGACCTCAGATTTTTTTTTAATTGCAGTAAAATACACATAACAAAAAATTCACCATTTAAAATGTACAATTTAGGGGCATTTAGTACATTCACAACATTGTACAACCATTACCAGCATCTACCATCATTTCACAATGTATACAAGTATCAAATCATTATGTGTATACCTGAAACTAATATGATATATGTCAATTATACCTCAATTTTAAAAAAATAAGATTTTTTTCCCTGTCACCAACCACCTGTTCCATGCAGATATCTCCCCACAGTACTCACAAACACCACTTGTTGGTGCTACTCTTCCAAGAATCTCTTCCACTCCTACAAATCTTGCTGGATATGCCAAAGATGGAAGGTTCCAACCTGCTCTTTCCACAAGGCATGTCTCAGAGTTACTTATATTTGCAGCCGTGAGAGAGGAGGTATTACTTACCCAGAGACAAAAAGTAGGCTTTCTTCTGCTTGCTATAAATCAGTGAATCCACCAAGCTGAGTGTTCCTTGGCCACAAAGCAAACCTATTCCATGCACAGCATCTGCCTGGTCCGACCCTAGCCTGTCTACACCTCCCTGTGGGACTTGAGAGGCATGGGGAACCCACACAAAACAACATGAAGCTCCTGCTACTTGATGTGCCATGAGTAATAAAGTCCAATGTCTCTGACCCAGTAGTCTCGGGTCTTTGCCAGCATCCATGACACATATGGTCTCACTTATTAGCCTGTAAGTAAGGTAAAATCCTGGAGCCTTCAGTTCTTTTTTTTTAAGATTTATTTATTTATTTATTTATTTATTTATTTATTTATTTGAGAGCGTTTACATGAGTGAGCACAAGTTGGGGGCAGAGGGAGAGGGAGAAGCAGACTCCCCACTGAGCAGGGAGCCAGATGTGGGGCTCAATCCCAGGACCCCGAGATCATGACCTGAGCCAAAGGCAGACACTTAACCAACTGAGCCACCCAGGTGCCCCATGGACCCTTCAGTTCTTGACACCTATAAGCCTTAGATATCTATATTAGGGTAGTGAAGGTGAGCTTACACATCTGTTCTGGGAGGGAATGTGAACTGAGCAAACTTAAACCCTAGGGCTGGGATACAGCATTTTGGTATTTTTAAATGTCTCTCTACAAAGTATTATTACTTAATCATAGAAGTCTTGCATATTTTTCTCTATATTTATTCCTAATAATTTATATTTATTATTGCCTGACAATTTGGATGATAATTTAGATATCGCTTTTATCTATTGTTTCATCTATATACGATTCAACTGATATATTTATTTTGTATCCAAGAACCTAGCTCAATTTTTAAAAATTCTAGTATCTAATCCGGACATTATTTGGATGTTATGATTTGAAAGTTAATGAAGTTTGTGGCCACCTTATAAAAAATCATTATTGGGGCACCTGAGTGGTTCAGTTGATTAAGCCTCTGACTCTTAATTTCAGTTCAGGTCATGATCTTAGGGTCATGAGATCAAGCCCAGTGTTGGGGCTCTGGGCTCAGCAGGGAGTCTGCTTGAGATTCTCTCATTCCCTCTCCCTCTGTCCCTTCCCTCTGTGTGCGTGTATGCACTCTCTTTCTGTCTCCAAAATAAACAAATGAGTCTTTTTTAAAAATCATTATTATTTAATTCAAGTTAGACAATATTTTTCAAACTATAAAGTCTATAGAGAGAAATATAAGGTAAGAAGTCCTAGGTGATGAAAAGATTGGGATCAACTATGCTACTGATCTTGGGGACTTTCATTCATCATAGAAAATGGAATTTTATATTTGATATTTATTGAACACTTGTTATATACAAGGTGTGAGAAAGTCAGAGATGAATGAGACATAGTCCTTTCCTTCAAGGAGATCACAGTGTAATGGAAGGGATAGAAGGAGTGGCTTTAATGTTCTATTTATGTGGAAACCACTGACTTCATAGCCTCCTATTCATTTATCCCTCTAAGCTCCAGTTTTTTTTCCTTCATTACTGCTTATTTCTTCACCTTTGTGATTCAAAGAACAGAAACTGACTCAAAGTACCGTAAAAAATAAAGAGGGCCTATTTTCAGGTGTATTTTCTGTTATTTCTATGGATTACTTTCCCTCTCATCTCTATACAGTCTCTGTTCTCTCACCAATGTACCTGAGAATAGAATTTGATTGCCTGAGCCTTTCTTATGCTACATGCCAGATGTGTGTGGTCGCTGGCTGTTCTATTGGATGGGATTGCCTATCCTTGTGTTATGTTACCATCCAATCAGTTAATGTGACTATTAGTGCAGGAGCTGGCCACTGAAGCAGGAGGAGGACACGAAAAGACTAAAGTATAGGTATGGCATAAGTAGAGCAGACAATCTCTAGTATGCGAATTTCTCTCTCAAGGGGCCCATTTTTGTTCCTAGAAATGAGCATTGGAATAAGCCATAAAAAATATTTTGTGCTGTGCGCTGAAGGACTAACTAAATAGTTTTAACTAGTTTCAATTCTACCAAAATGAAGATAGCAAAGATTGAAATACTGGTCAAACAGTACCAGGATTCTTTTTCTTCCCCCCTCACTGTTGACCAACACACTTTGTTAGATTTTCATGTATGATATAAAGTCCGTAATTGCTTGAAAATCTCACCTGACTCTTCTAAAGAGTTCTATCTACACTTTCAAGTCTTCAGTCATCAGAAAGGATATCTAGTTCTTCACCTGTCCACTGGAAAGGATCTGGGTATGGAAGGTGACCCAGAGCAGCATCTAAGTCATGCCAAAAATACCAGGGAATCCAGAACCACATGGTTGCAGTGAGGAACTCAGCCAGGGTCACCTGGGACCTGGTCAGCTGGGGAAACTGTGTATACCACAGCTCAATATGCACACCACCACCAGCATGACTGACTCTACCGCCTCCAGCTGCCAGGGAGCTACCTCTGAAGAAATGGCCTCCAATGTGAATGAAAGATGCCAGCACTGTCAGAGCAGACATGTCAGCCCACATCCCCACTACAGTCCCCACGCCACCAATATCAGGATTCCTTTTTTTAAAGATTTTATTTATTTATTCACGAGAGACAGAGACCTAGGCAGAGAGAGAAGCAGGCTTCCTGCAGAGAGCTTGATGCAGGACCCAATCCCAGGAGCCTGGGATCATGACCTGAGCCAAAGGCAGATGCTCAACCACTGAGCAACCCAGGCATCCTCAATATCAGGATTCTTTAAGCTTTAGTAAATACCAAGCAATGTACTCTCATGTGCAGGGAAACCTTCACCTAGATCTCTGTTGCTTATCTTGCTTTGGAATCGCAACTCTTTGGACATAAATGTGAAATAGCTGGTCATTGGACAGTTTCATGGTTCCACTTCTAAAATAAGACAATATGGTTTTTAATGAGACCAGAGCAGATGAAAGGTAGAGCAGAAAGTATAAGTAGGTCAGGTAGGCAGTCTCCTTTGGTGTATAATTGTTGGAGAAATTAAAAATTATACTGCTCCACCCACCCCGCTTTAAAAAAAAATCATTTCAATTAGTCTGTGATAGGGCAGGAAACTCTCATCATTGGTTAAACTCCATTGTTACCTTGTGCTGGTGGAGGAGTGGATGAGGTTGGTCTTTTGCTCCAGAGAGAGAGAAAAAAGTAACAAATCAATTCACTATCACCTGCTATTCGTTATAATTTCACAGAGGTCAGGATCCAGAGAGAGGGGGAGCTAAGACAGGTAAATTTGAAGGCAAGGTAAAAACAGAAGAATCTGTAACTGTGGCTTCTGGCAAGAAGGGGTAGTTAAAATGGGGTACTGTAGCGAAGAACTTTAGATGACGAGTGCCTTGGGTGTTTGGAGATGGGTTGAAGCATAAGTGTGTGCCTAACAGGGGAAGCTTGAAGACCCACTTTATAATGCCCTCTCCAGACCTACTGAATCAGAATTTTCGTTTTAACGGAATCACCAGGTGATTCGTGTGCACATTAAATTTGAGAAGTACTGCTTTAAGGGGTCTACAATACACAAGGGCTCAAACAACCGCTGACTTAAGCAGGTTTGGAAAAAATTAAATGGAAAAAAGCTGGGAATTAATCTCGCAAAATGGTTTAATTAAATTCCTTCTCCCTTTATTTAACGAAATTTGTCTTTTAAGACATAGTTTAGAAACTAAACCTCCTTCCCCTCTTGGCTTGAGTATTCCCAGGTCACAAACTGCAAACAACCTCCCTTTTTTACTACAGGAAAAGTATAAGTCTAGGTGAATAAACATCAAAGATTCCGGTTAGAGTCCTCTTTTGACTGTTAAGGAAATATGAAAACAAACAATAGCCAAAAACCCCCAAGAGACTTTGAGTCTCACTTTATCCTAGCACCTGTCATAGGTCATATAGCCCAGATCTGGGAGGCAGGTGGGAGGTCACCGGTTTCACCTTTCGCAGGTAGGAACCCAAAATGTACAATTTTTTTAAAAAAAGCTTTGAGGAACAAAATCTAGCCATTGCTTTGACTTAAGACTCTTACATTTAGGTATCTCAATTAAAAGTCAGCTTAGGGGCACCTGTGTGGCTCAGTCGGTTAAGCATCTGCCTTCAGCTCAGTTCATGACCATAGATTCTTGGGATTGAGTCCAGCATTGGGTTCCCTGCTGAGCAGGCAGTCTGTTTATCCCTCTCTAGGTGGCCTGCTAGTGCTCACAGACTTTTCTGAGCAAGTTGATCCAATGAAACAGATCCCCAGCCATGCCCATAAATGTGTGCCTAGTGGACCTGAAAAGAACTAACCAGGCTGGAGAGAGAGCAAGAAGTGGACAATCTTTGAGGAAAGACTGGAAATGATCTCTGCCTTGGAACTGACCTTTCTCCACTCTGAATTTTTGCTGCCCTCAGGTTGTTTCCTGGTAGTGCAAGCAGAGGAAAAACAAGGAACTCTGAGAGGAGTAATATTGTTTTATTGTTTTATAATTGATCTCTTACAGAAAATTAGTTCATTTCAAAGTGCATTTGAATTAGTTCATTTCAAAGTGGGAGTAGTGTGTGAATATCTTGGGAATTATTTTGGGATAAGTTCCATTTTCTTAGGGAAAACTTGATTCTATCAGGCTTTCCAAAGACTAAATCAGAGAATCTCAAAGTGAGAAAAGTGGGGAAGGCTCATTCAATGTTCCTTCAATGAACATTTATTAAATACTCTCGAGCCAGATACTGTTAGGTGTTGATGACATAGCAGTAAATAAGATGAATAAGTTCCTTGTCCTCATGGAATTTATATTCTGGTGGGAGGGACAGATTTAAAAAAAAAGTAAAAATAAATATATTTCATGTAGTGATGGGTGGGTGCTAAGACAAAAATTGAAACAGGTAAGATAATAGGGAATAATGTGTGTGTGTTGTGGATGGGCTATTTTAGAGTTATCAGGGATCACTCTTACTGAAGGGATGACGTATGAGATGACACTTATATGCTGAGAAGGGAACAGTCATGCTTCTTTGGGGTTCTAGACAGAAGAACTAATATGGGGACACCTGGGTGGCTTAGTCGATTAAGCATCTGCCTTTGGCTCAGGTTGAGATCCCAGGGTCCTGGGATCAAGTCCAGAATCAGGCTCCCTGCTCCATGGGAAGTCTGCTTTTCCCTCTCCCTCTGCCCCTCACCCCTGCTCATGCTCTCTCTCTCTCTCTCTCTCTCAAATAAATAAATAAATAAATAAATAAATAAATATCTTTAAAAGAAGGACTAATATGTATAAAGTACCCAAAGTGGAAAGGAGCTTGATATGCTAGACAAACAGAAAGAAAGCCAACATTATGAGTTGAATTGTGTCTCGAAAATTCATATGTTGGGGTGCCTGGGTGGCTCAGTGCTTAAGCGTCTGCCTTTGGCTCAGGGCGTGATCCCAGAGTTCCGGGATCGAGTCCCACCTCGGTCTCCCTGCAGGGAGCCTGCTTCTCCCTCTGTCTATGTCTCTGCCTCTCTCTGTCTCTCATGAATAAATAAATAAAGGGTAAGGAGGGAAACTGAGTGGGGAAAAATTAGAGAGGAAGACAAATCATGAGAGACTCCTAACTCTGGGAAATAAACAAAGGGTTGTGGAAGGGGAGGAGGGGGGTATGGGGTGACTGGGTGATGGGCACTAAGGAGGGCACTTGATGGAACGAGCACTGGGTGTTTTACTATATGTTGGCAAATTGGATTTAAATAAAAATTTTAAAATAGAAAATAAATGAATAAAATCTTTAAAAAATTTTCATATGTTGACGGCATAACCCTCAGCACCCCAGAATGTGACCTTAATGTAGTAAAGATGACATCCTACTGGAGTAGAGTGGGCTTTTAATCCACTGTGACGGTCATCCTTTATAAAGAGGGGGAAATTTAAACACAGACATGCACACACAGGGAACACCATATACAGATGAAGGCAGAGATCAGGGCAATGCTTCTATAAGCCAAGGAATACCCAAGATTGCACCCCCGCAAAACCACCAGAGGCTAGGGGGACAGCATGGAACAGATTTTTTTTCCACAGCTCTCAGAAGGAACAAACTGCCAACATCTTGACCTCAAACTTGTGGCCTATAGAAGTGCAAGACAACAAATTTCTGCTGGCTAAGCCACTCCTTGCACTTGGTCATGGCAGCCCTAGCAAACTAATACAGCAGCCAGTGGTACTGAGAAAAATTGGGAATAGGCAATAGGAGTTGAGGTCAGAGAGGTAAATAAAAGTCAGATTATCTAGGGCCTATCAGGCTTTTGCAAATGTCTTGCAAATGGACCTAAACCTATGGTTTCAGGTAGATTTAGGTAGCCCCAGAAGATTTGAGGTAGGTGAGGACTATAGATCACCTCTCCTACAACCTCCTTACTACAGTATAATATTACAATGAAGGTCATATTAAATTCTATGACACATACAGTCATTAGCAATTAGAGACCAAAACAGCCAGTACTGCACTTCCATGAAAGATTTACCTGAAACAGGAAGCCTAAGAAAATGGTAGGTAAGGATCTGCCTATCTTCTGGGTGAAGCAAGAAAATCTTTTTTAAAAAATAAATTTTGGGAGGGGCAGGTGCAAGATGGCGGAAGAGTAGGGTCCCCAAATCACCTGTCCCCACCAAATTACCTAGATAACCTTCAAATTTTCCTGAAAATCTATGAATTCGGCCTGAGAATTAAAGAGAGACCAGCTGGAATGCTACAGTGAGAAGAGTTCGTGCTTCTATCAAGGTAGGAAGACGGGAAAAAAGAAATAAAGAAACAAAAGGCCTCCAAGGGGGAGGGGCCCCGCGAGGAGCCGGGCTGAGGCCGGGGCGAGTGTCCCCAGGACAGGAGAGCCCCGTCCCGGAGACGCAGGAGCTGCACCGACCTTCCCGGGCGGAAAGGGGCTCGCGGGGAGTTGGAGCAGGACCCAGGAGGGCGGGGATGCCCTCGGGCTCCCTGGGACACTAACAGACACCTGCGCCCCAGGAGAGTGCGCCATACCCCGTGGCTGAGCTCCCTAAGGGCTGCAGCACGCACACATTGACCCGGGAGCAGCTCGGAGGGGCTCGGGCGGCGGTTCCGCTGAGAGGCAGCTGCTTGGCCGGGAGCGCGAATCCTACAGCGCAGACCGGGAGCACAGGGCGCCGGGACACAGCCCAGGATCCGGCCTCCCCCCGGGACAGGCAGAGGCCGGGAGGGCCCAGGACAGCAAGGACGCTCCTGCCCCAGCTGAGCACATCAGCGGCCCCGCCCCGGAGCCTCCAGGCCCTGCAGACCGAGAGCTCCATAGTTCCTGTGGGGGCTGAATCCAGGTTTCCAGAGCTGCCACCGCCACTGAGGTTGTTCCTCCAGGGGCCTCACGGGGTAAACAACCCCCACTGAGCCCTGCACCAGGCAGGGGGCAGGCAGCTCCCCCAAGTGCTAACACCTGAAAATCAAAACAACAGGCCCCTCGCCCAGAAGACCAGCTAGACGGACAAGTCCCAGGGGAAGTCAACGGACTTAAAGTACACAGAATTAGAAGATATTCCCCCGTGGATTCTGTTTTGTTTTGTTTCGGTTTGTTTTGCTTTTTGATTTGTTTCCTTCCCCCACCCTTTTTTCCTTTCTTTCTTTTTCTTTCTCTTTTTCTTCTTTTTTTTCTTTTTTATTTTTTCTCTTTCTCTTTTCTTTCCTTCTTTCTCTCCTCTCTTTTTCTCCTTTTCCCAATACAACTCGCTTTTGGCCACTCTGCACTGAGCAAAATGACTAGAAGGAAAACCTCACCTCAAAAGAAAGAATCAGAAACAGTCCTCTCTCCCACAGAGTTACAAAATCTGGATTACAATTCAATGTCAGAAAGCCAATTCAGAAGCACTATTATACAGCTACTGGTGGCTCTAGAAAAAAGCATAAAGGACTCAAGAGACTTCATGACTGCAGAATTTAGAGCTAATCAGGCAGAAATTAAAAATCAATTGAATGAGATGCAATCCAAACTAGAAGTCCTAACGACGAGGGTTAATGAGGTGGAAGAACGAGTGAGTGACATAGAAGACAAGTTGATGGCAAAGAGGGAAACTGAGGAAAAAAGAGACAAAAAATTAAAAGACCATGAAGACAGATTAAGGGAAATAAATGACAGCCTGAGTAAGAAAAACCTACGTTTAATTGGAGTTCCCGAGGGCGCCAAAAGGGACAGAGGGCCAGAATATGTATTTGAACAAATTCTAGCTGAAAACTTTCCTAATCTGGGAAGGGAAACAGGCATTCAGATCTAGGAAATAGAGAGATCCCCCCTAAAATCAATAAAAACTTTTCAACACCTCGACATTTAATAGTGAAGCTTGCAAATTCCAAAGATAAAGAGAAGATCCTTAAAGCAGCAAGAAACAAGAAATCCCTGACTTTTATGGGGAGGAGTATTAGGGTAACAGCAGACCTCTCCACAGAGACCTGGCAGGCCAGAAAGTGCTGGCAGGATATATTCAGGGTCCTAAATGAGAAGAACATGCAACCAAGAATACTTTATCCAGCAAGGCTCTCATTCAGAATGGCAGGAGAGATAAAGAGCTTCCAAGACAGGCAGGAACTGTAAGAATATGTGACCTCCAAATCAGCTCTGCAAGAAATTTTAAGGGGGACTCTTCAAATTCCCCTTTAAGAAGAAGTTCAGTGGAACAATCCACAAAAACAAGGACTGAATAGATATCATGATGACACTAAACTCATATCTCTCAATAGTAACTCTGAACGTGAACGGGCTTAATGACCCCCTCAAAACGCGCAGGGTTTCAGACTGGATAAAAAAGCAGGACCCATCTATTTGCTGTCTACAAGAGACTCATTTTAGACAGAAGGACACCTACAGCCTGAAAATAAAAGGTTGGAGAACCATTTACCATTCGAATGGTCCTTAAAAGAAAGCAGGGGTAGCCATCCTTATATCAGATAAACTAAAATTAACCCCGAAGACTGTAGTGAGAGATGAAGAGGGGCCCTATATCATACTTAAAGGATCTATCCAACAGAGGACTTAACAATCCTCAATATATATGCCCCGAATGTGGGAGCTGCCAAATATATAAATCAATTATTAACCAAAGTGAAGAAATACTTAGATAATAATACACTTATACTTGGTGACTTCAATCTAGCTCTTTCTATACTCGATAGGTCTTCTAAGCACAACATCTCCAAAGAAACGAGAGCTTTAAATGATACACTGGACCAGATGGATTTCACAGATATATACAGAACTTTACATCCAAACTCACCTGAATATACATTCTTCTCATTCTTCTCTCAAAAGTGCACATGGAACTTTCTCCAGAATAGACCACATACTGGGTCACAAATGAGGTCTGAACTGATACCAAAAGATTGGGATCATCCCCTGCATATTCTCAGACCATAATGCCTTGAAATTAGAACTAAATCACAACAAGAAGTTTGGAAGGACCTCAAACACGTGGAGGTTAAGGACCATCCTGCTAAAAGATCAAAGGGTCAACCAGGAAATTAAGGAAGAATTAAAAAGATTCATGGAAACTAATGAGAATGAAGATACAACCGTTCAAAATCTTTGGGATGCAGCAAAAGCAGTCCTAGGGGGAAATACATCGCAATACAAGCATCCATTCAAAAACTGGAAAGAACTCAAATACAAAAGCTAACCTTACACATAAAGGAGCTAGAGAAAAAACAGCAAATAGATCCTACACCCAAGAGAAGAAGGGAGTTAATAAAGATTCGAGCAGAACTCAATGAAATCGAGACCAGAAGAACTGTGGAACAGATCAACAGAACCAGGAGTTGGTTCTTTGAAAGAATTAATAAGATAGATAAACCATTAGCCAGCCTTATTAAAAAGAAGAGAGAGAAGACTCAAATTAATAAAATCATGAATGAGAAAGGAGAGATCACTACCAACACCAAGGAAATACAAACGATTTTAAAAACATATTATGAACAGCTATACGCCAATAAATTAGGCAATCTAGAAGAAATGGACGCATTCCTGGAAAGCCACAAACTACCAAAACTGGAACAGGAAGAAATAGAAAACCTGAACAGGCCAATAACCAGGGAGGAAATTGAAGCAGTCATCAAAAACCTCCAAAGACACAAGAGTCCAGGGCCAGATGTCTTCCCAGGGGAATTTTATCAAACGTTTAAAGAAGAAACCATACCTATTCTCCTAAAGCTGTTTGGAAAGATAGAAAGAGATGGAGTACTTCCAAATTCATTCTATGAAGCCAGCATCACCTTAATTCCAAAGCCAGACAAAGACCCCACCAAAAAGGAGAATTACAGACCAATATCCCTGATGAACATGGATGCAAAAATTCTCAACAAGATACTGGCCAATAGATTCCAACAGTACATTAAGAAAATTATTCACCATGACCAAGTAGGATTTATCCCTGGGACACAAGGCTGGTTCAACACCCGTAAAACAATCAATGTGATTCATCATATCAGCAAGAGAAAAACCAAGAACCATATGATCCTCTCATTGGATGCAGAGAAAGCATTTGACAAAATACAGCATCCATTCCTGATCAAAACTCTTCAGAGTGTAGGGATAGAGGGAACATTCCTCAACATCTTAAAAGCCATCTATGAAAAGCCCACAGCAAATATCATTCTCAATGGGGAAGCACTGGGAGCCTTTCCCCTAAGATCAGGAACAAGACAGGGATGTCCACTCTCACCACTGCTGTTCAACATAGTACTGGAAGTCCTAGCCTCAGCAATCAGACAACAAAAAGACATTAAAGGCATTCAAATTGGCAAAGAAGAAGTCAAATTCTCCCTCTTCGCCGATGACATGATATTCTACATAGAAAACCCAAAAGTCTCCACCCCAAGATTGCTAGAACTCATACAGCAATTCGGTAGCGTGGCAGGATACAAAATCAATGCCCAGAAGTCAGTGGCATTTCTATACACTAACAATGAGACTGAAGAAAGAGAAATTAAGGAGTCAATCCCATTTACAATTGCACCCAAAAGCAGAAGATACCTAGGAATAAACCTCACCAAAGATGTAAAGGATCTATACCCTCAAAACTATAGAACACTTCTGAAAGAAATTGAGGAAGACACAAAGAGATGGAAAAATATTCCATGCTCATGGATTGGCAGAATTAATATTGTGAAAATGTCAATGTTACCCAGGGCAATATACACGTTTAATGCAATCCCTATCAAAATACCATGGACTTTCTTCAGAGAGTTAGAACAAATTATTTTAAGATTTGTGTGGAATCAGAAAAGACCCCGAATAGCCAGGGGAATTTTAAAAAAGAAAACCATATCTGGGGGCATCACAATGCCAGATTTCAGGTTGTACTACAAAGCTGTGGTCATCAAGACAGTGTGGTACTGGCATAAAAACAGACACATAGATCAGTGGAACAGAATAGAGAATCCAGAAGTGGACCCTGAACTTTATGGGCAACTAATATTCGATAAAGGAGGAAAGTCTATCCATTGGAAGAAAGACAGTCTCTTCAATAAATGGTGCTGGGAAAATTGGACATCCACATGCAGAAGAATGAAACTAGACCACTCTCTTTCACCATACACAAAGATAAACTCAAAATGGATGAAAGATCTAAATGTGAGACAAGATTCCATCAAAATCCTAGAGAAGAGCACAGGCAACACCCTTTTTGAACTCGGCCATAGTAACTTCTTGCAAGATACATCCACGAAGGCAAAAGAAACAAAAGCAAAAATGAACTATTGGGACTTCATCAAGATAAGAAGCTTTTGCACAGCAAAGGATACAGTCAACAAAACTCAAAGACAACCTACAGAATGGGAGAAGATATTTGCAAATGACGTATCAGATAAAGGGCTAGTTTCCAAGATCTATAAAGAACTTATTCAACTCAACACCAAAGAAACAAACAATCCAATCATGAAATGGGCAAAAGACATGAACAGAAATCTCACAGAGGAAGACATAGACATGGCCAACATGCATATGAGAAAATGCTCTGCATCACTTGGCATCAGGGAAATACAAATCAAAACCACAATGAGATACCACCTCACACCAGTGAGAATGGGGCAAATTAACAAGGCAGGAAACCACAAATGTTGGAGAGGATGCGGAGAAAAGGGAACCCTCCTGCACTGTTGGTGGGAATGTGACCTGGTGCAGCCACTCTGGAAAAGTGTGTGGAGGTTCCTCAAAGAGTTAAAAATAGACCTGCCCTATGACCCAGCAATTGCACTGTTGGGGATTTACCCCAAAGATACAGATGCAATGAAATGCCAGGACACCTGCACCCCAATGTTTATAGCAGCAATGTCCACAATAGCCAAACTGTGGAAGGAGCCTCGGTGTCCATCGAAAGATGAATGGATAAAGAAGATGTGGTTTATGTATACAAGGGAATATTACTCAGCCATTAGAAACGACAAATACCCACCATTTGCTTCAACGTGGATGGAACTGGAGGGTATTATGCTGAGTGAAGTAAGTCAATCGGAGAAGGACAAACATTATATGTTCTCATTCATTTGGGGAATGTAAATAATAGTGAAAGGGAATAGAAGTGAAGGGAGAAGAAATGTGTGGGAAATATCAGAAAGGGAGACAGAACATAAAGACTCCTAACTTTGGGAAACGAACTAGGGGTGGTGGGAGGAGAGGAGGGCGGGGGGTGGGGGTGAATGGGTGACAGGCACTGGGGGTTATTCTGTGTGTTGGTAAATTGAACACCAATAAAAAATAAATTAAAAGAAAAGCAAAGACTCACTTCAGAGCTGTCACCATGCACCATGACTGTGGGTCAAGGTTCAGAAGCCCTAATTTACTCAGCGACCTGACCTAGGGAAACCAGTTGAATGTAGTCTATGCATATGGAATGTAATTTTTTAATTTTTTAATATCAATTTCCCCTTATTCATACCCTATCCGGAACCTGAATTAACTAGTTCAACATAGGTAATTTAACAAGTATTGCCCACAAAATCAGCATAAAGTGGTCCTTTTATTCATTAATGGGCCTCAAATTATAAAGTGTAAAGTTTGAATTTTAAGCTCATAGGCGATTTTTTAAAGCTTTATTAAGCCATTATAATATCTCTAAATTATCTACACTCTGTTGCACCAGGAAGAAGTCTTCAACTAGATATCTTTTGGATCTTGATCTTTTTTTTTCCCCCAGAAGTTTGCTCTCACAATAGTCCTAAATTGTTGTATATTGAAATGTTTAACTTGGTTTGCAGTCAAAACTGCTGGAGTGAGACCATTTCTTTCACAAATATGAGGCAAAAATATGTCCTTGAAGCCTTAAACTGAGTACATAAATATTTTCTCTTCTTTAAGTGAGATTCTCCCAAAAGTGACAGCTGTAAATAGATAAATGTTCTAAGTATGAATATTTTTTCTCACACTTACAAGTAATTTCTTCCCACAGGAGAGGTATAAGAGAGTGTTTATATCTCTTGAATCCTGATTATTTTTTCTAAAGTGTGACCTAAAGTTCATGAGCAAATTAAAGCCACATAAATTCCAGTGATTTCTTTTTGGCTTTTCTTTGTTAATTGTATCAGAATGTATCCCTGTAAAAATATAAAATAAACCCTAGTCTTTGCTCTTCTCAAAAAAAATAAATAAAATAAAATAAAAAATAAATTTTGGGATCCCTGGGTGGCTCAGCGGTTTAGCACCTGCCTTCGGCCCAGGGCGTGATGCTGGAGACCCAGGATCGAGTCCCACATCAGGCTCCCTGCATGGAGCCTGCTTCTCCTTCTGCCTGTCTCTCTCTCTCTCTCTCTCTCTCTCTCTCATTAATAAAATCTTTTTAAAAAATAAAAATAAATTTTATTTATTTATTCATGAGAGACACAGAGAGAGAGGCAGAGGAAGAAGCAGGCTCCCTGCAGGGATCCTGATGTAGGACTTGATCCCAGGACCCTAGGATCATTCTCTGAGCCAAAAGCAGACGCTCAACCACTGAGCCACCCAGGTGCCCCTGCAGGAAAATCTTCTATTGAAAGGTATATATTAGTTACCTATTGCTGTGTTACAAACTACCCACAATACTTAGTGCCTTAAATCAACAAACATTTATTATCCCACATGGTTTCTATGTTCATGGATCTGGAAGCATCTTGGTTGGGTGATTATGACTGAGAGTTTCTCATGAGGTTTGCTGTCAAGATGATGTCTAGGGGCACCTGGGTGGCTCAGTGGTTGAGCGTCTGCCTTTGGCCCAGGTCCTGGGATCGAGTCCCACTTTGGGCTCCCAACAGGGAGCCTGCTTATCCCTCTACCTGTCTCTGACTCTCTCTGTGTTTCTCATGAATAAATAAAATCTTGGGATGCCTTGGTAGCTCAGTGGTTGAGCGTCTGCCTTCAGCCCAGGGCATGATCCTGGAGTCCCAGGATCGAGTCCCACATTGGGCTACCTGCATGGGGCGTCTTCCCTCTGCCTGTGTGTCTGCCTCTGTGTGTGTGTGTGTGTCTCTCATGAATAAATAAATAAAATCTTTAAATAAATAAAATCTTTAAAAAAAGATGATGTCTCGGGCTGAAGTCATCTGAAGGCTTGAATGGGTTGGGGTATCTGCATCCAAGGTGATTCACTCACATGCCTAACAAGTTAGTGTTAGGTGTTGACAGGAGACCTCAGTTCCTTACCACATGTTATAAGAATATGCATGCTCAGAGCAATGATCCAATTTAGAGCAAGACAGAAGCTGCAATGTCTTTTCTGACCTAGCCTTGAAAGTCACACTCTGGCATTTCCATAATATTCTAGTGGTTCCACAGTTGTCCCTATTCAATGTGCGAAGGAACTACACAAGGAAGGAGTCACAAGGGGACCATCTGGCAGGCTGGCTATGACATAGCAGGATAGAGGACTCCAAGAGTCTGATGTGTTGAATGCCATTCTGAAGAGTGTGGAGTTGTTGGCCAGATTTTTAGACTTTTCATGCAAGGGCGGCAGGACCTATACAATATCCTAGCTACTCCATGTATTTGGAATACAATTCATTTAACAAATGAAATATTTTTTACATCTCTTATGCTGTTAGTGGAGTCTGTGGTGCAAGGTTTCTGTTGGTCCTGTGGGTAGAATTCAGGACGACTGTGGACTTTGATGGGAAAAATTATGCCTTTATTTTTATCAATTTCTAACTGAATATAGTCAACAAACCAGTCTTATTAGCAGTATCTGGGACTTTATCATCAATACATATCAAAAATATTTTCACATCACATTACAGCTGTTGTCTATATCTCAGAAAGTTCATTTATGTTCATCACAATTTCAAAATTATGGTAATTATGAGACCTGCTGCTGGCTCTTGTTATTTGCTGGGCTAATAAAGAAGCACACATATTAATATGTCAAAACTATATCTTTAATATTTTGACAATTGCTTTACAACACAATTGGTTTTAATTATAATTATATGTGTTTTATCTTGTGCATTAAAAACACATCTCTGGGGATGCCTGGGTGGCTCAGTGGTTGAATGTCTGCCTTTGGCTCAGGTCATGATCCCGGGGTCCTGGGATCGAGTCCTGCATCAGGCTCCCCACAGGAAGCCTGCTTCTCCCTCTGCCTGTGTCTCTGCTTCTCTCTCTGTGTGTCTCTCATGAATAAATAAATAAAATCTTTTTAAAAACTCCACACATCTCTGGGGGCATCTGGGTGGCTTAGTCGGCTAAGCATCTGCCTTCGGCTCAGGTCATGATCTCAGGGTCCTGGAATCAAGCCCTACATCAGGCTCCCTGCTTGGCCAGGAGCCTACCTTTCCCCCTTCCTCTGCCTGCTGCTCCCCCTGCTTGTACTTGAGCACTCTCTCTCTCTCTCTCCCTCCCTCCCTCCCTCTCCCTGTCAAATAAATAAATTATTATTTATTTATTTACAAATAAACATTTATTTATAAAAACACATCTCTGAAAGCATTTGACAAAATACAGCATCCATTCCTGATCAAAACTCTTCAGAGTGTAGGGATAGAGGGAAAATTCCTCAACATCTTAAAAGCCATCTATGAAAAGCCCACAGCAAATATCATTCTCAATGGGGAAGCGCTGGGAGCCTTTCCCCTAAGATCAGGAACAAGACAGGGATGTCCACTCTCACCACTGCTATTCAACATAGTCCTGGAAGTCCTAGCCTCAGCAATCAGACAACAAAAAGAAATAAAAGGCATTCAAATTGGCAAAGAAGTCAAACTCTCCCTCTTCGCAATGACACAATACTCTACACAGAAAACCCAAAAGCCTCCACCCCAAGATTGCTAGAACTCATACAGCAATTTGGCAGTGTGGCAGGATACAAAATCAATGCCCAGAAGTCAGTGGCATTTCTATACACTAACAATAAGACTGAAGAAAGAGAAATTAAGGAGTCAATCCCGTTTACAATTGCACCCAAAAGCATAAGATACCTAGGAATAAACCTAACCAAAGAGGTAAAGGATCTATACCCTCAAAACTATAGAACACTTCTGAAAGAAATTGAGGAAGACACAAAGAGATGGAAAAATATTCCATGCTCATGGATTGGCAGAATTTATATTGTGAAAATGTCAATGTTACCCAGGGCAATTTACACATTTAATGCAATCCCTATCAAAATACCATGGACTTTCTTCAGAGAGTTAGAACAAATTATTTTAAGATTTGTGTGGAATCAGAAAAGACCCCGAATAGCCAGGGGAATTTCAAAAAGAAAACCATATCTGGGGGCATCACAATGCCAGATTTCAGGTTGTACTACAAAGCTGTGGTCGTCAAAACAGTGTGGTACTGGCACAAAAACAGACACATAGATCAATGGAACAGAAGAGAGAATCCAGAAGTGGACCCTCAACTTTACGGTCAACTATATTCAATAAAGGAGGAAAGTCTATCCATTGGAAGAAAGACAGTCTCTTCAATAAATGGTGCTGGGAAAATTGGACATCCACATGCAGAAGAATGAAACTAGACCACTCTCTTGCACCATACACAAAGATAAACTCAAAATGGATGAAAGATCTAAATGTGACACAAGATTCCATCAAAATCCTAGAGGAGAACACAGGCAACACCCTTTTTGAACTTGGCCACAGTAACTTCTTGCAAGATACATCCACCAAGGCAAAAGAAACAAAAGCAAAAATGCACTATTGGGACTTCATCAAGATAAGAAGCTTTTGCACAACTAAAGATACAGTCAACAAAACTCAAAGACAACCTACAGAATGGGAGAAGATATTTGCAAATGACGTATCAGATAAAGGGCTAGTTTCCAAGATCTATAAAGAACTTATTCAACTCAACACCAAAGAAACAAACAATCCAATCATGAAATGGGCAAAAGACATGAACAGAAATCTCACAGAGGAAGACATAGACATGGCCAACATGCATATGAGAAAATGCTCTGCATCACTTGGCATCAGGGAAATACAAATCAAAACCACAATGAGATACCACCTCACACCAGTGAGAATGGGGCAAATTAACAAGGCAGGAAACCACAAATATTGGAGAGGATGCGGAGAAAAGGGAACCCTCCTGCACTGTTGGTGGGAATGTGAACTGGTGCAGCCACTCTGGAAAAGTGTGTGGAGGTTCCTCAAAGAGTTAAAAATAGACCTGCCCTATGACCCAGCAATTGCACTGTTGGGGATTTACCCCAAAGATTCAGATGCAATGAAACGCTGGGACACCTGCACCCCGATGTTTCTAGCAGCAATGGCCACTATAGCCAAACTGTGGAAGGAGCCTCGGTGTCCATTGAAAGATGAATGGATAAAGAAGATGTGGTTTATGTATACAAGGGAATATTACTCAGCCATTAGAAACGACAAATACCCACCATTTGCTTCGACGTGGATGGAACTGGAGGGTATTATGCTGAGTGAAGTAAGTCAATCGGAGAAGGACAAACATTGTATGTTCTCATTCATGTGGGGAATATAAATAATAGTGAAAGGGAATAGAAGGGAAGGGAGAAGAAATGTGTGGGAAATATCAGAAAGGGAGACAGAACATAAAGGCTCCTAACTCTGGGAAACGAACTAGGGGTGGTCGAAGGGGAGGAGGGCAGAGGGTGGGCGTGAATGGGTGACGGGCACTGAGGGGGGTACTTGACGGGATGAGCACTGGGTGTTATTCTGTATGTTGGCATATTGAACATCAATAAAAAATAAATTTAGGGGATCCCTGGGTGGCGCAGCGGTTTGGCGCCTGCCTTTGGCCCAGGGCGCGATCCTGGAGACCCGGGATCGAATCCCACGTCGGGCTCCCGGTGCATGGAGCCTGCTTCTCCCTCTGCCTGTGTCTCTGCTTCTCTGTCTCTCTCTCTGTGACTATCGTGAATAAATAAATAAAATCTTTTTAAAAAAAAAATAAATTTAGTATTTAAAAAAAAAACACATCTCTGTAAAGGGTTCACCAATTGGCCAAAGGGTCCCATGGCACAAAGAAAGTTTAAGTACTCCTGCTTTAGCCCAGGTTTAGAGAGGAAAATGTGAACATCTGGGTGTAGCTATCTTTCTTTCGGTTAAGGACACCTGAGTAGGATATTTTAGGTGCTAACTAACCACTCCTGAGTGTATATCCCTGAATAGGATAATTTAAATGTTAATTAATCACCCCCAGAGTGTGAATTAAAACTAATCCACAGGGGCACCTGGATGGTTCAATCAGTTAAGCATCTGCCTTTGGCTCAGGTCATGATCCCATAGTCCAGGGATTGAGCCCCACATCAGGGGTCATTAAAAGTTTGAAAATGCATCTTAGAATAAATAAGGTATATTGTGCAGCTAATACTGAAGCGTTCTGAAGTAAGTCATAGACAACATAAAACACTGCATATGTACAATATAACATGTCCAGGAGTTTGAATTTTAAATGTGATAGAAGGCAATTTTGAGCAGGGAAGAGATGGGATCTGTTTTCCATTTTTTATAAGTATTGTACTGATGCAAAGAACAAATCATGAGGGAGAGGGCTGTGCCAGAGTGGCTTGGTTTAGAGTCAGGGCAGTCAAGGTAGGAAGAAAGGGTAGATTCAGGATATATTTTGAACAGAAGGAACCAGCAATGTTTTTCACATTGATAAATTCTACAATTCACTAAGCAAAATAAAACATTGCTACGGTATCTGAATAATTCCCAGAGTTATTAATGGTTGTTTTGCCCTTTTTAAAAAAAGATTTTATTAGAGAGAGAGAGAGAGAGAGAGAGAGATGGAGAGGCAGGGGCGGACTTCCCGCTGAGCAGGGAGCCCAACCCAGGGCTCATCCCAAAACCCTGGGATCATGACCTGAGCTGAAGACAGACTGAGTCACCCGGGTGCCTCTCTTTTGGCATTTATTAACTCAGTACCGTGGAGCGTCTGTGATTTCCAGAAGCTCTGCCAATCCCCAATTAGCTGCAGCTGGTTCCACCTCCAGGTGCCAGTATTTCACTTCACTTCATTGTATGGAAAGCAGCATATTAAACTAAGTAATACTAGGGCATGAATGTCTGACAACAACCCCTTGTGTTAGCTTTCTCCTTGGACATTGACATTTTGACTTGGGTGTTTTATTTTTTCAGTTTTTATTTAAATTCCACTTAGTGAACATACGGTGTAACATTAGTTTGAAGCGTACAATATAGTAATTCAGCAGTTCCCTACATCACCCAGTGTTCATCACAACTGCCTTCCTTTTTTTTTTCTTTTTTTTTATTTTTTATTGGTGTTCAATTTACTAACATACAGAATAACCCTTAATCTGACATGGGTGCTTTAATTTTTTTTAAGATTTTATTTATTTGATGGTGGGAGTGGGGGCCGAGGAGGAGAGAGAAGGAAAGTGAGCACAAGCAGGGGAAGCAGGAGAGGGAGAAGCAGGCTCCCCACTGAGCAAGGAGCCTGATGCGGGGCTTGATTCTGGGATCCTAGGAACCTGGGATCACCGACCCAGCCAAAGCAGATGCTTAACCACTTAGCCGACTGAGCCACCCAGGCGCCCCCTGACATAGGTGCTTTAAAATACAAAGTAAGTTTGTGTATCAGTCTGCATGTGCTGCCTTATAAAATGGCACAGCCTGGGTGGCTTAAATAACAGAAATTTCTTTTCTCACAGTTCTGGAGGTTAGAAGTCCAAGTCCCTTGGCCCTCAGGATTGGTTTCTGGCCAAGAGCTCTTTTCCTGGCTTGCAGAAAGCTGCCTTCTCGCTGTAGCATCCTCACAGGGTCTTTCCTTTTTGTGCACAGAAACAGAGTGTGAAAGAGAGCTAGAGGAGACAGGGAGACAGAACTATAGTAAAGTCTCTTCCTCTTTTTATAAGAACACCAGCCCTACTGGATTCTTAGAAGCCCTATCTCAAATGCAGTTGCATTGGGGGAGGGGTCAGGACTTCAACATGAATTTTGGGGCACATGATTCAGTTTAGAACAATATCAATCTTCAGAATATATGCTAGGGAAATAATTTGAAGCACAGAAAAAAATTTATGAATAGAGATGTTCATTGTTCATTGAAGCATTTGCCATAGTGCCCCCCCATCAAAAGGACACAGTCTAAATGCTCAATAGCAGAAAATAGATCAATTACAGTATATCAACACAGTGGAACACTACAGAGCTATTTAAAAGAATGTAACAGGAAAATGCATATGCTCTGAAGTTAATGGAGAAAAAAATAAACCAAGATACAATATAATCACAATTATGTAAAATTTGGAATGTAAAACACCTGAAAGGAAATACAGCAACGGATTAAGTGTGACTATTGATAAGTGAGTTTCTTGGTGATTTTTTTTTAATTTTTACTTTTCTGAATTTTCTGAAATTTTATAATGAGCATGCATTACTTTTATATTTTATTTTTATCAGTTATAAATTATCATCATCTACAGAGTCAAATCATTCTGTAAGTTTTCTTATGAAAACAGTGTTCTCTTTCTCCTTCCCCATAATTTCCCACTCCTCAGAGGGGCAAGAGCTTTCAACTCTTTTTTTTAAAGATTTTATTTATTCATGAGAGACACAGAGACACAGGCAGAGAGAGAAGCAGGCTCCCTGTGGGGAGTCAGATATGGGACTCGATCCCGGATCCCGGGATCATGCCCTGAGCCAAAGGCAGAAGCTCAACCATTGAGCCACCCAGGCATCCCGAGCTTTCAATTCTTTTAGCTGATTCTTTCGATACTTATCTTGGTTCTCTAAGTAACATTATTTTATTGCTACTTCCTTACTTTTAAATTTTTGACCTTGTCTTTTGACCTACCTACCCACACCCTACTCCCCACCTCACCCAAAGACATTTCCTATCCCTATATTCTTACAATATAGGCATAATTTTGTTTGGACCACCATTCAGTGTTTACAGTTGGCCAAGTAAACATTATTCACAGCTAAGCCATGAAGTATCACAAATAACATTTCCTTACTGACACAACTTAGTGGTTTTTTTCTGGAGCTAATATTTGTTTTGTTTTGTTTTTCTTTAAATAGTTTTCTATTTACTTAGCAGAAATTCAGAGTTAAACTCTTCATCAGTTACTTCTATCGCCTCTCATTGTGTTCAGGTATATCAGGTAGCTTGAAGATATCTCTTTTGATACTTTCAAAAGTAGAGCTGGTTGCCATATTTCTTTCTTAAAAAAAAATTATTTATTTCAAAAAGAGCACATGAGTGAGGGGAGGGGCAGAGGGAGAAGGAGAAGCCCACTCCCTGCTGACCAGGAAGCCCGCAGGGCTCAACCTCAGGACCCTGGGATCATGACCTGAGCTGAAGGCAGGCGCTTAACCAACTGAGCCACCCAGAAGCCCCCCATCTATTTCTTCCTGATATGCAGCTGTCATCCTGGAACCTCCTTTCACCATCATTCTGGAGCTTCCCTTTTACCTCTTTCTTATGCTGGACCTTTCCCCAGTAAACCAAACCTTTCTTTCTTGGTTTTGGAATCTTGTTTTAAACAAGAGATGCTGGGGATCCCTGGGTAGCTCAGCGGTTTAGCGCCTGCCTTTGACCCAGGGCGCGCGATCCTGGAGTCCCGGAATCAAATCCTGCATCGGGCTCCCGGCATGGAGCCTGCTTCTCCCTCTGCCTGTGTCTCTGCCTCTCTCTCCCTGTCTATCATGAATGAATAAATAAAATCTTTAAAAGAAAAATAAACAAGAGATGCATGAAGATTAAATTTTTGAGACTTTGCTTGTCTGAAAAAGTCTTTATCCTCACACCTGATTGACAGCTTGGCTGATATAGAACTCAAGGTTGAAAATAATTTTCTTCAAGATTTTGAAGGCATTTCAAATAATCTCCTAGCTTACATTGTTAATATTCAGAAATCCAAAGCCATTCTGATTCTTGATCCATTATATGTGATCTGTTTTTACTTTTGGGAGCTTGTAGGATCTTCTTTTTAACCCAATGTGGACAAATTTTATGAAGACATATCTTGGTGTGGGTCCATTTTCATTGCTCATGGGAATCTTTCAATCTGGAAACTCATGATCCTCCGTTTTGAGGAAGTTGCTTGAATTTATTTTTTTAGTTTTTTGAATTAATATATTGAAGACTTTGTTCTCTTCATTTTCTCTTCTTCTCTGTGACTAGTCTACGGCCATACCACCCTGAACGCGCCTGATCTCGTCTTCTCTGTGACTAGAGCATTTATTATTTAGATATTGGGCTTTTTCCTATATGATTTAAAATACATATGCATAAAACAATAATTATAAATCTATGTTGAGGAAAATACAATGTATAGAGATATAACTTGTGACAATAACAACATAAAGAGGGGATGGTGAAGCTGTATATGAGCAGAGTTTTTATACTATTGAAACTAACTAAAAAAAAAAAACTAACTTAGTATTAAATCAAACTTGTTTTTTATAAAGATGATAATTGTAATCCCCAGGATAACTACTAAGAAAAAAAACATAAAAAACAAAATACAGAAAAAGAAGTGAGAAGAGAATCAGATTGGTATACTAAAAAATATCCAACACAATATCCATAAAATAAATGGAATACACTCGCCAATGAAGAGGTAGGGTTTGACAGAGTGGATAAGAAAACATGATCCAACTATATATTGTTTACAAAAGACTCAATTTTTTTTCCAAGTAGGCTCCACACTCAGCACAGAGCCCAACATGGGGTTTGAACTCATGATTCTGAGATCAAGACCTGAGCGGAGATCAAGAGTTGGACACTCAACCAATTGAGCCACCCAGGTGCCCCACAAGCGACTCACTTTTTTTTTAACCATTTTTTTAAAGATTTTATTTATTTATTCATGAGAATACACAGAGAGGAGAGTGAGGCAGAGACACATGCAGAGGGAGAAGCAGGCCCCATGCAGGGAGCCGGACATGGGACTCAATCCAGGGTCTCCAGGATCACACCCTGGGATGCAGGTGGCGCTAAACCGCTGAGTTTAGCGGGGCTGCCGGCGACTCACTTTAAATTGGAAGACACAAATAGGCTGAAATAAAAAGGATGGAAAAAGATATTTCACCCTAATAATTACAAAATGAGAGCTGGCAAAGCTATACTGATATTAGACAAAAGAGACTTTAAGACTAACAATTGCTACAAGACACAAAGAACAATATATATTAACAAAGTGATTGACACATATAGAAGCTATAAAAATTATAAACATTTATGCACTAATAATAAAGCCCTCAAAATATATGAAGCAAAAACTACCATAATGGAAGGGGAAAAGAGACAGTTCTACAATAATAGTTGGAGACTTCAATACCCTGAGTTTAATAATGGCTTGACTGGAGATAAAGAAACAGAGGATTTGAACAACATTATAAACCACCAAAACCTATGAGAAATATGTAGAACATCCACTCAACAACAGCAGAATACACACTCTTCTCAAGTACACATTTTTCAGAACAGACCATATGTTAGGCCACAAAACAAGTCACAATAAATTTTAAACAATTGAAATTATACAAGGTATCTTATCTAACCAGATATGTAATGAAACTAGAAGTTATTAAAAAAGCAAAACTGGAAAATTCACAAATATTTGGAAATTAAACAACATGCTCTTATGCAACAAATGAGTCAAAAAAATTATAAGTGAAATTAGAAAATACCCTGAGACAAATGAAAATATAATCTACCCAAACTTATGGAATGAAGCAAATACAATGCAAAGCAGAAATATTATAGCTGTAAGTGATTAAATTTTTAAAAAGAAGATTCTAAATCAATAACCTAACTTTACACCTTAAGAAACTAGAAAAAGAAGAGCAAGCTAAACTCAGTTAGTAGAAGGAAGGAAATAATAAAGGTCAGAGTGAACAAGCAAAATAGAGAACAGAAAAACAATGAAGGGGATTGACAAGATCAAAAGTTGGTTCTTTTAAAACAACAAAATTGCCAAGCCTTTAGGTTAGACTGACAAAACTAAGGGAGAAGATTCAAATCACTAAAATCACAAATTAAAGCGGGGACATCACAACCAACTATACAGAAAATTGAAAGAATTATAAGAGAATTCAATGAGCAATTGCATGCAACAGATTAGATAACATATGTGAAATGAACAAATTCCTAGAAACACACAAACTACCAAAACTGACTCAAGATGCTATAGGAAATATGAACATACCTATAAAAAGTAAAGATATTGAATCAGTCAGCAAAATCTTCCCAAAAAAGAAAAGTCCGGAACCGAACTGTCATAAACCGAGAAGGCTAAAGAGATGTGATACTTAAATGTAATGTGGTGGGGTCCCTAGGTTGGTCAGTCAGTTAAGGGTCTGCCATGGGCTGGGGTCATGATCCCAGGGTCCTGGGATAGAGCCCCACATCAGGCTCCCTGCTGGGCAGGGAATCTGTTTCTCTCTCTCCCTCTGCCTGCTCCCCCCACTGCTTGTTCTCTCTCTCTCTCTGTCAGATAAAAAAATAAAATCTTAAAAAATAAATAAATAAGGTATCCTGGGTGGGATCCTGGGACAGAAAGGGGGCATTAGGGAAAAGCTACTGAAATTGGAATAAACTATGGAGTTTAATTAATAACAATGTACCAATATTGGTTTCTTAGTTGTGACAAATGTATTAACAGCAATGTAAGATAAGACGTTAACAATAGAGGAAAATGAGTGAGGGGTATATGAGAACTCTGTATTATCTTTGCAATTTTCTGTAAATCTAAAATTGGTCTAAAATTAAAACTTTTTAAAAAGATGACTGAATTGGGACACCTGGGTGGCTCAGCGGTTGAGCGTCTGCCTTTGGCCCAGGGCGTGATCCTGGGGTCTTGGGATCGAGTCCGGAATCAGGCTTCCTGCAGGGAGCCTGCTTCTCCCTCTGCCTATGTCTCTCTCTCACTGTGTCTCTCATGGATAAATAAATAAAATCTTTAAAAAAAAGATGACTGAATTGGATTGAAGCATAACAAACATATAAAATACATGAATTCATAATGATGCTAAAGGCAAAAAACCTTTATCGATCACTATGGAGATTGGTAAGGCATCAACTTATTACTCAGAAAGCTGATGAAGAGAAAAAAAATGCAGCATTTATCCTGCCTGTCCCGTACAAATTGTATCTCAGAGTAAGCAATAGCTGATGAGCGGAAATTCTTATTTATAGAAGAATTCCAGCTAATAAATGTCGAAGAAATGTTAGCATTAGAATAAACCACCATTTTGCAACTCCATAATGAAAGGAACAGATCTAGGTGATGATTATTAGGTAAAAGGCTGATGGAAATCCTTAGAATGGGGAGATAAGCTGGCATCATCTGAACCGTACTGACCAATTTTAGTATCAATCAAAATGAGATATGCAGACACAATGCACTTCATGTGATGTAGTAGGAAGAAAACAGCACCATCCATTAGGTATCCTTGTCTAAGACATTGAATCTACTCAAACCTCTAAATCTATTGGTTCATAGGAAATATAGGGAACAGAGGAGCAAGTTAAGCAATACCATAAGGAAGCAATTGGCCAAATCCAGAGTGCAGGACAGTCTACAGAAAAAGTGACCCAGTTTCTTCCATAAATCAGTGACATAAAAAAAGGGAGGATAGACTATTGTTGTGCCCAAGATTGCGAATCCGAGAAACCGCCAAGGAGCCGACACCGATGCAATCACACGAGGGTTTATTTACAAGCTCGAGCCTGGGCCCAAGTATACCCGACGCAGCGGAGCAGGGACTTGAGCCCCGAGACTAAGAGGCTTAGCAACTTTATAGGGGCCAGTGGCCAATGGGATACACAGAAAAGTTGCACAGTCGTGCTGGTCCGCTGAGCCGGATTTCCGATTAGGGTGTGTCCTGGTCTTTGATTAGGGCGGGGCAGTGCCCTAAGTAATAAGCAGGTCAGCACAAGGCAGGTGCAGCCCAAAATAGAGTCAGTCCTGCTCTGCTTGTCCAGGGGTAGGGGATTTTGTTCAATTTCCTGGGTCCCACAACTATTATAAAATAAAAGAGACCTAAGAAGTCTATTTTTAAAAAGTGCAGTGGGTGGGTCTTGTTCAGATCCTGATCTGAATATGTCAAGTATAGAAAGACATCTTAAAAACAATTAAGAAAATTTGGGCAGCCCGGGTGGCTCAGCGGTTTAGCGCCACCTTCAGGGCATGATCCTGGAGACCCAGGATCAAGTCCCATGTCAGGCTCCCTGCATGGAGCCTGCTTCTCCCTCTGCCTGTGTCTCTGCCTCTCTCTTTCTCTCTGTGTCTCTCATGAATAAATAAATAAAATCTTTTTTAAAAAAGAACAATTGAGAAAATTTGAATATGAACTAAGAATTAAGGAATCAATGTCAATGGTGTTGAATATGATGTTGGTATATGATTATGTGTATTTCTTGATATCCTTCTCAGTTACAGATTATATACCAAAGTAACTACTGTAAAATTTTCATTAAAATCCTCCAGCCACTGTGAAAAACAGTATGGAGGTTCGAAGGGGAGGAGGGCGGGGGGTGGGAGTGAATGGGTGACGGGCACTGGGGGTTATTCTGTATGTTAGTAAATTGAACACCAATAAAAAATAAATTAAAAAAAAACTTAAAAATAGACTTACAATATGATCAGGTAATCCCACTACTAGGTATGTACCTGAAGAAAACAAAAACCCTAATCCAAAAGATATATGCATTCCGATTTTTTTTGCAACATTATTCACAATAGTCAAGATGTGGAAGTAACCCAAGTAACTGTCCATCCATAGATGAATGAATTATACACACACACACACACACACACACACACACATACATACATACAATGGGATATTACTCAGTTATACAAGATGACACCTTGCCATTTGCAACAACATGGATGGATCTAGAGGGTAGAATGCTAAGTAAAATAAGTTAGAGAAAGACAAATACTATATAGTTTCACTCATATGTGGAATTTAAGAAAACAAAACAAATGGACAAAGGGAAAAAAAGAAAAACAAAACACTCTTAGATGCAGAGAACAACCTAGTGGTTGCCAGAAGGGAGATGGGTGAGGAAAGGGGTGAAACAGATAGAGGTGACTAAGAGCTGTAATGTATAGACATTTTAAATCATTATATTGTACATATGAAACTAACAGAACACTATATATTAATTATTCTTCAATAAAAATAATAATTAAAAAAATAAAATCCTCCAGCCAGTTGGAAAAAGATTGGAGGCTAGATGAAATAAGAATGGCAAAATGATAATTGGTAAAGCTGTGTGATGGTATATGGAAATATATTATTTTCTCTTATTAATGCTTGAACACTTTCATAATAGAAAGGGTTTTTTTTTTGTTGTTGTTTAATCTGGACCAGGAGGGGTATGAGCCCTGGCTTCCATTCTGATTTTCCCTTAATTAGCTGTGTGATTCTGGCCAAGTCACTTCATTACAGTACCTCAACTCTCTCCTCATAATTCAGAAATAATAACTGATTAAAATTTATCATGTTTGCCACATACCTAGAATTATACCGAGTAGTACAAAGGAACAAAAAAACTACATATCCTACCTATTCTCAAGGCATCAGGGTGGGGGAAGGGGCGCAGGAGGAAAGGAAACAGGGCTTTTGGAAATGTAGAATATATAAAGAAGAAAATGTATCACCTCTACTTCCACCCTGCAGACATAACAAATTGAGGCTTTTAGCGTATATTCTACACCTTCTAGACATTTTTCTATGAAAATATATGCATGTCTTTAAAAAGAGACATGTGAACAATACTGTATGTGCTCTTTCATGGCTTGTTCTTGTTTTGTTTGTTTTTGTGTGTGTGTGTACTATTATATCCTTTGGGTGATCATATCAAAGTACATCAAAACATTATAGATATAAAACATGACCTAGTTTAGTGCCATTTTCTTCCCACAGCTGTTTCATTAACTACAATCAGCCTTTTAATGAATATGTACTACATGTGCCAAAGGAATGGTCATCTCTGGTTTGAACTCTTACAGCTGGTCTCCTGGCTTCTAGTTTTACCCTACTCTAATCCATCCTTCACACAAACACCAAAGTGATCTTCCTGAAATACCCTTATGTCACTGCTCTGCTCAAAAGCATTCAAGAGGTTATGTACTGTATGATTCCATTTATATGACATTCTCAAAAAGACAAAACTATAGAGACAGGGAACAGATTAGTGGTTGTCAAGGGTTAGAGGTGTTGGGACGGTGTGACTCCAGAGGGGTAGTATGAGGTAATTCTTTGGGGGTATTGGAATTGTTGTGTCCTGACTGTAGTGGTGGTTACATACATCTCTACATGTGTTAAAATTCATAAAGCTGTATATTACCCCCAAGATGTCAACTTTTCCATGTGATAATTTTTGGAAAGTCTTCAATGGTTCTCCATTGCATAGATTCAAATTCAGCACTTAGCTAACATAAGGTCCTCCATGGCTCTCCAGGCTACCTTTCCACCCTCATCTCTTACTGAGCCTCACCCCCAATGCTCACTATATTCCAGGCACACTAAACTGCTTGCTGTTTGGTGAACATATATGCCATATGTGAACCTTGATACCTGTGTGTCTTTACTTGCAATGTTCCCTCTGCTAAAATGTATGTCCACCAATGGCGACCCTACTTATCTTTCAAGGCTTAGTTCAAATCTCACATCCTCTGTGGACCTTTCCTCAGCTCCTCAGAATTAAATCTCTCTTTCCTCAATGCTCCCACAGCACTTTGCTTAGATCTCATTGCCTGACACCACCAAGTGTTATAAAGTAAAGCCCAGGCAGAAGTGTGCTCCAATGATTAGGCAATAAAACCCCCAACCTTGCTCAGAAGTATTCACTTAGCATCAAGCATTTGCATTCCTTCTTTCCTCTCCTCGGTACCCAATGACCCACTGGTTTCCAGGCCAGGTTACACCAGCACAGACTTTATTTTTTAAAAAGATTTTATTTATTCATGAGAGACACAGAGAGAGAGGCGGAGGGAGAAGCAGACTCTCTTTAGAGAGCCTGACACGGGACTCGATCCCAGGACTCTAGGATCATCACCCGAGCCAAAGGCAGACGCTCAACCACTGAGCTACCCTGACATCCCCACCTGTAGATTTTAGACCTTCCCTGTTATTTACCTCCCCATCCTTCAAACCCCAGCTTAAACTTCATTGTCAAATACATTCCTGCTTTTCTGCTCTGGCGCTGAATTCCTGGCTTGGCCTCTGAGCACATGATTCTTCCATGCCACTCCCAGGGATGGTCTAGCTTTCTGACCTATGCCTACTCAATCCTACTCTCCTGGCTGGAAGACAAGGGAGCTTGCCTAGCAGGTGTGGGTACCTGGAGCTGAGGCTGGTGGGAGGAGTGTCTCATTGCATTGGTAAGTGAGCCAATCCAACGCAAAAGAGCAAATTGGAGAGTCAAGTGAGGCAAGCAGAGGTTGGTAAACCAGAGAAGCAGAGCCAAATTACGTCAAGAGAGTAAGGAGGGACTGGAACCTAAAGCCAAGAAAATGAGCACATGTGGATGGTTGGGAACCATGTTAGAGCAGGCTAAGCCATAGGCTAGTTGGGTAAATATTAGAGATATGGGACCTTTGCCTATTCCCTTCTGTGTTAAATGTGAATGCACTTGCCCCATTTAAAGAGCCAAAGATAAAAAAATAAAGAGCCAAAGATGAGTATAAAATACCCGCCTTCTTCAGTCCTACCCAGTCTAGATTATGGAGCCCAACATCTATGAGAGGCAGTGTGGTAGACTGAAAAGAATATGAGCTTTGGAATCAGACCAGAGTTTAGGGTCACTTGGGTGGTTCAGTGGTTGAGTGTCTGCCTTCAGCTCAGGTCGTGATCCCACGGTCATGGGATCAAGTCCTGCATAGGGCTCCCCACAAGGAGCCTGCTTCTCCCTCTGCCTATGTCTCTGCCTCTCTCTGTCTCTCATGAATAAATAAATAAAATCTTAAAAAAAAAGCCCAGAGTTTAAGTTCTGGCTCTTCTTCCCCCTTATTAGTTGTGTGACCTTGTGTAGTCACTTAGCTTCAGCTTCTTCATCTGAAAAATGGAGATAGCATCTACCTCAGAGGATCATTATTATGATGAAATTATGTAAATGAGCCAACGTGGACTTTGGTATCTAATAAGCACTCAACAGATGACAGCCCACTTCTTTCAAGGACACCTATCATAATTTGCCCTCATATTTCTGGTTAGTCATATGCAATACAGGTCTCTATGCAGATCTTAAACTTGAAAGCACTGTGAATTATTTTTTACATGTATTTACTTTTTTTTAAGATTTTTAAATTTTATTTATTCATGAGAGACACAGAGAGAGAGAGAGAGAGAGAGAGAGAGAGAGAGAGAGGGGCAGAGACACAGGCAGAGGGAGAAGCAAGCTCCCCTCGGGAAGCCCGACACAGGACTCAATCCCGGGACTCCAGGATCAGGCCCTGAGCTGAAGGCAGCGCTAAACCGCTGAGCCACCCGGGCTGCCCCATGTATTTACTTTTTAAAGTAATATCTTTTACTCATTGCAAATACCATGTAAAGTTATACAAAATTTAAATTTTACAAACTATTTAACACAGAAGACATCCCCCCCAGAACCCTCCAACCCAGAAATGCTGTAAAGAATTTGGAACATTTTTAACTAGCTCCCCCAGCTACTATATTGTTTGCTTTGTTTTTGTTTGTTTTTTTTTTACAAAAACAGGATCACTGTTAAAGTATGGAGACTCAGAATTTTTTTAAAAGTTTCTTACAAATAGAGTGTACATGTGTCAAAGTTTAATTTTAATTCTTAAAGGAGGAAACCAGCAAGACGGCAAAGTTAACTCGAAAGAGGATATGAGAACTAGTATTTTATTTTATTTTTTAAAGACTTTATTTATTTATTCATGAGAGACACACAGAGAGAGGCAGAGACACAGGCAGAGGGAGAAGCAGGCTCCATGCAGGGAGCCGACGTGGGACTCGATCCTAGGACTCCAGGATCACGCCCTGGGCTGAAGGCAGGCGCCAAACCGCTGAGCCACCCAGGTGTCCCGAGAACTAGTATTTTATAGTCAGTTAAAAAAACAAAGAAATGCTAAAATCATATTGCTAAGGTAGAATTAAAGCTGATTAATGTCCTACGGGGTACTAACAACCAAAATCATGCTGCCTTCTTTAGGTGGATAGAAAATATTGTTGCATTTTGTCAGTTTTACAGATTTGTAAAATGACCGAACCCTTATCACTTGTGCTAAATTACAATTCTCCGGGCGTAGAGTCAGATGACTCTTGGGCCCGTTAGAAAATGCTCTTAATGTGACAGTAAAGCAGCAAGTAGGGGCACCTGGGTGGCTCAGCGGTTGAGCGTCTGCCTTAGGCTCAGCTCCAGATCCTGGGATCGAGTCCTGCATCAGGCTCCCCACATGGAGCCTGCTTCTCCCTCTGCCTGTGTCTCTGCCTCTCTCTGTGTGCCTCTCATGAATAAATAAATAAAATCTTTAAAAAAATAATAAAGCAGCAAGTAATCATCTTTTCCTTTTGTATTAGTTTCCTAGTGCTAATATAATAAATCATCACAAGCTGTTATAGCTTAAACACCACACACACACACTTATCTTCTTACAGCTCTGGACGTCAGAAGTCCACAATCACTTTCACTGGGCTGAAATTAAGGTGTTGGCGGGGACCTGCTCCTTCTGGACACTCTATGAGAGAATGTCTTCTTGTGTTTTATAGCTTCTAGGGGTGCATTTCTGTTTATGGCCTCTTCCTCTATCTTTAAAGCCAACAGCGTCACATCTTCAACATCTTTGTTTCCGTCTTCACCTCACCTCCTCTCTTATGAGGACCTTTATGATTACATCCAGCACACCCACATAATTCAGGGTAATCTCTCCATTTCCAGGACAGCTGGTTAGCAACCTCAATCCCCCACTTAATTCCCCCTTACCGATAACATAATGTATTCACAAATTCTGAGGATTAGGATGTGGAGATCTTGGAGGGGGCACTATTCTTCCTGTATCTATTCTTCCCGGTTTCCAAGTTTTGAATAATTCTTCATAATCTTGGCCTATACATTGTGTTTTCAACTTGCTTTTTTTCATACTGTATACATCTACCCCATTTTTTTTAGTAGACAAAAAAGCTACATTAGTTTCAGGTATACAACTTAGTGATTTGACAAGTTTACATATTATGCTTTGTTCACAAGAATAGCTACCATCTAACACCATACCTCATTACTACAATATTACTGATTTATTTCCTATGCTGTGCCTCTTATTTCCACGACTTCTTCATTCCATAACTGGAAGCCTGTGTCTCCCTCTCCCCTTCACCCATTTGGCCCAATCCTCTACTCCCTTCCCTTCTGGCAACCATCAGTTTGTTCTCTGTATTTATGGGTTTAATTTTGCATTTTGTTTCTGCATTTTTAGGTTCCACTTATGAGTGAAATCATATGGTATTTGTTTTTCTTAGTGTAATTTATTTCACTTAGCATAACACCCTCTAGGCCCATCCATGTTGTCTCAAATGACACAATCTCATCCTTTTTATGGCTGCATATTCCATCTTATACAGACACACAACACACACACACACACACACACACACACACACACACACACACACCTATCTTATCCATTCATCTATTGTTGGATACTTAGGTTGCTTCCATATCTTGGCTATTGTAAATAATGCTATAATAAACATAGTGGTGCATACATCTTTTTAATGGCTGGACAGTATTCCAATTATAGAATTGACAGAATTTAATCATTTTCTTACAGATGGAAATTTAAGTTGTTACCAATTTTTCACTGTTACAAACAGTGCTGTAATGAACATTCCTGTACATATCTCTTTGCACAAGTGTGGCCAGGTTGCCATAGGAAAAATTCCTAGAGGTTAAAATTTGGAGGCAGAAAGTATGCCTGATTAATTTTGACATATATTGACAGATTGCCTTCCAAAAATTTGCACCAATATTGCACTCTCATGCCAGTAATGAGAACCAGTGTCTATTTATCTCCAATATCACTTAAATTCAATATCTGGGATTCACATTTGAGTCTTTCAGCATCTATAGAGCACTCTGAAATATCCATTTAGCTTTTCCTTGGCACAAAATGAGTTTAATAACTGTTTTAATAAATTAAAGGTTAGAACAATGCAAATTCACATGTACAACTCAGAGGGCTTGTCCCCAAAATGAATGATACAATGGTAACAGAGCTAATATGTGTCAATGTGCCTTGAATATAATACCGTGCTCTTCAGATGTTATTATCTCCATACATGAAAGTGTATTGTTTTCACATTTAGTTCCCTTAGCTCACACAGGTCAGCCTTGCTACTTCCCAGTTTCACATGGGAAAGTTTCACATGCTTTATTGTCAAGATTCATATCATACTTTCACTGAGCACACCAGAGGTTCTAAAGTCTGTGACTAAAGTGTATGACTAATGGTGCTAACCCTCCAAGAGAAAAGGCATAAGATTATGGACATGTGTAGCCCCCCTTAAGACAGTAATAAAGGCTAATAGCAAAAGTTTCAAAGAATGAGGATTCCCACTCTTGGGTAGGTAAATCTTTTGGAGGGCCCCAAGGCATCTGCTTTTATGCATACGGCTTTTCAGAAACAGAACTCCACAGGTTTTGTGGGGTTTTTTTTAAGATTTTATTTTTAAATAATCTCTACACCAAATGTGGGGCTCAAATTTACATCCCTGAGATCAAGAATTGCAACACTCCATGGACTGAGCCAGCCAGGCATCCCAGAACTCCACGGGTTTAGATGGAATGTCCTGGTGGGATGTTCTACCCTTCAGCTGCTCACACCACCTTTACCCTGGAAGTAGCAATCAACTCTGAAAGCTGATGAACATGACCTTGTGAGGTGTAGGCGGGAGCAGGCTAGCTGAGAGAGCACTGAATGTTGACTTAGGCTCTCAGGACTGTGACAGCTGAGGGAGGGGCATTATTCTTCAACATTCATATCCCCTGGCCTGCTTCAGAACTAGGAGTTAGCAAAAAAAAAAAAAAAAAAAAAAAAAAAAAAAAAGAACTAGGAGTTAGCTTCTCAGGAGGTGTAAGGACAATGTTGCTAAGAGGAAGTATAAGAGAGTAGGCTTCAGCACTCCCCTGCTGTGATTGGTTGTTTGAGGTGGTGGGGGTGAGGAGAGTCCTACAAACCTAAGTACGAATTGCTCCCTCCAGTTTTATTACCACAACAGGGTCTAGAAGGTTTAAGAACACACAGGAAACAAAATCCTGAAATTAGAAAGGAAATGGGTCCATCTACCACTATCCCTCACCCTACTCTCCCACTCCCTGTATATAACTACATGTAAACATAAATATAAGTACATATAAATACATGTGAACACATACTCAATTTCATTCCAGGCCTTTTAGGACTTGACCTTTTTCCTCTAGGGTAAGTTGAGTGATGCCTCTTGATTACGAGTGTTTGTAAGAATGCTTGAGATGAACCCAACGATAGCCCAGAAAATATTCCTGGAACCGCTAACATATTAAAATAATTCCACAAAGGACCTAAGAGGATTTAGAGGCTTGTGTCATGATTAAGAGTGGAAGCTCTGGAGCCTGAGTGCCTAAAACTGAATCCTGGCTCTGATATGACCTGTGGCTTTGGGCAGGTCACTTCCCTTTTCTAGGCCTTAGAATCTTCATCTGTAAAATGAAGGATTAATAGTACCAACCTCATGAGGGTTGTTTTGAGGACTGAATGAAAGAAATAGTGCATATAAAGCACCCATGCCAGATATACAGTAAATGCTTATAAATATTAGATATTATTTAATTCTCCTACAGTGCCTCACAGTTCTATGCCCCATAGCCTTCAAAGTATTTGTGGAACAAATGAAACTGACAACTATTAGTTTATTTAATACATTTCCTTAACAGGTCCATTTGCCCATACTTAGCCTACCGAATTTCCAATAATATGAAAAAAAGCTGTTGCTACATCAGCCTCTCTTTCCCCCAAACTTCATGGTTCTGCCTTCCATTTCCAAGACCCATTTGCTGGCCCCATCTCTGCCTCCTCTCCCACTAAGACTTGCCCCTACACAAGTACCCTGTGTCGCTTTAAGATTTCAAAGTGCAAAAAAGAGAGCAGTTAAAGAGGTGTATGCAGATAGGAGCACTTCCCTTGCCCTACCATCGTATTTTGAAATTTCTCCTTTTCCTGTGTATCTAGAATACTGCTGTGCAACAGGAAGGCCACCACCTAGAGGAGGTTTTGAGAGTTCATTTGCATAAGGTATGGCTAGACTCTCTTCTCCTAAGGAAAGGGCAGCAGGTTTTTCAGGTCCCAAGGTGCTCCATACCCCTCACCCTGAACTCCTTGCATTCCAGAGATATTAAGTCATGGAGGCTGGGGAGGCTATGTGGGGGGAAAAATACACCCGGTCTAGTGCCAAGGCACATGGTTTCTGCCCTGTGTATCTCCACTCTAGCTCTAATTGGCCTGCTTGGCTTGGTGTGTGTCACTGTGTTCTCATCACACCTGTACCTTAAGTAAGCTGATTCACATGCCTTTTACGGACTAAATTACAGTTCCACGCTGCTTCTGATTTTAATAGAAGGGCATATTAACCACTAGGGAGAAATTATTGCTTGAATTCCAAGAGACAGTGTGTTCTTCTGGAGGCCTAATAGATTCATTCAAATTCACCTTAAATTACATAGTCAGAAGACAAGAGTATGAGCTTTTTATGACATCAACCTAAGTCTCATCATCAAAGATAAAATGAGGGAGTTGGACTGGAAAAGAAAATATTCACTGCTCCAAAGCGAGTCACTTTACTCTTCCCCAAATCAATTATCCAATCCTTTTAGCCCCAAACAGCGGTTGAAGATGGGAAAACCCACACTAGACATACCAGGAAATAGGACCATTCTGGCTAAGAGCCCCGCTACTTAAAAAGAGGGAATACCTCTACCATAAAGTCATGACACTGGATAAGAGGAAGGGAAATGGCTAAAATTCTTAATGTGATCTCAAGAGTAATGTGATCTTTAGGTGGGCATCACATGGGAATGAGAAGCTTTAGGTCAGATTGTTCACAATTTCTCAAAACCTTGCAGTAGCAACAGTTGGTACATGCTACTAGGAATTCTCAAATACTGAGATACTGGGTCCCAGGTGGCAGTGGCCCTCCTAACCTCAATTTCTTGGTTACCTTAGAGGCATCTAGCTGACATTCCCATCAAAATACCCAACTGATATGAGATACATGAAAAAAGGAGATATGTATTCATCCACTGGGGGTATGAGAATGAGCAGAAGGTTGATAAACATTCCTTATTGCAAAATAAAATCCTGTAGGCAAAAACCAGTACCAATGATGAGTTAATGTAATCTCGTTTCCCTAGTAGTAGTAGTAGTAGTAGTAGTAGTAGTAGTAGCTGCCATCTAAACCCCAAACAGCATGAAGGTAATATTCCAGCTATTATTACCTTCTCCATCCCCTAAAAAAAACCCCAGCAAAATACTCAGAATAGTAGGAGATGCAAAGCAATCTTCATTTCTTCCTTACATTAAAAACATTTTTAATTACAGTTCAGCCTCTCTGCAATCTATATCAAGTAGTCAAATGCCAAGAGCACAGAAAAACCAGGTTGGAGGGAATTCCTGATAATGAGGCATGAAGTGAGAGATTTTCCTCAACCACTCCATTCCACAAGCTGGTGCCCATGCAGGTCCCTGAGAAAGAGTCATTCTGGCTTATGCCCTGAAGGAATCCTAGTCAGCACTCCCTCCTCAGAGTGTGCCTATGAAGGGCTGCTTGAAAAGAGAGGTCTTTGATGAAAGATCACTAGTAAAACCCTAATGGAAAGCTAACTTGTTTGGGGAGCAGCTCTTTTAATAGTGGGGGTTTTCTTCTTAAACCAGAGTTTCTCATTGGAATTAAAAAAAACAAAACAAAAAAACAAAAACAAAAACAAAAAACAACCAGCCATGCTTACAGTTACAATTCCACATTAACCAGCCAGGTTCCTGGGAGGTACCCATAACTAGCAAGTTGTCATACTCTCTAATCAGTCCAGATATGTTCTGGTGGAATTCTGGGCCTTCATCTCAGCCCTAGGAAAACTCAGTAATGCCTCAAGCAAATGAGCAGAGCTACAAGATCACACCCAGAGAGCTTAAGGTGCTTGGAGGTAAATTATCCCCTCGGGCAGCCACAGCTTCCCTGGGTGGGAGGGGGTGTTCACCATATCTCTGATCCTTCTTGGTATACAGTAGCTACCCCCTTTTCCAAACAGACCAATCTTAAGGACATAAAACCTATTTGGGAGCTGTTCTTTCTTCTTATAGGCTTACCAGAAAATTCAAGAAAATATCCTAGTGAGTACTCACCTAAGAGCCTCATCCTCTCCTTCAATTTCAAAGTTGCTCTTGGCAAACCCCAACCTATCCCCAAATACCCAGAAGATAGAATCAGACAATGCTTGGCCTTGCTTCAGCATCACAGGATGGCTCTGAGTTCTCAATCCTGCCCCGAGGGTGCTGGTGGCAGCAGACACAATGGAGGTAGTCCACTACGTTGTGGGTAAAGAGTGAGCGCAATGGGTGCAAGTACTGGAAGAAAAGGAGCATGAAGCCAATGGAAATCAGGTAAGCAATGATTAGCTGCAAAGCAATCAAGGAATGACAGTAATTCAATAACACTTTCACTCCACAGAACTTGAAAACCAAAACCATGATCACATTCTCTACCAATCTTAAGCTATAGTGCAGGCCCATATGTCCCCAGTTCTGACCTTTGTCAACAAGGTCCCTGTCTGCCAATTTCAACTGCAAAGCTGACCAGCAAGAGAAGTTGATGCCTGCATAGAGGACAGTAATGGAAATCAGCACCACCAGGGTGCCGACCCGGCTGAAATTTTTCTCAATGTTATTAGGCATCTGGGCACCACTCCTCCAGAACTTAACCCAGGGCTCAAAGAGGATGATCAGGAAGTTGAGCAATAAGAAGGGCACAGCTTTCAATTTCAAGGTGGCTGAGAAGAGCACCAGAATCACTAGGCGGGAAGTGATCTCCAATGTCCGCCAGATGGTGATGCAGAGGACTTCTAACGGCCCAAGGCGAATCTTGTATTCATCATACTTGATCTGGATAGCCAACATATTGCAGAGGGTAGCCCCATAGGTGACAGATATCAGGGAAAAGACCATTAGCACAGCTGTAAGAAAAAAAATAACAGAAAAAAAACAGATAATCAGACTATGTTAGCAAAGCTTGAACTCTGACCCAGAGGTCCAGAGAGATGATAGGTGAGACCTGCGGGGCCCAGTGAAGAGAAAATTCATGTATGAACACAGCTGTGTTAGCACAGAAAACAGCATGCACAGAAAAAAATGGAATTAGATAAACTAAAAATATATATATATTTGTGATAGGGATTATACCAGTTTTTTTTTAAAGCTTATTTTCTATGTTTCTGTTTTCTAAATTTCCCACAATTAACACACATTTTAACTTTAATAATCATATAAACATCCAAAATGAACCTTTTTTGTATATTTTTTATTGGAGTTCAATTTGCCAACATATAGCCTAACACCCAGTGCTCATCCCATCAGGTGCCCCCCTCAGTGCCCATCACCCAGTCACCCCAACCCCCCGCCCACCTTCCTTTCCACTACCCCTTGTTCGTTTCCCAGAGTTAGGTGTCTCTCATGTTCTGTCACCCTCACCAATATTTCCCACTCATTTTTCTCTCCTTTCCCCTTTATTCCTTTCCACTATTTTAAGAAGAGTGGATCTCAGAACTAATGTTGAGAGGTCACTAACACAGAAAGAACACATATAAAGAGATAAGGCAGCACCCACTTGATGAAATAGGCTTCTGAGCAAACAATGAAGGAGGCAGAAGGAATTCTGAAAAAATCCAGTCCTAGGAAATTCATAGGTAACGCCTTTGGTTACAGAAGTCCTTCTTGACAAACATTATATGGTCTCATTCATTTGGGGAATATAAAAAATAGTGAAAGGGAATAAAGGGGAAAGGAGAAAAAATGAGTGGGAAATATCAGAGAGGGAGATAGAACATGAGAGACTCCTAACTCTGGGAAACGAACAAGGGGTGGTAGAAAGGGAGGTGGGCGGGGGGTGGGGGTGACTGGGTGACGGGCACTGAGGGGGGGCACTTGATGGGATGAGCACTGGGTGTTATTCTATATGTTGGCAAATTGAACACCAATAAAATAGATAGATGATGATAGATAGATAGATAGATAGATAGATAGATAGATAGATAGATAGATAAAGAAATCCCTTCTTTTGGGACACCTGGGTGGCTCAGTGCTTGAGCGTCAGCCTTCGGCTCAGGTCGTGATCCTGGAGTGCTGGGATTGAGTCCCACATCGGGCTTCCTGCAGGGAGCCTGCTTCTCCCTCTGCCTGTGTCTCTACCTCTCTCTCTCTGTGTGTGTCTTTCATAAATAAATAAATAAAATCTTTAAAAAGTCCCTTCTTTGACATGTATCTTCTTTAAGAAATTAATCTTGTATGTATGTCAGGAATGTGTCAGAATGTATACTGAAAATTCCATGAAGGCAGAAAGGACCATGTCTATTTTGTTCACTGCTGTATCCCCAGAGCCAAACACACTGCCTGGAATATAATAGGTGATCCATAAATGTTTGTGGAATTAATGAGGAATTCTGAGTTTACAGAGGCAGCATAAAATATCTACAATTAAAAGCCCTCAGTTCAGCTCTGTGAAAGCTGTGTGAAAGTCACTGAATATCTATGTGCTTTAATTCCCCAATTCACTGAGATCTCTAGAATTGCTTGCATTAATCATCGCAATATCAATTTATCACCCAGCTGCTTTGGTATATTTTAGGAATCTCCAAACTTCTACCAGAGTTGTTTAAAAAAAATGTTTAGGGGTACCTGGGTGGCTCAATGATTGAACATCTGCCCTTGGCTCAGGTTGTGATCCCAGGGTACTGGGATCGAGTCCCACATCAGGATCCCTACAGGGAGCCTGCTTCTCCCTTTGCCTACGTCTCTGCCTCTGTGTCTCTCATGAATAAATAAATACAAATAAAGTTTTAAGAAATAATAAAACAAATTAATATTAATTTACAAAAATTTTACACCCTACTTCATAGCCCATAACATCCATACCACTGTATAGAGTTTGGTCCCTGGAGGGTCAGTGTGCTCTATAACTTGCTACATTGAATCTCAACTATAGATCACACAGTGTCCCTTTCCTTTTATTCCTTTGTATCAAAGAATACCAATTACTAAAAAAGTGAGAGAGGCCTAAGGGGTAAATCATCCAAAAAAAAAAAAAGCTGGAACTTTGTGTTCCCATAAAAATACTAGCTCCAGGGAACTGGAGCCATAGAGATGTCAACTTAATCTGCAAGGAAAGTGAAGACTTCCCCATGGAAACCCAAAAAGCAGCACAGCTTTGCTTCCAAGATCCTTTTCAGCTCTAAGTAGAGTCTTGGAATCTCAAAGACTGGAATGAGAGACTCTCTTGAACTGTTTACTCTTAGCCTGATGTTTATTTATTATTTTTCCATGTTTATTGAGATATAATTGATGTATAATGTTGTATTAGTTTAAGGTGTACAACTTAATGATTTGATACACTCTTAGCTTTATAAACCACTGTTAGTCCCATCCTTAAGTGCTGACGCTTGTAGTTGGGAACATCAGAGGGTATATACATTTAGCCACATGTGGTGATGCTTTCCCTTGAATTAGAACTTATTTATTGGGCAGCCCTGGTGGCGCAGCAGTTTAGCGCCGCCTGCAGCCTGGGGTGTGATCCTGGAGATCCAGGATCAAGTCCCACATCGGGTTCCTTGCATGGAGCCTGCTTCTCCCTCTGCCTGTGTCTCTGCCTCTCTCTCTCTCTCTGTGTGTCTCTCATGAATAAATAAATAAAATCTTAAAAAAAATTTCCTTTAAAAAAAAGAACTTATTTATTGATAGTAGTGTAATAAAAGAAAGCCTGATGCAATAAATGTAAAAACACCTTCCATCTGTCTCCCTACAAATAGATTCATGTCATAAGAGATCATAATGCTGTTAGTGAATTTGCTCATCTAGACTGATCCAGATGGTCTCCAAGAGAAAAAGCGATTAGAAAAGAGGTAGCAAGGAGAAAGAAGAGTGGATGAAAATGAAGAAACCTAACCCAGAAAATCACTTACAAGACTTTGAGATGGTACTCTCAGGAAGTTTTTAATAGGAGAAATTGCCAAAGAACTAAAAACAAGGCCTTGGAAAAGGTTTCCCTTACATCCTTTGTATGGTGATATAGTTAGAAACATGGGCTCTGCAGGCAGACCTCTTGGATTCCAATCCAATCTTGCCATCTATTACTTCTCAGTGCCTCTATTTCCTCATTTGCTAAAAAGGGGATAATAATTACATCACAGGGTTCTTGTAAAGATTAAGTGAAATAATTACATGCAAGGGACTTAGAGAAATGTTCAGAACATAGCAAATGCTATCTGCTAGCTCCTATCATCATCATCATTCGCTATTTCCAAAAGTGTAGTACATGCATTCCTCCTACTTAGACACTACCCTGACACTTAGGAAGTCAGGTGATTTAAAAACTAATAGAACAGGGATGCCGGGGTGGCTCAGTGGTTGAGCATCTGCCTTTGGCTCAGGTTGTGATCCTGGGGTCCTGGGATCGAGCCCCACATCAAGTTCCCCACAGGGAGCCTGCCTCTCCCTCTGCCTATGTCTTTGCCCCTGTGTCTCTCATGAATAAATAAATTCTTTAAAAAATAAAATAAAAACTAATAGAATACCTAGAAATAAGCCTTACAAAAATGTGCAAGACCTTTAGCAAGAAAACTATACGACTTTACTGAAGTACATTTCATGAAATATTTATGTACTTCAATAAAGTTGTATAGTTTCCTTGTTCCAGGCCTTGCACATTTATGACATAAATTATGGGGATAGTTCATGGATGTAGACTTATCTCCAGACCCATCAAGCTGGATATGTTAAATAGGTAGAGGTTTTTGTCAATTATACTTCAATAAAATGATGTAAAAATATTTAAAGAAACGGAGAGAGATGTCATCTTGTAATATGAAGCTGATTGGTCCTACAAAGATACACATTCCCTCCGAAATAACCTAAGTAATTTAATGCATTACCAATACACAATCTCAGTGGTTTTTTTTTTCTTTTTTTGTTGTTACCCTTTTGCCTTGTTTTGTATTTTGGCAGGGGAATTGACAAACTGATTGTGGAAATGCATCTATTTGGAAGATGAACCTAAACTGCCCTATCAGATAGGAGCTGTGAAAGGCCTTTGTAAGAAGTTCACAAGATCTAAAAGCAATAAAGAACTTAAGCACATAAAAATTTAATACTTCAGAAAGCCAGAAGATAAAATTATCTTGTGTATCTTATATATGGTATGTTCCACATGTGTTCATGCACATTTAAAATGTATACACATACAAAACATACAAATGTATACATACACACTTATCTACAGCAGAGAAAGGATTAATACCAGAAGAAAATAGCTCTTACAAATTAATAAAAGACAACCCACTACAAATAAGCACTTTAAAGAACAAAATATCTAAACATGAAAAGATGTTCAGCTGTCTTCACAATTAAAAACAAATTATTTAAGTAATCAGTTATAATTATACAACTAAATAATATTTAGCTTAATATACAAAGAAAAAGGATATTCATACCCTTAGGAATATAAATTCATACAACCTTTTGGGAGGGCTATTTGCAGTACTGATAAAATTCCAAACATGCATATCCTTTCACCCAGCACTTCTATTGCTAAGAATTTAGCTACAAAGTCTCATTCTAGTACACAGATACTTAGAAAGATGTTCACTGGAGCATAGTTTGTAATTAGAAAAAACTTTTTTGAAGGGGAAAATCAGAAACAAATTTTAATCCTACCAATAGAAGATTGGAGAAATAAGAAAGAATGGTCCAGTTCATATAAGGAAAATATATATTATATATTTATCATTTATTATTATGAAGTATGCATATATAAATAACCATTGAATAAAGATATATTGGCATACTTTTGAAAAAGACATGTTGAATACAATGTTTTTTTTAAAGATTTTATTCATTTATTCATGAGAGACACACACACAGAGAGAGGCAGAGACACAGGCAGAGGGAGAAGCAGTCCCCACGCAGGGAGCCCGATGCGGGACTCGATCCCGGGTCCCCAGGATCACACCCTGGGCTGAAGGCAGACGCCAAACCACTGAGCCACCCGGGCTGCCCGAACACAATGTTTAATACAGCCCTTTCTTACAAAAATACATAATACATAATAAATATATATTGTATGTATGTTTACATAGTCAAAAAAGTCTGGAAGGATATACACTGAATAGTTAATAGAGATTACTTTTGGGGAGTAAAATTACATCTCCTATTTAATATACATTCTGTGTGGTTTTGAATCTTTGCCATAACCATGTCTGATTTTTAAAATTAAAAAAATAATGGCCAAAAATAGAAATACATGATCATAACAAACATTTTAAACCATAGAAAGTTCGAACCATACAGAAGGGTATAAGGTAAAAGGCAAAAGTCTACAGACTTCTCATCTTCACTCCCCAGAGGTAAATAGTTTCTGATATATCTTTCCAGAAATTTTCGATACGAATACAATTCCTCGTAGGCCAAATGGCTTGTGCATGCATTACTTTTGTAAAGTATACATATTTTAATTAGATACTTTGATGACCTTCAAAATTCTCAGGAGGAAAAGCATCAACATTTCCCTTTCTCTTCACATCACTGTCAATTCTAGGTAGGTAAAAAAGCTTTAAGACCAACAGAATGTCATGAACAATTCTTAGCGGAGGAAAAGAGCAAAGGGCACAAATTCCCTCCTTATATTCATTTGCAACATGGGGCTTTGCAAGCAGCTGTGTACCCACAGCTGTATCAGCTCCAGCCCAAGCAGATGAGGCTAATCTTGAGCTGTTAAAACTCATTAACCGTACTTTATCTTGACTTTGAAAACATGACTCACATTTTCTCCTCTCTTAGAGGTCTTACTCATCCAAGGATCCGTCTTTTACAAGTGGGAACTTAAGACTGTGACCTCTTGGGTAACTTCCCTCAACAATCACACAGAAGATCAGAATTGGGGGGATCCCTGGGTGGCTCAGCGGTTTAGCGCCTGCCTTTGGCCCAGGGCGCGCGATCCTGGAGTCCCAGGATCGAGTCCCGCGTCCGGCTCCCTGCATGGAGCCTGCTTCTCCCTCCTCCTGTGTCTCTGCCTCTCTCTCTGACTGTCATAAATAAATAAATCTTTAAAAAAAAAAAAAGATCAGAATTGGGACCAAACCTCATTCTCATTGGTATTCATTCCCTATTCACCCTATTTCTTTCTCCCCCCTGGAGAGAAGTGATTAAACCAGTGGTTCCCAAACGTGGCTGATCAGAATCAACTGGGGGTATTTTAAAATAATAATAAAAATACAGATTCCTGGCCTCCCCACACTCAGACTGAGTGAGGTCTGAGTAGGAGATGTAAGTTTTTAAAAAGGAGCTTTCACCCAGTAATAGGTTTTCTCATGATCAGTAATATTTGGGAACCTCTTATTAAAAGATGACCATCCTTACACCAAAACAAATGGAAAGTCCTCAGGATAATTTAAACACTCTGGTCTAGGGAAAATGTCCTACTGACTGAAGGTATTACCATCTTCTCTGGGCCCAGAAAGGCTCATCTGTGGCAGTTTTGGTCTTAAATAGCTTACCCCAGTTAAGAAATGTGGCAGGCCTAAGATGTCTGGCTCCCCTAGTTCTTTATCTACCAGCACTGTCCAAAGGTTCTGTAATACCATGCTGCCCAGTACAGTAACCACTCACCACACACAGCTATTGAACTCTTGAAATGTGGCTTGTATGACTAAGGAAGTAAATATTTTAAAGATTTTATTTATTTGCGAGAGATAGAGCACAAGGTGGGGGGAGCAGCAGAGGGAGAGGGAGAAGCAAGCTCCTTGGTGAGCAGGGAGCCCAACATTGAGCTTGATCGCAGGACCCTGAGATCATGACCTGAGCCGAAGGCAGACACTTAACCGACTGAGCCACCCAGGGACCCTAGAAGTAAATTTTTTATTTCATGTTTCATTTTAATTTAAATAGCCACATGAAGCTGGTGACCAGTGTATTGGACAGCTCAGGTCTGGATTTCTAAGACCTTTGATTTAAATGGAGCCCTCCCCCCTCCTGACCCACTCACCTCTACCCAGGGGGACCTCTGCAGAGATCAGAGTCACATAGAGCTGATAGGTCAGCTGGGGCACTGAGCCCAGGAAGGCTTGGATCTGTGACATACGCTTGTAGGCATTGCGGTGCATGGCCAGGGTCCGGATGGAGTGGCCCACCTCCCATTCTATCAGCACCTCCTCGCCATTTATTAGCATCTTCTTTCGGGTGAGGCTGACATAGGGCTCCTCCTGCCCCTCTTTCTTCCACAGTGTGAGGTACTTAATCATGGCCTCCAAACATCTGCAGAAATAAAGCATCATGGGTACTTAACTAAAGCTGTCCTGGGAAAGAAGGTTGGGGAAGGGGGGGATAATAATACAATTCAGGGAGTTTGTGCTACTTTTTGCCATTCCTTAATTCCCATTCTACTCATTTCTTGTAAGTCAAAGAGATAGTTATGTCTGCTATAAGTTACTTGAGTCTAAATCCTTTTTTGTTTGGTCGGTCATCTACTGACCTGAGAACACCATTTCATAGTGTTACTTGGAGGATTTAAGGAATTTGCTTGGTCTCCTTAAGAATAAGCCTATGGTAGAAAAGCACCTTGAACACAAAGACATTAAATAATGTGTTGAGAGAAAATGATGAAGGTTCTTAAAGGCCCTGGTTTTCATAACACCTCAAGTTCCTGAGGTAAAGCAATCTGTATGCAAAGCATTTAGCTCTATACTTGGGGCTTTTGAGTTCTGCTTTTTTCAGGACAAAGCCCACAACTATAATTGTCTTGCCAAAAAGTCTTGGACGGGATCTAGAAAAAACCTCACATCTATACAGTAATGCCATTCAATAACAAAGGTACTTAAAGACTTGACAACTCAGAACTGAATGTGCTACATACCTAGGGAATATCAAAAGATCTCTCTAAAAGTTGTTTTGAAAAAAAAAAAAAAAAAAAAAAAAAAAAAAAAAAAAAAAAAAAAAAAAAAAAATAAAAGTTGTTTTGGAGACCTCTTGACCTATTTGGGGCCAACAGCCTTTTAAACTTCTTTCTTTACAAAGAGGAAAACATCTTTACCAACCTTGAAATAGTGATAAGACCACATTTCTTGCTGTATCCTTCCCATCTCTCCCATATAAATCAGAAGTCTTTAAGCAGTTCTGATGTGGTGAATAGAAGAGAAGCAACTAGAACATCTTGTTTTGGAACACCTGAGTTACCACTTCCTCCACTCACCCTGACATGAATGGAAACTGTGGACTATTATAATAAGTAAAAACAGTTGTGGTGAAAATTAAGCCATCTTTCCTGACTGAGGGTATGGGTTGTATTTATCTTGCCCACCATCCTTATCATATGGTGAGTATTTGATAAATATTTTCTGAGTAAATGAAAGAGTAAAAAGGAAGAATACAGGGTGAGAAATGATGGGAGGAGAGGATAATAATAATGGCAATGTAATTTAATGGAAAAATAGGCTAAAGACAAGCTCAGAGATTTATATGCTTCCTAGGCCTTTGGTTCTGAGGTTTGGAACATGTGCTGCCTGCTATTCTCCACAGGATCCCTTTGAGAGTGGGGCATATGTGCCAGTCTAAAGCATGCAGCTTCCTCCTAGAAAGTGGATGTTTCAAACTCTAAAACCTGGGAGAGGAAAAGGTGGAAGGAGGAGAGAACACAGAAGAAAAAAGCTAAGTGCATTTCCAACAAAATATTTTAGATTTTAACCTGGGCCCATCAGCGCTATTGCTAAATAAAATACTGGGGGAGGTAGTGGCAGGAAGAATTCTGTTTATGCTTCTAAAGGCTATTTAGTGATTTAAGTAAGAGTGTTTGACTTGGTTATAAGCTTTAGTAAGTTAGGGTACATTTTGGGGATCCCTGGGTGGCTCAGCGGTTTAGCACCTGCCTTTGGCCCAGGGGTGATCCTGGAGTCCTGGGATCGAGTCCCGCGTCGGGCTCCCGGCATGGAGCCTGCTTCTCCCTCTGCCTGTGTCTCTGCCTCTCTCTCTCTCTATGTCTATCATGAATGAATGAATGAATGAATGAATGAATGAATGAATGAATAAATAAATAAATAAATCAATCTTAAAAAAAAAGTTAGGGTACATTTTCATTTTCGGAAGTGTCTTTGTATCTCATATCAGGGAGCCAGGCCCTCCAAACATCTTCATGTAGCTAATAGTACTGATTAAGTTCCTTCCTCTCTAAAAAGTAATTTGCCTTGAACATAAGCATATCAAGGATATAATTTATGAGCTTTTAATTATTTCTTCCCTGCTGTCAGGTTAGCTATTATAAATGCTTTCCAATCATTTCTAGTGGAAGCTAAACAACAAAAATGAAATATAGTTCTCATTATTCCATATGATGGGTCCAAATCAAAGATGGCTCGAGAGGCCACAAAGCAAAGGAAGTCTAAACTCTGGATTGGGGCAGTACATGCTGAAATTTGCATCTTGAGAGTGTTTGATCTGTTAACTCAACAGACCACCTTTGAAAAAGGAGAGAAGAATGGTTTCCTTGTTCCTCTGATGCCATCTCTAAATTTGTTTTTTGTTTTTTTCCAGAGACAGAGCAGAAGCATGCACATGCACTCAGTGGGGAGGGGTAAAGAGGGAAAGGGTGAGAGAGGGAGAATCTTGAGCAGGCTCCACACCCAGCACAGAAACCCACTCGGGTTCCATCTCAGGACTCTGACCTGAGCTGAAATCATGAGTTGGACACTTAACCAACTGAGCCACCCAGGAACACTAATGTTTCTAAATTTCTTGGTTCCAAGTTCAAGATGAGGTCTTTCTTTTTTTTTTTTTCTTTTTTCTTTTTTTTTTTTTTTTTGAGGTCTTTCTTTTACAGCTTAACTTCAAAGATTTAGAATTGGAAAGAACTTTTAGATTACTTGGTCCAAATGTTGCATATAGGCCAGCTGAGTCACATCTGACCAACAGCTGAGTCACATCTGACCAACAGCTGTGGTTTGTTTGGTCCAAGTTGTGTTATTTAATTAGTCAAGTTGCCAAAATTTTAAATGATATATCATATCAAATCTTGTCTTGGAAGCTTCTGTTGAAAAGTTGGGGAATCTGGCAATACTGGGTCTGAGTTCCAAGAGTGACACAATGGGCTGGAACTGTAGAGTAGTTGCCTCCTTTAGGCAAATCATGCAGACTCTAGCTTACCACACTGTTCACTACTCTCCATCATTTCTCTAACACTGAGACTTAATTTTCATTTATCATCACACATGAAGCTACTGGTTTTCTCATACTTGGCCCGCTTCACTCATTTATGAGACCTGCCTGGCCGCTGTAAGCGTTTGCGTTTGAGTTGAGACCCATGAGCTGGCCCAACCCACTTATCATACAGATGAAGAAACTAGGGCCCAAGACATCTTCATAGATTTCACCAAAGCCCAGCAACTAGTCAATGACAGAGGGAGGACTAGACTCCAGGCCACTGGAATTCCAGGCTGTTTTTGCTGATATCCCATATTTTCTCCAATGGAGCCTACTCAATCCCTCCTTGTTTGAACACTTATTGATTTAAAAAATTTTAAGGCAGGGGAGTTCTGTCCTCAAATAACCAGTTTCAGACTGTGGTTATTTCTCTAAGGAATAAATATTACCCCATTGCAATTACAACATCAACACTCTGACACATATTCTTCAGCTGACTGCAGGTGCATCTGCCTCTCTTGCAATGAAGACAAACTTGGTCCATTCCTTCCTCCTGACTTTGTAAGTTTTGCAACATCTCCCTAACTTGAAAATCCCACAGTGTCCAGATAAGACCGCTGACACAGATGCCTGTCTCCCTAAGATAAGGCACATTCTCATCCTTTCAAGGCAATCTGAATGGAAAGAACTGATATTTAATTACAGTGTGCTACAGCATCCAGATGGAGAGATGGACTATCTTCCTTTGCCCCCTCTAACCTTGTACCTTTATTGCAGAAAGATACAAAGAGATAAACAGGAGACTGATGAACCAAAAGAAGAAAATGAACTACGATGGATTGAGGTACTGAATGACCACAAATAGCTTAAAATACTTTCCAGATGTCAAAGAACTCTGGAAAATTTGAAAATGGCACCACCACCAGCCCAAGCAGCTCAGTGTAAAGAAACCAAATGTGAGATCCAATTAATAGAGTGTCCAAAAGACAGGATCAAAATAACACACTCTGAAGTTATGTCCTGTTTACACAAGTTCACCACATAAGCTGGTCCTATAGCAATTTTCACAACTCGAATCCAAATAGCAAACATTGAGTAATGAAGGCATATCAATGGTACCATATATGGTTTTAGAACACAAGTACATGCCACATGTTCACTCTGGTGGCAATAAATATTTAAGATAAGATTTTTTTGGATGGTAGGCAAGTAAGCCCAAGAGTGGGAGGGAATGGGAGAATTGATTAGAGACACATTATCAGTCTTGTAAATATTAGCTTCATCTTTCTCTGCACAAACCGTGGGGGGGGGGGTGAAGTAGAAATTAAAAATTGCTCACCTGATAACAGGTCCCAAGAGGATTAGATGCATAAACAATGAAAGCGGCTTGTCTTTGGCCAGATCTCTGTGAACAAAAATCAGGGTCAACTGGACCATAATGGATGAAAACATAAAGAAGGATAAGGTGTATGTCATCCAGTAGGTTTCACTATTCTTTCGATAGACTCTAACCATGTACAAGGCAGATGCAGCCTCCCCACAGTACAAAAAGGTGGAGAAGAGGATGCCAAATGGAAAGGTAAATCGGGGGTTGGCCCCACGGATGACATCTTCCTCCAGAGATGAAATTGGATCCACGTTAGGCTCCTCCGGAATTTCATAAACTCGGTCCATTGTCGAGGTTCTGAGTGCTTGAGTCTGGTCTTCAGGGCAACCCCCACCCACCCCCAAGAGAACCCTATAGCCACTGCAGTCCAAGTATTGGTGAAGACAGCTGTCAAGTACAATTCCAGAACGGAGATCTGCTAGTTAGAGCAGGAGACCCCCTCTTTCTAGTTTCCAGTTACACTTGTTGGAGTATGGGATGGGGAGCCCGGGAGTACCACTTTGAACTTGACTCTTCATTGGCCCAGGATTCCAATCGTCAATATACGTGCTGTGAAACCTGGACAGGGCCAAAGCAAGCATTTTAGCGCTCGGTCTGGAGTCCAGTTTCAGGCACGAGAAAGGTTGGACACAGCTGTTTCCTTGGCCGCTTCCCCTTTCGCAGGATGCCCACCCCCCCGCCGCAAGAAGGGGGTTAGCCCCTCTACCCGGGCACCAACACTCAGCAGCACCTTCCGAGGAGTCCTGACCACGATGCCCTCTCACCCCTGCCGAAAACTGAACTAGGGCAGAAGAGGGGGTGGAGCCTGAGCGTCCCTTCGGGGGCTCATTCCGGTGCCTAGGTCCCCTAGCTGTCGTTAGGCTGTGGCTGCGAGCTCGCCGGCTCGCCGCTGCTCCCTCCGCGCCCACGCAGAGGCGCGGGTTCTCGAGCCGGCGGCTTGGATTCCCCAAGCTCCGCCCGCACCGCAGCCGCCGGCCGGGGGCAGGAGCCAAGGCACAGCCCCGGCCGGGAGCGCGCGCCCGCGCGTTACGGAGCCAGAGAAAGCTAGAGGGGCTTGTTTTCCACAGAGAAACTTTGCTAGCGAGAAGCACGACGTGTGGGGCGCCAGCCCGGGGGGGCAAAGGCAGACGTCGTCTGCTGCTGGGGTCCTCCCCGGCCTGCAGTTCCAGCTGCGAGAGAGGTCGGGCGGCTTCAGGAACTAAGGCACTGATGACCGGGGCGGGCGAGAGGGGAGGGACGGCTGGGGCCAAACAAACCCAGCCTGCGGGTTCCAAGGCTGGCAGCCCCAAGATGCTCCGTGGGGGCGGGGGGGGGGCGCCACACAAAGAAGCTTGGGCTAGCCTCCGGAATGGCTTCTCACCACGACCCCAGGATCCCGGAGGAAGCCACAGCTTTCCTCTTCCCCCAAAGAAGCAGACGCCCACTTGTACCCCGCCCTCCTGAGCGAGCTAGCTGGCACCCTTGCTCAACCCACGCGGTTAGGCAGGTATGTCTCCCTCGGCCTCAGGGTTGAACTTACCTAGGTCCTATTGCCCTCCAGATAATTACCAGGGCGGGGGGGGGGGGGGGGGGGGGGGGAGGAGACCTGAGAGGCAATTGGGCCATAGTTTCCTTTCCAAACGAGACTGTATTCAGCAGAGGTAAGATAGAAAAGGATGCGGGGCACGGAGTGTCAAGATTCAAGGTCAGCACTGAAGGCTCTTATTATATACCTTGATTTCCCCACTTGCAAAATGAGGCCAGGATAGGAACTTTAGAGTGAACTTCCAGGTCTTTGGCTGGAAGGTTCAGAAGAGGTGCCAAATTCTAAATAGCCTGGAGAGAAGCCAAGAGAGCTGTTAGTAAAAACTGAGAGGGATAACTTAAAGAGCTCAGAAAATTGCCAGGATTCTTAAGATCAATCCTCCCCCACCTCACTGAGCTTTTGTTTTCATGCCTTCATTTGCATAATTCTAACCCCCAGAGAAAAAGAGAAAACATCTGCCTCCTGGTAATAATATAAATGTAGCAGAGCTTGTGCCAATCTCCTTTTGCTGCAGGAAGTCAGTAAAAAGAATCTATGTGATGAGTGGCCAACCAGCAGCCTGCAAAATGACGGCCTGGAGAAAGACTTAGGCTTGCTGTTGTGTTGATTTTTCGGATTCCAGCAATTGCTGCCTCCTTTCCCCATGGCTGATGCAGTGACAAATCAACTTCCAAACATTCTTGCCTTTAAAGCAGGCACACTATCTCAATCTGCACCCGGGCTAGTAGCTGCATTAGCAGGCTTATCCTTCCTTTCCTTTTCACAAGGCAGGTCAACACTGTCTGAGAACACTTCACACAATGGTGTTAATTGGTTGGGGCTTTCAGCTAGCACAGGGTTCTCCACCAACAGTGGAGAACTTCTCAGGGCTTCTTAGGAACCTGTTCTCAAGATGGATCTCAAGTAGCCGACTCGGTTTGCTGAGCTAGGATAAGTTGGTTACCCTAGCATGGGAGAATGAAGCTAAGAAGAACGTAGAATCCCAATTCTTTTAGCCTTTCTTCCCTTCCCTTTCTGCCCTCGGCACTCCCCAGATACACAAATCTATCTACAAGGCCTTCCTACTTTGTTCCTAAACGGCTCCCTCTGGATGCCATTCATTAAAGGCTTTCTATGATCACCACACTACTTCCCTCTCTAACTTCATCATCCGCATTAGCCCACCACGCACCCTTTGCTCCAGTCCAGCAAACTTTCTCATTAGTTATACTGGCCTTGTGCACTTCCACCTCTGTGCCTTGTGGAGGTCATTTACAGTGTCCTTCACTCTTTTTCCATTAGTCCAAACCCTAACCTTCCTTCAAGGGTCAGCTCAAGCACTACCTATTCCAAGAACCCTTCTTTCACCTCCCCAACCCTTGTCTTTGTGCTACTGGCACACGCTCTCACAGAAGTGTAGACTCAGGGAGGGATGTTCAATTAATGTTTACTGTGGTTCTTGTTGATGACAGTAATGATTAAAAAATGGTGACAGTGATGAAGCTTCCTCCCCCACACTTCCTCCAGGAAGCTATGCAAGACTCAGGCACACTCATCTCTAGAAAAGCTATAGCCACTGTAGCTGGGGCATAAAGTCCTTTGGGACACCCACCTCCTCAGTCAATCATTCAGCTCACAGAGGATGCCAGCCCACATGGTATGTCCCTTCTCAGAGCTCCTACGGCACGTGTTTATTTTTTTTGTCAATACCATAATTTAGCACCAAATTACAAACTCTCTCAAGTGTATTACCTTTTCTTCCACAGCTACATTACCTACCACGAGCTCCTTAAAGGCAGATCCCCTACCGTTAACACTTTTTTTTGAACTCCCCCATGGCTGATACATACCTGTAACTTTCCTGCCATCTGATCCCCCTCACCTACCAGCTTCTCTGTTTTCAGCCCTAGGACTCTCTGGCGCTTTAGGTCACTAAATCCTGTGGTCTCTTATTTCCCTGTTCCTTTTGCCCTGCTGGGAGAAACCAAGAATTTGCCTTGTTTCTGTCCAACTCTCTTTCCTCTTTCAGGCAATCTTGAGGCTTCAGCCCTTGACTCGTCTTAGTAGAGACACTGGAAATGTTGACAGTTGTGAGACCACTGAAGCTCTAGGAACCCTTTCCTCATTAAGACCACTCAGCTCCCAGGGTGCCAGGGTGGGTCAGTCGGTTAAGTGTCTGACTCTTGAAATCGGCTCAGGTCATGATCTCAGGGTCTTGAGATCAAGTCCTGAGTTGGGCTCTGCTCGAGTTCTCTCTCTCCCTCTGACCTTCTCTCTCCCTGCCCCACTTGCCCCCTCTTTCTCTTTAAATAAAATCTTTTTTTTTAAAGACCACTTATCTCTCAAAGACTAGTCAACTGAGGTGATATATCTAGGCTACCCCCTGAATACTAGATAGTGTCAGGTTCAATTTCTTCTTCTTGCAGAACCAAAGTTCTGCAGGAGAGGGAGACCCAAGATTTGACTCTCTCTTGCAACACCTCCAACCCCATACTCAGCAGAATAGAGAATGAATCTAAAAGCACTTGACATCTTTATTAGCATTCAGAACACCTCTGAACTCTATACAGCTCCCAAGATAGGTTTAAGTTTTCAAGGGATTGAAGCCAGAGCTGACTTGTAACAGGTACTGGCCTGCATGAAGGAAGAGGAGAGGAACGAGTGAAATGTGCATCAAGTGGCTGAAAGTAGTCACAGAACACTAGCTGGTAGGAGATGATAGGCAAGGCCCAGAGAATCAATAGCTAGGATGAAAGAATGGCTTCCTTCTATAGAATGCTCAATTTGAACTGTTAGAATCTTTAAAAGATATTGAATGCAAAATCAGTTATGCAGTCTCTTGGCCTTCTCCTTTCACTGCAAAGCAACCTGAGGACGAATAATTTTTCCTATCCTGTTCTGAACCACTCCCTCATCAGTAATATCCATAGGAGGGATATGGGCCTGGAGTCAAAACACAAGTGAGTTCCCTGCAGCCCTTATCCCTAGCATCTTTGTTTTTAAAAATCTGGTTGAAATGATCATCTAAATTAGCATTGAAGGAAAAGAAGGGCTATTGCAAAGTGCAGCATGGAATTTGGGGATGATGAGTATTGCCAGGCAGATGGCAAAGCTCTATATACATTGCCTTGTAGGGATCCCTGGGTGGCGCAGCGGTTTAGGCGCCTGCCTTTGGCCCAGGGCGCGATCCTGGAGATCCGGGATCGAATCCCACGTCAGGCTCCCGGTGCATGGAGCCTGCTTCTCCCTCTGCCTGTGTCTCTGCCTCTCTCTCACTCTCACTGTGTGCCTATCATAAATAAATAAAAATAAAAAAAATACATTGCCTTGTAGAGAGGAGAGACAGGAGATAGGACTGTGATGGATAGTATATATTTTTTGGTTTAAGTCTTGTTTTTTTAAATAATGGCTAAATTGAGATATAATTCACATACCATACAATTCACTCACTTAAAGGGTACAGTTCAGTGTAGGAGCTAGGTTTGCTGAGCTAGGATAAGTTGGTTACCCTAGCATGGGAGAATGCACAAAGTTGTGCAGAGATTACCATTGCCTAATTCTAGAACATCTCCATCACCCCCAAAAGAAACCACATAATCATTAAGCTCTCACTACCCATTCCCCCTCCCCACCGCCAACCCTAGTCAACCACTAATCTACTTGCCATCTCTCTGGATTTGTCTATTCTGGACATTTAATGTGAATGGAATCATATAATGCCCTTTTGTGTATCTGGCTTCTTTCACTTAGCATAATTTTATTAAAATTCATCCACCTTGTAGCATATATTATCACTTCATTTCTTTTTATGGTGAATAATATTCCTTTTTGTGGATATATCACATTTTGTCTATCCACTCATCAGTTTATGGACATCAGGGTTTGTATTAGTCAGGGTCCTCCAGAGAAACAGAACAGGGAGGGGAGGACAGGGAAGGGAGATAGTTTAAGGAATTGGCTCACACAATTATAAGGGCTGGTTTGCAGGGCAAGCCAGCATGATGCAAAATTCAGGAAAGAGTTGATGTTGCAGTCTTGAGTACAAAGGCTGCAAACAGGCAGACCTTTTTTTTAAGTTTTTAATTTTAATTCCAGTATTGTTAACCTAGTGTTATATTACTTTCAGGTGTGCAATATACTGATTCAACAATTCTATACATTACTCAGTGCTCATCATCAGAAATGTACTCCTTAATCCTCATCACCTACTTCACCTATCCCCCCATCCACCTCCCCTCTGGTAACCATCAGTTTGTTCTCTATAGTTAAGTCTGCTTCTTGGCTTGTCTCTCTTTTTTCTGTTGCTTATTTGTTTTGTTTTTAAAATACCACATATGAGTGAAATCGCGTATTTCTCTAACTTATTTTGCTTAGCATTATACTCTTGAGTTCCATCCATGTTGATGCAAATAGCAAGATTTCATTCTTTTTTATGGCTGAGTAATATTCCAGTGTGTGTGTGTGTGTGTGTGTGTGTGTGTGTGTGTGTGTGTTTATCCACTCATCTATGATGGAGATTTGGGTTGCTATCATAATTTGGTTATTGTAAATAATGCTGCAATAAACATTGGGGTGGATGTATCCCTTTGAATTAGTGTCTTTGTTTTGTTTTGGGGGGGTAAATACCCAGTAGTGTGATTACTGAATCATAGGGTACTTCTATTTTTAACATTTTTAGGAACCTCCACACTGTTTTCCACAGTGGCTATACCAGTTTGCATTCCCACCATCCCACAAGTTTTCCTATTTTTCCACATCCTTGCAAACACTTGTCATTTCTTGTGTTTTTTATTTTAGCCATTCTGACAAATGCACTTTGAAGTGCTATCTCATTGTAGTTTTGATTTGTATTTCCCTGATGATGAGTGATGCTGAGCATCTTTTCATGTGTCTGTTGGCCATCTAGGTGTCTTCTTTGGAGAAATGTCTGTTCATGTCTTCTACCCATTTTTAATTGGATTGCTTTTGGGTGTTGAGTTGTTATCAGTTCTTTATATATTGTGGATATTAACCCTTCATTGGATCTGTCACTTGCAAATATCTTCTCCCATTCAGTAGGTTGCCTTTCAATTTTGTTGTTTCCATCACTGACCAGAAGCTTTTTATTTTGATGTAGTCCCATTAGTTTATTTTTGCTTTTATTTCTCCTGCTTCAGAAGACATATCTAGGTCGTAGGACAGGTATATTTTTAACTGTTTGAGGAACCTCCACACAGTTTTCCAGAGTGGCTGCACCAGTTGACGGGCACTGGGTGTTATTCTGTATGTTAGTAAATTGAACACCAATAAAAAATAAATTAAAAAAAAAAGAAGACATATCTAGAGAAATGTTGCTATAACTGATGTCAGAGAAATTACTGCCTGTGCCTGTGTTCTCTTCTAGGATTTTTATGGTTTCAGATCTCAACATTTAGGTCTTTAATCCATCTTGGGTTTATTTTTGTGTAGTATAAGAAAGTGGTCCCATTTCATTCTTTTGCATGTAGCTGTTCAGTTTTTGCAACACCATTTGTTGAAGAGACTTTTTCCCATTAAATATTCTTGCATCCTTTGTAATAGATTGACCATTTAAGCATGGGTTTCTTTCTGGGTTTTCCATTCTGTTCTATTCATCTATGGGTCTATTTTTGTACTAGTACCATACTGTTTTGATTACCACAGCCTTGTAATATAACTTGAAGTCTGGAACTGTGATGCCTCCAGTTTTGCTTTTCTTTTTCAAGGTTGCTTTGGCTATTCAGGATCTTTTGTGGTTCCAAACAAATTTTAGGATTATTTGTTCTACTTATGTGGAAAATGTTGTTGGTATTCTGACAGGGGTTGCATTAAACCTGTAGATTACTTGAGTAGTGTAGACATTATAACAATATTTGTCCTTCCAATCCATGACCATGGAATGTCTTTCCATTTCTTTGTGTCATCTTAATTCTTTTCATCAGTGTTTTGTAGTTTTCAGAGTACAGTTACACTGTACACCTACACTTTGGCTAGGTATCTTATTTTTGGTACAATTGTAAATGGGATTGTTTTCTTAATTTATCTTTCTGCTGCTTTATTGTTGGTGTATAGGAACGCAACAGATTTCTGTACATTGATTTTGTGTTCTACCACTTAACTGAATTCATTTACTAGTTCTAGCAGTTTTTGGTGGAGTCTTTTGGGTTTTCTATATGTAGTATCATGTCATCTGCAAATAGTGAAAGTGTGACTTCTCCCTTACCAATTTGGATGCCTTTTATTTCTTTTCTTGTCTGATTGCTGTGGCCAGGACTTCCAGCACTATATTGAATTAAAGTGGTGAGAACGGATATTCTTGTCTTGTTCCTAACCTTAGGGGAAAAGCTCTCAGTTTTTCCCCATTGAGGATGATGTTGGCTTTGGGTTTTTCACATAAGGCTTTTATTATGTTGAGGTATATTCCCCTAAACCTACTTTGTTGAAAGGTTTTTTTTTATCATGAATCAATGTTGTACTTTATCAAACGCTTTTTCTGCATCTATTAAAATGATCATTTTTAATCCTTTCTCTTATTATGTGTCACATTGATTTATTTGCAAATATTGAAGCAATCTTGTATCCCAGGAATAAACTCCACTTGATTGTGGTGAATGATTCTTTTATATGTATTTTTGGACTCAATTTGCTAGTATTTTGTTGAGAATTTTTGTATCCATGTTCATCAGAGATATTGGCCTGTAGTTCTTTTTCTGTGGGGTCTTTATCTGGTTTTGGAATCAGGTTAATTCTGGCCTCATCGAATGAATTTGGAAGTTTTCCTTCCTCTTCTATTTTTTGGAATAGCTTGAGAATAGGTATTAACTGTTTGTTTGTTTATATTCATGAGAGACAGGGGAGGGGGCAGAGACACAGGCAGAGGGAGAAGCAGGCTCCATGCAGGAAGCCCGATGTGGGACTCGATCCCGGGACTCCGGGATCACCCCCTGAACCAAAGGCAGATGCTCAACCGCTGAGCCACCCAGGCATCCCGGTATTAACTCTTTTTTATTTTTTATTTTTTTTAACTCTTTTTTAAATGTCTGGTAAAATTCACCTGTGAAGCGGTCTCCTCCTGGACTTTTATTTGTTGGAAGTTTTTAAATTATGTATTCAATTTCATTGCTGGATATTGGTCTTTTCAATTTTTTTTTTACTTCTTCCTGCTTCTGCTTTAGTAGATTGTATGTTTCTAGGAATTCATCCCTTTCTTCTATGTTGCCCAACTATATGCCCAGGCATATAGTTTTTCATAATTTTCTCTTATAATTATTTGTATTTCTGTAGTATTGGTTATTTCTCCTCTTTCATTGATGATGTTCTCTCTTTTCACATGAGTCTGACTAGAGGTTTATCAATTCTGTTGATCTTTTTCAAAGAACCATCTCCTGGTTTCACTGATCTGTTCTATTGTTTTTTAAGTTTCTATATTATTTATTTCTGCCCTAATCTTTATTATTTTCTTCCTTCTGCTGGATTTGGGTTTTGTTTATTCTTCTTCTTCTAGCTCCTTTAGGTGTAAGGTTAGGTTATTTGAGATTTTCTTTGCTTCTTGAGGTAGACCTGTATTGCTATAAACTTCCCTCTTAGAACTGCTTTTGCTCCATCCCAAAGATTTTGGATCATTGTGTTTTCATTTTCATTTGTTTGCATGTAATTTTTTATTTCTTCTTTGATTTCTTGGTTGACCCCTTCATTGTTTAGTGGCATGTTATTTAACCTCCATGTATTTGTGGTCTTTCCAGATTTTTTCTTGTGCTTGATTTCTAATTTTATAGCATTGTGGTCAGTAAAGATACACGGTATGACTTCAATATTTTTAAATTTGTTGAAGCTTATTTTGTAGTCTAATATGTGAACATTCTGGAGAATGCTCTATGTGCACTTGAAAAATATGTATTCTGCTGTATTAAGATGGAATGTTCTGAATATATCTGTTAAATATATCTGGCAGTGTGTCATTCAAAGAAACAGGCAGAATTCCTATGTTGCAATCTGAAGGCAGACTCATAAGGCCTTCAGATGATTGGATGAGGCCCATGCACCTTATGGAGGATAATCTGTTTTAGTCAAGGTCTACTGGTTTAGATGTTAATCACATATAAAAAAAATACCTTCGCAGTACATCTAGATTGCTCTCTGACCAAACAACTGGGCACCATAGCCTAGCCAAGCTGACACGTGAAATTAACCATCATAGGATTATTTTCACTTTTTGGCTAGTATGAATAGTACAGCTAGGAATATTCATATACACATTTTTGCATAAACCTGTGTTTTTAATTCACATAGGGTACATATATGTAAGTAAAATGCTGTATCATATGGTACTTACATGTAAACAAAAATCTCACCTGTAGTTTGCTCCTTAGTACAATTCAATAAAAATTAAACTATCTGCATACACTTTCATTTTCTTTCTTACTGGGCACATTATGCACTTGTTGGACCTTGAAGGGTTCAACCTTATGGCCAAGGAAAGGAGATATTCCAACAGGGCCAAGAGGAGAAAGAGCCCCCCACCTCAGACTATATGATGAGTCAATGGACAAGCTAAGAGCAGAAAGCAACAGTTATGATCATGAATCTTTAGTGCCACTGCCAGATTACCTTCCCAGCACTCTTGCTTCTCCTACTTGGCTTTACTTCTAAAGAGTCCCCAAACCATAAAAAAAACTTTAGTTCTAATTAAAAATTTTTATAAGATGGAATTATTATTAGTGGAAGAAGTCACAGCAGCAGGAAAAGTAGGGTAAATTAGGCTGGCAATGTCAGACCCTGGAAAGAGAAGTCAGGTAAAGACAGGCTAGTGAAATCACAGAGGGCCAGATAATGCACAGTCCTGCCTGTTAGGACAGGAATCAGGCCATGCCAAAGCTGACAGCAGTGTGTAGTAAAAAAAGAGTTACATTATGGACTAGAGTCAAAAACTGTGGTTTTAATTCTGGATCTGCTTCTAAATCTCTGTGTGATCTTGGCGCTCTCTAGGATCTCTAAGATCCCTTCTAGCTTACCATCCTGTGACACTGGTGTAGTTAGGCATGGCTAGGCCTCCTAGAATCTCTGATTCCACACACAGTACTGTGGTTTTGTAGCTATCAAGCAACTGAACAAGCCAATGAATGACCAAAGTGCTCTGACCAATTTCTCCTAGAGTCCTAGAGATGTACTCTCACATGTGAAATATAATATATATAAGCATGTTTATAATAGCCACAGACTGAGTGAAACCTAAACATCTACCAACAAAGGACTGCTTAAATACATTCTGCTATATCTACAGTAAGTATGGAATACTGTGCAGTCATGCAGCCATAGGAAGCTCTTTAAGTACTGTTATGAAACAGTATTCTATAGGTTAAGTGAAAAAAAGCAAGGTGCAGAATAGTATTTATGGTATGGTATGATTTGTATAAACATTAAGGGTGTGTGTAAACAAATATACATAGAGTATCTCTGGGAGGATACACAAGAAAACTGGTAGCATTGACTGACTCAAGGAAAGGGAAATGTACAACTAGGGAGATAGAGAAAAAAATGTATTTATCTGTTCAAAACACAAAAAGAACCTTAGCCCATCATGTCCCAGACCCATCTTTTTCTTTTTTTTAAATTTATTTTTATTTCTTTTAAGATTTTTATTTATTTGTTTGAGAGAGAGCACAAGCAGGGGGTAGGTGGAGAGGGAAAAACAGACTCCCTGCTGAGCATGAAGCCCGATGCAGGACTTGATGCCGGGACCCTGGGATCGTGACCTGAGCTGAAGGCAGACATTTTTTTTTTTTTTTTTAGATTTTATTTATTTATTCATGATAGTCACAGAGAGAGAGAGAGAGAGGCAGAGACACAGGCAGAGGGAGAAGCAGGCTCCATGCACCGGGAGCCCGATGTGGGATTCGATCCCGGGTCTCCAGGATCGCGCCCTGGGCCAAAGGCAGGCGCCAGACCGCTGCGCCACCCAGGGATCCCTGAAGGCAGACATTTAACCGATTGAGCCACCCATGTGCCCAGACCTATCTTTTTCAACCATCTAACAGAATTTAAGTGAACAAAGTTAGGAGTGACTTTGTTTCTGAAAGAAAAAAGAAGAGTCGAAGGCAATTTTTTTGCTCAGTCTGTCTCAGAAGTGTTTAGGTGGTTATCACGGGTCTTTACTGTTTGCTTCCCTCTCTGCCCTCAAGACTTGAAGGTGTATCTTGAGAGTTGCTTCAAGCAGCTAACTGTCAAAGGAAACTGGAGAGCCTAGGAGAAGCTTCTGTTCAGGTGAGGCCTGAAAGAAAAGTGAAGCCAGAAGTTCACAGTAGCCAGGAGTTCACAAACTACCAAGTAAGGCACATAAGAGTTTCTCATTCCTTCAAAAAGCTGTTGCTGCATGTCACAGTACATCATAGGGTCACTAATACTAGGCCATATACCCAGACAAGAAACCAATTTTTAAAAAAAATATTTTATTTATTTATTCATGAGAGACACACAGAGAGAGGCAGAGACACAGGCAGAAGGAGAAGCAGGCTCCATGCAGGGACCCCGATGCAGAACTCGATCCCAGGTCTTCAGGATCACACCCTGGGCCAAATGCGGTGCTAAACTGCTGAGCCACCTGGGCTGCCCAAGAAACCAAATTTTATTTTAATCATCAGCCCCCTAGAAGAACAAATAGAGGTCATTCTTTTTCTCAAATAAATATTATAAACAGCATTCATTGAAAGCTAGCAACGACTTAAAAGTACAAAGATTAAAAAGATATATATAATTCATAGCCAGGAACTAACCATAGATTAACACATTCAGTGAGAAGAACAATTTGTCATCTATTTAGATTTATTTTATGAAGGATGACCATATGTTAAATTAAGTGAAGAATGAAGCTTTGAAATACAACTCAATAATCAAAAAGTGTAGGGCTTGGTTTTAATATTGTAAGTGGGCAAATTTGACACTTTTTTGTGAGATGCATCTGTTTGGCTTTAACTATTATACAAATCATAATAAACTAAAAGAGCTAATTTTTAGTTTAAATAATATTAACACCAACTTTGAGTGCTTACTATATGCCAGGTACTGTTGTAAGCTATTTATGATCTCATTTAATACTCACAATGTACTTATGATATAGGCACTAAGATCATCTCCAGCTTATGAATAAGGACATTGAAGCACAGAGAAATTAAGGAGTGTCTCTAAGCTAAAACAGCTTAGGTTTTAGGGCTGGGATTTGAACCCAGAAAGTCAGGCTCTGATGCCTGGGCCGTAGTCATTTCAAACAGCAAACAAATTGTGTGGAAAATTCAAATATAGGAAATATTAGGGATCAATTTCACAGTTCCAAAGATACAAGCCAGAAAGAAGTCTGCATTTGTGAAATTCATATCTGAACTATTTTAACAGTCACCTAACTGATTTCCTTACTTAGTTTCTATATCCTACACTTTCCCACCTTATCAAGCTTCCTGTGATACCTCTGTCATCACATCACTCCTTTGACCAAAAGTTCCCAAGGGCTCCCTTCTGCCTACCTAATAGATCTTATTTTTTTTATTGTTTTTTTACCTAATAGATCTTAAACTTGAATGTGCAGCATACACACCTGAGGAGCTTGCTTAAAATACTGATTTCCTAAGCTGAAACCCTGAAAATTTGATTTAGTAGGTCAGGGTGGGGCCTGGGAATCCATGTTTTAAGCAAGCTTTGTAAAAACACTGGCCTATGTGGACAAAGCCCACATACCTTATTATAGGATTCAAGGCTGTCCATGACCTGGCCCAAACCCACCTAACTCCTAATATAAAAGCTCTATTGTAGAATAGCCACTGTCCTCCAACTTCTCATATAGGAGGCATTTCTAACTCTAAATTTCTGCCTACCCCCTCCAACCCATCTGGAGTGACCTCCTGCCTTCTTTCCTGCTACTATCCAAATACTATATATCCTTCAAGGTCAAGCCCAAGTTTCACCTACTCTATAAGACTCTCCTTAAATTCTCCATCCCAGAAAGGTATCAATCTCTTGTTGAATAATTAAGTCTCTACTGTCTGGCCACAATCCTTTTGGTATTTAATGGTTTCAAGAGTATATGCCTTGCTTCCTCAATTAGACTGACAGCAGCCACTGTCCACATGTGACTATTTAAGTTGGAACGAATTAAGATTAAATAAAGTTAAAATTTCAGTTCCTCAGTTACACTAGCCACATTTCAAGTGTTCAGCAGCCACAGAGAACATTTCCACATCACAGAAAACTCTAATGGACAGCATGGCAAGAGTCTGCTTATGGCTGTCACAGCTGCCTTCTTATATATTCTCCCTATAAGCAATGTTTGCTCTAAAGTTAAAGTAGATATGTATCCAGACTGCAAAAAGTGATAGATTTCCTTTTTAAACTAATTCCCATTTTGAGTAAAAGGAGTTCAGAAGATAAGTGTACATGTCATTCTGCATTTCTTTTTTTTAAAGATTTTATTTATTTATTCATGAGAGATACAGAGAGAGGCAGAGACATAGGCAGAGGGAGAAGCAAGCACCATGCAGGGAGCCCAATGTGGGACTCAATCCCAGCACTCCGGGATCACACCCTGAGTCGAAGGCAGATGCCCAACCGCTGAGCCACCCAGGTGTCCCTAATTCTGCATTTCTAATAGTCAAAATCCTTGGCTTTTCTCAATTCTCATTCTCCTTGACCTCTCTGTTGCATTTGGCATTATATAGGGCAGATCTCCCTCTCCTACAAGAAATGCTCTCCTCCTTTGCTTCCATGACGCTGTCAGAACAAGAATGGTCATCATTAATTTATTGAGCTCTTACCATGGGCCAAGCTAAGCACTTTACATACCTCAATGACCATATTAAGTAAACAGTAGTATTTTATAGATGAGGTACTTGAAGTTCAAAGGAAATTAATTTGCTCAAGGATACAAGGCTAGTAAGTGGTGGTGATGGGACTAGAACCCAACCACATCTTTTAAGGCTCTTCTTAAGATTACTAGATCAAATACCCAAAAGAGGCAGGGCAGACTGTCAATTCCAACATCAAAGAATGGAAATTAACCTACTCAAGAGTCTCCTCTTTTCTTTTTTCCCTGCCCTTCTAAAACTCTATCTTATTCTATCTCATATACCCCTCTGGTAGATTTTCAAGGTCTTAATAGCCTGGGGAATTTAAAGCCAATTACTAAGTAATTGAGAAAAAAAGTAACCACAGTAGGTCAGGGAGAACAGGGACCAGGTACTGCCTTCCATTTTCATGAATTCTGTTTCTCCTAAATACCCTGTAAGCTCTTACTATTAAAACCTGTGTTGTTCAGGCCTTACGATTTTGATTCAAGTACTCTGTCAATAGTTCATTTTAATTACACTGGAGAGTATTTATAGCTTTTCTGCTCTCTGGATTGGGTTTTGTGTACAGTAGCTACTGCCAGAGCTAGTCAAATAAGGCAAGTAAAATGCTGGAGGAGTTCGGCTTGAGGTTGGAACAGTCACCTACTTATTAGTGTTTCACATTACGCTGTTTACTGATACCCTTAAGCAGGTCAAACTCAGCACTTGTGGCCAGTAGACAGAGGGTGAGGATGCAGAAGAAAAAACCTATTGCAACTTTGTTCCCTGCCTTCATGGATTAAGAGATAGTCAACCCTATAGATCTCTCAAACTCACTAGGCTCCCATAATGTAGTGTCAGCAACACAAGGCCTAGCTATTGGAGACAGGGAGCTTACGTTATTAACTATAGATCCTTTGGAGTTTGAGGCCTCCATTACTTAACTTAAAGAAGAATAAGGAATATGGGAAATCTCTGTACCTTCCCCTCAATTTTACTGTGAACATTAAGTTGCTTTACAAATAAAGGTTTTTTTAATTTTTTTTTACAAATAAAATTTTAAATAAAGAGAAAAAAAGGAAAAAGCAGAAGGAATACTGGCTTCTCATCCTAGTTATACAAGTAAATGGCTCTGGCGGTAGGTAGGGGGTGTACATGCAAATATTTAGTGAGGACTTTTCTCTTTTTATTATTGCATATACCATAAACATTCTAGGATATTGTTTTGTGTTCTTATATTTGACATAAATATAATAATATGGAGTTTTATGCTAATTTTTCCTCAACAGTATGCTTTTGATAAAATTTTGCTGGAGTTCTACGTTCTACATGTAGTTATAATTCATTTTAACTGCTCTGTGGAAATCTATCAGATGAATACACCATAATTTATATATTCATTCCGTTGATGGTCATTTAGTTTGTTTTCCTTTTTTTTACTATTACAAATAAAATTCTTCAGTGGACATCTGTATATGCATGGGCACATGTGGGAGAGTTTCTCTCGATTAAAAATCCATGAGTGAGCAGCACGTGGGTGCCTCAGATGGTTAGGTGTCTGCCTTCAGCTCAGGTCATGATCCTTAGGTCCTGGGATCAAGCCCCACGTCAGGCTCCCAGATCAGCAGGGAGTCTGCTTCTCCCTCTCCCTCTGCCACTCCCCCTACTTGTGCTCTCTCTGTCTCTATCTCTCTCTCAAAACAATAAATAAAAAATCTTTTAAAAAAATCCGTGAGTGAACCATGAGACCTTTGTTGATGACAGTCTGTATCACTAGTAAGGCAAGATGGTAAAATCCTTTCTCTAGGTACTGCAATTAAAAGATTTTTTAAAAGATTTTACTTATTCATTCATGAAAGTGAGACAGAGACACAGGCAGAGGGGGAAGCAGCCCCCTGCCCCGTGGGGAGCCCCATGCAGGACTCAATCCCAGATCCAGGGATAACGTCCTGAGCCAAAGGTAGATGCTCAACCGCTGAGCCACCCAGGTGTCCCTAAAAGATGTTTTGAAATGTATCTAGGGTTTTGTAAATGATGGTAAAGATTTTTTAAATAACATATTTGAAATTTTAAAAATAAATAAATAATCCACAAGTGGAATTACTTGGTCATAGGGCATTCATTCATAAGTTCAACTTTAGTAGATATTGCCAAATAGTTTTCCAAAGTAGTTGTACCAATTCTCTTTTCTGTTAAGATTTTATTTATTTGAGAGAGAGAGAGAGAGAAAGAGCATGAGTGGGGGGAGGGGTAGAGGGAGAGGGAGAAGCAGGCTCTCTGCTGATCTGGGAGCCTGACGTGGGGCTTGATCCCAGGATCTAGAGATCATGACCTGAGCTGAAGGCAGACACTTAATTGATTGAGCCACCCAGGCGCCCCACCAATTTTCATTACCACCAATAGTGGACAAAAGTTCCAATCGATCTAAATCTTCATTAATTCATGGTACTATTAGTCTTTCCTCATTTTAGCCACTCTGATGGATGTGTAGTCATATCTTGTGGGGTTTTTTTTAAGATTTTTATTTTTTATTACTTGACAGAGTACACAGAAGGAGAGCAAGCACAGAGAGAGAGGGAGAAGCAGCCTCTCTGCTTAGCATGGGCTCCATCCCAGGACCCTGAGATCATGACCTGAGCTAAAGGCAGATGCTTAATTGACTGGGCCACCCAGGTGCACCATCTTGTGGTTTTAATTTGAATTTCCTTGATAATTAATGAGATAGAGCACATCTCATGGGTTTATGATCTGATAGGCTTTCTTAAAGCAGATATTGACAGGGACAAGAAAGGGATAAGAAGAAAGACATTGGGTGGTGACTAAGGGATGGGGGTGGGAAGCAAACACTGTAGAAAGGAGAACCTAAGGGCATTAAATCAGACTTTCTGAGCAGACTAGTTTTTCTGAGGACCAGCCAAGAATATACAGATTCAGGAGTCTCTTCAGAACAGCAGCCACAGATGCTGTAAAGGCACACATAAAAGTATATGTAAAACATGTTTGAAGTCCAACTATAAAAGAATCCTGGCAGCAACCTATGTCCAAACACTCGTTTCTACAACAGCAGCAGTTCCAGCTGCTTCTTGCCATCTCTCACCAGGTTAGGTTCCGACTGGATCTCAATGCCACCCATCAAAATGATAGCAATGGCTTTGCAGACTCTGGCTAGAAGACAATAGGATATTAGTATTATTTTTTTTAAGATTTTATTTATTTGGGGGTTCCTGGGTGGCTCAGCTGTTTAGCGCCTGCCTTTGGCCCAGGGCGCGATCCTGGAGCCCTGGGATCGAATCCCACGTCGGGCTCCCAACATGGAGCCTGCTTCTCTCCCTCTGCCTGTGTCTCTGCCTCTCTCTCTCTCTATCATGCATGAATGAATGAATGAATGAATGAATAAATAAATCTTAAAAAATATTTTATTTATTTATTCATGAGAGACACAGAAGAGAGAGAGGCAGAGACATAGGCAGAGGGAGAAGCAGGCTCCCTGCAAGGAGCCTGATGCGAGACTCAAACCCTATACCCCTCATCACGTCCTGAGCCAAAAGCAGATGCTCAATCACTGAGCCACTCAGGCATCCCAGGAAAGCAGTATTAAAGAGTGCAGAATAGGAAATATTCTTTTGTTTCCAGCTTTATTGAAGTATGATTGACAAAATAAAGTTTTATATATATATATATATATATTTAAGGTGTATATCATGATGTTTTGAGATATATATATATATATATACACACACACATTGTGAAATGATGACTACGACTAAGATAATTAACATATCTGTCACCTCACACAGTTACCTTTTTGGTTTCTTTTTTTTTTAAAGATTGTATTTATTCATGAGAGACACACACAGAGAGGCAGAGACACAGGCAGACAGACAAGCAGGCTCCCCATGGGGATCCCGATGTGGGACTCAATCCCTGGACCCCGGGATCACGCCCTGAGCCAAAGGCAAACGCTCAGTCACTGAGCCACCCAGGTATCCCACACACTTTTTTGGAGTAAATATTCTTTCTGCTCAGCACAAGTAAAATATGACTTTCTACAGTAGTCAGGCTGCAGAGGAACATGGTTTAGAGTGCTGCTTTCTCAAACTTTCATGTGCATGTGAATCCTCTGGGGATCTTGTTAAAATAGACTCTGATCCAAGAGTTGTGAGGTAAAACCTGAGATTCTGCTTTTCTAACAAGCTCTCAGATGCTGCTGATCTAAGGATCACACTCTGAGTTTAGAACATGAGCCATGGAGTCACACAGACCTGAGTTTACAGCCCAGCTCTCTGGGCTGTGGTGTTCTTAGCTGTGAAATCTTTGACAGGCTATTTAATCTCTCTGAGCTTTTGTTTCCTCGCCTATAAAAAGACTTTTTTTAAAAAATCATTACCTACTTCATAGGGTTGCTGAGTAGGTTAAATAAAATAATACATGTAAAACATGTTTAGCACAGTGCATGGAAAGAATAAGTAACTAATATGTGCTAGCTATTGTTAATATTCCATGAACTGGCACTTCTACACATCTATGATACTCTGCGGACTGGGGTTCAGAATGATTATCTGGAAGCACTACAAGAGCCTAGATTAATCAGAGAAAGACAGACTGAATCATATTTAGTAATATTTTATGTTAGGCTTATTTTATTGTATTCTAAGGCTTTGAAAGTTGAGACTTCATCTGTATCAGTCAGGGTCCTAGCAGGAAACAGATGGCATGCTCAAATTAGTAAAATTAGTGGAAATTTTAACAAAAGGACTGTCTACAAAGGTATGGGCAGAGTGTAGGAAAACCAACAGGGATACAGAGCACAGTAACTTGGGGCTGTTTTACCACCGATACACCCAAAATGATGAAGGGAAGGGACAGATAGCAGGAAAAAGAAGAATGCGGCACAGAAGGGGTCCTCTTGAGAGAAACTGTGAGCTTTGGTTAAGAGAGCATTCAGCCTACAGCAATCTTCCAAGGCAGAAGCCAGGAATAAAACCCTAACCTTGGTTTCTTCCCTCCCTTTGATGTCAGGCCAGGTATCTCTACCACCTAAACCCTACCAGAAGCCAAGAAGGGATGGAAACGCACTGATATAATCCATGTAGATTAGTCTCTCCCAGGGGCAGACAGTAGGTGGAGAGTGGATCTGGAGGGGTAATCAGAAGATATCTGGTATACCATCTCTGACACATATATTCAACCAAAATACTATCCAAACCAGAACCTTGACCAAGCCAGGAAAACAGACTACTGTTTGGACAAAGCTAAACTCCATTAGTTTATCACTGAATGAGGGTCAATGACTTCCAGGGTATTTCCCTTTTGGATGTCCTATAATAATCCAAAACTCAACACGTCTAAAACTGAATTCATGGGACACCTGGGTGACTCAGCAGTGGAGTGTCTGCCTTCGGCCCAGGGCGTGATCCTGGAGTCCCGGAGTCAAGTCCCACATCGGGCTCCCTGCATGGAGCCTGCTTCTCCCTCTGCCTGTGTCTCTGCCTCTCTGTGTCTCTCATGAATAAATAAAATCTTTAAAAATAAATAAATAAATAAAACTGACTTCATCTTCCTGTACCACCACAACATAACTTTCCCATTTTTGTGAATGGCAGCCTTTGATATACCAGTCTCTCAGCCTGAAACATTTTTCCATTTCCTCTCTGCACATATAAATCGTGCCTATTCTTTAGGGTCTACTTCAAATATTCCCTCCTCAGATGAGCAATGGGTGTTTCACTATATGTTGGCAAACTGAATTTAAATAAAATATTTCTTTAAAAAGTTACTCCCATGGTATTTTGATAGGGATTGCATTAAACGTGTATATTGCCCTGGGTAACATTGACATTTTCACAATATTAATTCTGCCAATCCATGAGCATGGAATATTTTTCCATCTCTTTGTGTCTTCCTCAATTTCTTTCAGAAGTGTTCTCTAGTTTTGAGGGTATAGATCCTTTACATCTTTGGTTAGGTTTATTCCTAGGTATCTTATGCTTTTGGGTGCAATTGTCAATGGGATTGACTCCTTAATTTCTCTTTCTTCAGTCTCATTGTTAGTGTATAGAAATGCCACTGACTTCTGGGCATTGATTTTGTATCCTGCCACGCTACCGAATTGCTGTATGAGTTCTAGCAATCTTGGGGTGGAGACTTTTGGGTTTTCTATGTAGAGTATCATGTCATCGGCGAAGAGGGAGAGTTTGACTTCTTCTTTGCCAATTTGAATGCCTTTAATGTCTTTTTGTTGTCTGATTGCTGAGGCTAGGACTTCCAGTACTATGTTGAATAGCAGTGGTGAGAGTGGACATCCCTGTCTTGTTCCTGATCTTAGGGGAAAGGCTCCCAGTGCTTCCCCATTGAGAATGATATTTGCTGTGGGCTTTTCATAGATGGCTTTTAAGATGTCGAGGAATGTTCCCTCTATCCCTACACTCTGAAGAGTTTTGATCAGGAATGGATGCTGTATTTTGTCAAATGCTTTCTCTGCATCCAATGAGAGGATCATATGGTTCTTGGTTTTTCTCTTGCTGATATGATGAATCACATTGATTGTTTTACGGGTGTTGAACCAGCCTTGTGTCCCAGGGATAAATCCTACTTGGTCATGGTGAATAATTTTTTTAATGTACTGTTGGATCCTATTGGCAACTAATATTCGATAAAGGAGGAAAGACTATCCATTGGAAGAAAGACAGTCTCTTCAATAAATGGTGCTGGGAAAATTGGACATCCACATGCAGAAGAATGAAACTAGACCACTCTCTTTCACCATACACAAAGATAAACTCAAAATGGATGAAAGATCTAAATGTGACACAAGATTCCATCAAAATCCTAGAGAAGAACACAGGCAACACCCTTTTTGAACTCGGCCATAGTAACTTCTTGCAAGATACATCCACGAAGGCAAAAGAAACAAAAGCAAAAATGAACTATTGGGACTTCATCAAGATAAGAAGCTTTTGCACAGCAAAGGATACAGTCAACAAAACTCAAAGACAACCTACAGAATGGGAGAAGATATTTGCAAATGACATATCAGATAAAGGGCTAGTTTCCAAGATCTATAAAGAACTTATTAAACTCAACACCAAAGAAACAAACAATCCAATCATGAAATGGGCAAAAGACATGAACAGAAATCTCACAGAGGAAGACATAGACATGGCCAACATGCACATGAGAAAATGCTCTGCATCACTTGCCATCAGGGAAATACAAATCAAAACTACAATGAGATACCACCTCACACCAGTGAGAATGGGGAAAATTAACAAGGCAGGAAACAACAAATGTTGGAGAGGATGCGGAGAAAAGGGAACCCTCTTACACTGTTGGTGGGAATGTGAACTGGTGCAGCCACTCTGGAAAACTGTGTGGAGGTTCCTCAAACAGTTAAAAATATACCTGCCCTACGACCCAGCAATTGCACTTCTGGGGATTTACCCCAAAGATACAGATGGAATGAAACGCCGGGACACCTGCACCCCGATGTTTCTAGCAGCAATGGCCACGATAGCCAAACTGTGGAAGGAGCCTCGGTGTCCATCGAAAGATAATGGATAAAGAAGATGTGGTTTATGTATACAATGGAATATTACTCAGCTATTAGAAATGACAAATACCCACCATTTGCTTCAACGTGGATGGAACTGGAGGGTATTATGCTGAGTGAAGTAAGTCAGTCGGAGAAGGACAAACATTATATGTTCTCATTCATTTGGGGAATATAAATAATAGTGAAAGGGAAAATAAGGGAAGGGAGAAGAAATGTGTGGGAAATATCAGAAAGGGAGACAGAACGTAAAGACTGCTAACTCTGGGAAACGAACTAGGGGTGGTAGAAGGGGAGGAGGGCGGGGGGTGGGAGTGAATGGGTGACGGGCACTGGGTGTTATTCTGTATGTTAGTAAATTGAACACCAATAAAAAAAAAAACAAAAAAAAAAAACAAAAGCAAAAATGAACTATTGGGACTTCATCAAGATAAGAAGCTTTTGCACAGCAAAGGATACAGTCAACAAAACTCAAAGACAACCTACAGAATGGGAGAAGATATTTGCAAATGACATATCAGATAAAGGGCTAGTTTCCAAGATCTATAAAGAACTTATTAAACTCAACACCAAAGAAACAAACAATCCAATCATGAAATGGGCAAAAGACATGAACAGAAATCTCACAGAGGAAGACATAGACATGGCCAACATGCACATGAGAAAATGCTCTGCATCACTTGCCATCAGGGAAATACAAATCAAAACCACAATGAGATACCACCTCACACCAGTGAGAATGGGGAAAATTAACAAGGCAGGAAACAACAAATGTTGGAGAGGATGTGGAGAAAAGGGAACCCTCATACACTGTTGGTGGGAATGTGAACTGGTGCAGCCACTCTGGAAAACTGTGTGGAGGTTCCTCAAACAGTTAAAAATATACCTGCCCTACGACCCAGCAATTGCACTGCTGGGGATTTACACCAAAGATACAGATGCAATGAAACGCCGGGACACCTGCACCCCGATGTTTATAGCAGCAATGGCCACGATAGCCAAACTGTGGAAGGAACCTCGGTGTCCAACGAAAGACGAATGGATAAAGAAGATGTGGTTTATGTATACAATGGAATATTACTCAGCTATTAGAAATGACAAATACCCACCATTTGCTTCAACGTGGATGGAACTGGAGGGTATTATGCTGAGTGAAGTAAGCCAGTCGGAGAAGGACAAACATTATATGTTCCATTCATTTGGGGAATATAAATAATAGTGAAAGGGAATATAAGGGAAGGGGGAAGAAATGTGTGGGAAATATCAGAAAGGGAGACAGAACGTAAAGACTGCTAACTCTGGGAAACGAACTAGGGGTGTTGGAAGGGGAGGAGGGCGGGGGTGGGGGTGAGTGGGTGACGGGCACTGGGGGTTATTCTGTATGTTAGTAAATTGAACACCAATAAAAAAAAAAAGTTACTCCCTCCTCTAAGAGGTCCTCCCCCAACTAGTTTAGCCTACACTGAAGCCCCATCACCAGTAATTCAATCACTATTGTCAGGTGCTGTATTTAACTGGTTTCAGGGGCAGCCTGAATGGCTCAGCGGTTTAGCACCACCTTCAGCCCAGGGCCTGATCCTGGAGACCCCGGGATCCAGTCCCATGTCAGGCTGTATGGAGTCTGCTTCTCCCTCTGCCTGTGTCTCTGCCAATCTCTCTCTCTCTCTCTCTCTCTCGAATAAACAAACAAACAAACAAACAAACTGGTTTCGGTAGATATACCATCATCCCAGGTAAATACTATACTTCTTGAAGGAAGGAACTATGTCCTAATTTTCTTTTTTCCTGTTTGTCAAGACCAAGCATCTTGAGATTTATTGAATGTAAGTATACAATAAGCACTGGAAGGATGAAGAATTCAGAAAAAATAGCAGGGGACCAAATTTCAAATTTCATTTTTCTATTAGAGCTTCTGAGGACTTAGCTGGCCTTGTGTAGAAATATGCAGGCATAAAGGACAGCTCTGTCTCCCATCTACTCACTTAGCATTTTAAAAACACTCTTCTAAATAACCCTTGGGTTAAATAGAGAATCAAAACAGAAATTACAACTGTTCAGAAATGATTTACAGGGAAATCAACACCCATCAAAACCCACGATATGCAGCTAAAGTGGTACTCATAAGAAAGTTCTAGCACCAAATTCATTTATTTATTCTAATATACTCAAATATATTTCAGCTGGCAATATGAACTATTTTGGCTGACAATAAGTGAACTAAATGGTCAACTCAAGAATACAGATAACTAACAACTAAATACACCCAAGGAAGGCAGACAGGAAAGAATAAATTTTTTTTTCAAAATTAATGGCTCATTTCTTACCAATCCTCCCTCTTACAACAAAAAAACCCTGGATGAAATAACAATCAAGCATAGAAGAACCTGAAAAGTAGAAAGGAGTAAGTGGACTTTCTAGGGACTTTAGGATATAAGAAACACTACAATGGTAAGTTGTCCGGGTGCTCTTGGGGACCCTGGGTGGCTCCATTGGCTGGGCGCCTGCCTTCAACTTAGGTCATGATCCCAGGGTCCTGGGACTAAGTCCCTGCATTGGGCTCCCTGCTCAACAGGAAGCCTGCTTCTCCCTCTCCCTCAGTCTGCTGCTTCCCCTGCTTGTGCTCTAACTCTCTCTGTCAAATAAATAAAATCTTTTTAAAAAAAGTTGTCTGGTGCATCTTTTTGCCTCCTATATTGCAGATGGGGTGCTAGAGAAGCCTGCAACCTGAAACTGCCAATAAACCCAGACCAAAAAAGGGCCAAAGATAAGCTTGTTTCCTTTAGTTAAATAATCAGGGAAAGGGTGACCTAGCACCTTTTTGATAATACCCACCCCACTCTAGCCAAACATCAAAGGAAAAACTACCCCTTCCCTGTAGTATCAGTGGTATCACATAGAGTCACCCATGTCTGGTCCTACGTGGCAGCAGTTAGGCAGGGTGAGTTAGCTCTCTGTTTCCTCCACAGGGGAGGTGCCAACATGACCAAACAGGGAACTGAACATCCACCCCACCTCCCCAGTAGCAAAGAGATGGAATGAGGCAATACTAGGTGGTGCTAGTTAGCACTCCATCTTCCTCACTGTGGTAATATCAGTAGGGACTTCCTTACCTGGCAGCAATGAGGTGGTAAGAGTCAATCCATTGCCCATTTTTCCACCTGATGTGGAAGGCACCAGCAAGGGAGCTGAACTCCCACTGCCTCCCAGCAGTAATTAGAGATAAGTGAACCAAGTAAGCATTAGGACTTGCAGGAAAATAAAAAAAGGACAGAACATTCATATTATGGGAGTCATAGAAAAAGAGAAGAAAAGACTATGGAGCTGAAAGAATATTTGAAGAAATAATGGCTGAAAGCTTTCCAAAGGCTAAGATGTTGACATTAGTGGACTGTGATAAGTTACTAAGATATAATGCAATAATTAGAGCAACTACTAAAAAAAAATCTATGCAAAAAAATATAATCAAGACCTGTACAGATTAACCAAAATGGAATTATTATTGTTTTTTTAAAGAGTGATGTCACAGTTTTTATTTTTAAGCGCTAATATTTACAATATGCAGGCCATTACATCCTTTACAACTATTTATTTTTTAAAGATTTTATTCATTTATTAATGAGACCAGAGATAGAGAGGCAGAGACACAGGCAGAGAGAGAAGCAGGCTCCAGGCCGGGAGCCCAATGTGGGACTTGATCACGCCCTGGGCCAAAGGCAGACACTCAACTGCTGAGCCACCCAGGCATCCCCCAAAATGGAATTATTAAAAAAGATTCAAGTAACACATAGCAAAGCAGGAAAAATGAAGAGGAACAATAAACAGAGAGAACAAACAGGAAACAAACAAAAAATAAAACAACAAACTTAAGCTTTAATATATCAGCAATTATGTGAAATATAAAAGGCCTAAGTAAACCAATTAGAAAATGAGACTGACAGGCACCTACGTAGCTCAGTTGGTTAAGCATCTGCTTTTGGCTGGGGTCATGATCTCAGGCTCCTGGGATAGAGCCTGAAGTCAGGCTCCCTGCTCAACAGGGAGTCTGCTTCTCCCTCTTCCTCTGCCCCTCTGCCCCACTTGTGCACATACTTGCTCACTCTCTCTCAAAGAAATAGATAAAATCTTTTTAAAAAGTAATAAAATAAAAAATGAGATTGAAAGAATGGTTAAAAAAACATGACCCAAACATGCTGTCTACAAGAAATCCACTTCAAACATAATGATATAGGTAGGTTGAAAATAAAAGATATATCATACAAAAAGAGTAAAAAGATAAGGTAGACTTTAGAACAAAGAACATTACCAGAGACAGAGGAGACATTACATAATGATGAAAGGGTCAATTCTACAAGACAGAGCAAATCTAAATGTGTAGGCACCAAACGACACAGCCACAAAATATATTAAGCTAAAACTAACAGAAATGTAAAGACAAACAAATCCACAATTATACTTAGAAAACTTCAATACCCCTTTCTCAACAACTGCTGGAACTATTAGAAAATCATCAAGGAAGGAAAAAAAAAAGAAAATCATCAAGGATACAGAAGAACTGAACAGTACTATCAACTAGCATTTGCAAGACATTCCACCCACCAATGGCAGAACATACATTCTTTTCAAGAGCCTCTGGGACATTCACCAAGACAGACTATCTCCTGGATCATAAACTAAACTTGAACCAATTTTCTTTTCTGAACAAATTTTTAAAAACTACAACCATACAAACTGTGTTCTCTGACCACAGTGAAATCAAACTAGGAATCAGTACCAGAAAACAACAGGGAAATCTCCAAACATTTAGAAATTAAACAACTCATGTATAAATATGTCATGAGTCAAAGAAGTCTCAACAGAAATTTAAAAAAATACATTGAACTGAATGAAAATGAAAGCACAATATATCAAAATTTGTGGGATGCAGCTAAAAGCAGCGAAGAGAAGTAAATTTATGGCACTAAATACTTATATTAGAAAAGAAAAAAACTCACTCACATAATCTAAGCTCCTACCCTAAGAAACTAGAAAAACAACAGCAACATATACTCAAAGCAAACAGAATGAAAGAATATAATGATAAGAGCAGGAATCAGTGAAATTGAAAGACAGAAAAACCATATAAAAATGAAACAAAAAGCTGGGTTCTTTGGGGAAAAAAAATTAAAACCGATAAACCTCTAGAAAGAATAACAAAAAAGAGAGAAGGTACAATTTACCAGTATCATGAATGAAAAGGAGATATGGCCACAAAACTTTCATACATCAAAAGGATAAGAGAATATTATGAATACCTCTGCAGAGATAGATTAGACAACTTGGATGAAATGGACCACAATTCCTCAAAAAGCACAAATTACCACAACTCTTCCAATATGAAATAATTTGAATCTATAATTATTTAGGAAATTGAGCTCATAGTTCAAAAACTGCTGAAAGAGAAATCTCCAGGCCCATAAGGTTTCACTAGAGAATTCTACCAAACCATTTAAAGAATTATTAACAATTCTGCACAATCTCTTTCAGAAAAGATAAGGTAAAAAAAAAGATAAGGTAAGTCCAGCTTACATTTATGAGGGCAATATTATCTTGACACCAAATCAAACAAAGCCAGTAAAAAAAAGCTTACAGTCCAATATCCCTCATGGTATTTATATCCCTCAGATATAAAAATCCTCCAAAAGATATAAACAAATATAATCCAGCAATGTATAAAAATAATTATACACCACAACTAGGTGGGGTTTATTCCAGAAATCTAAGGCTAGTTCAATATTTAAAAATTAATGTCATTCAACTATCAACAGGCTAAAAGGAAAAACCACATGATCATATCAAAGGATGTAAAAAAAAAAAGCATTTGACATCCATTAATTATAAAAACTCTCAGAAAAACTAGGATACAAGATAACTTCATTAACCTAGTAAAGAAAATTCTCAAAAAAAAACTAGAGCTAATATCATACTTAAGATTAAAAGAATGAATAATTTCAGAAACAAGGCAAAGGTGTCTGCTCTCACCGCTGCTATTCAACATAGTACTAGACATTCTAAACAGCTTGATAAGGCAAGAAAAATGAAATCAAATAAATAAAGATTGGAAAGGACAAAATAAAATTCTCCCTATTTATAGATGACAAGATTATGTAGAAACCCTCAAGGAATCCAAGCACACAATAAAACTATTAATACTACACACAAGAAGTTGGATTGATCTAAAGGGAATTATGTTGAGTGAAAAAGCCATTCTCAAAATGTTACATACTGTATGCTTCCACTTATATAACATTCTAAATGATAAAATTATAGAGATGGAGAACAGATAAGTGGTTGCCAAGATTTAGAAACATGGGAAGAGAGATGACTTACAATAAAAGGGTAGCAGGGATCTTTGTGGTTACAGAACAGTTTTAGGGACACCTGAGTGGCTCAGTGGTTGATTGTCTGCCTCTGGTTCAGGTTGTGATCCCAGGGTCCTGGGATCGAGTCCTGCATCAGGCTCCCTGTGGGGAGCCTGCTTCTCCCTCTGCCGATGTCTCTGCCTCTCTCTCTCTCTCTCTCCCATGAATAAATAAATAAAATCTTAAGAAAAAAAAAACAACAGTTCTAGGTCTTTATTATGATGGTGGTTACATGAATCTATGCATGTGTTAAAATTGTTCAGAATTTTGGGATAACTATATATCCACCTGCAAACAAATACAGTTGGGACCCTATCTTATACCATATATAAAAATTAATTTAGGGGGACCTGGCTGGCTCAGTTGGTAAAGCATGCAACTCTTGGGGTTGTGAGTTCAAGGCCCACATTGGACAGAGTTTACTTAAATAAAAACAAAACAAAAAGATTAATTTAAAATGGATGAAAGACCTACATGTAAGGGATAAAAATTTAAAATTCTTAAAACAAGCATAAATCTTCACAAACTTGGATTAAGTAATGGTATCTTCAATGTGATAGCACACAACAAAAGGAAAAACAGATAAACTGGACTTCGACAAATTTAAAAATTTGTGCTACAAAGGATACCATTAAGAAAGCACAAAAATTATTAGTCAGCCATAATAAACAATGAAATCTTGCCATTTCCAGCAATGTGGATGGAAGTAGAGAGTTTTATGCTAAGCGAAATAAGTCAGTTCACAGAAAGACAAATACCATATGAATTTACTCATATATGGAATTTAAGAAACAAAACAAATGAGTAGAGGAAAAAAAGAGAGACGCAAACCAAGAAACAGACTCTTAATATAGAGAACAAACTGATGGTTACCAGAGAGGAGGTGGGTGGAAGGATGAATGAAATAAGTGATGGGGATTAAGGACTGTACTTTGGGGGGCACCTGCATGGTTCAGTTGGTTAAGCATCTGCCTTTGGCTCAGGTCATGATTCCAAAGTCCCAGGATGAAGCCCACATTGGGCTCTCTGCTTGGCAGGGAGTCTGCTTCTCCTTCTGCCCCTCCCCCTGGCTCATGCTTTCTCTCTGAAAGAAGAAAGAAAGGAAAAAAAGAAAAGAAGAAAAGAAAAGAAAAGAAAAGAAAAGAAAAGAAAAGAAAAGAGAAAGAAAAGAAAAGAAAAGAAAAGAAAAGAAAAGAAAAGAAAAGAAAAGAAAAGAAAAGAAAAGTCTTTTAAGAAAAAGGAGTACAGGGTTCCCTGGGTGGCTCAGTGGTTTAGCACCTGCCTTTGGCCCAGGGCACGATCCTGGGGTCCCAGGATTGGGTCCCGCGTCAGGCTCCCTGTATGGAGCCTGCTTCTCCCTCTGCCTGTGTCTCTGCCTCTTTCCCTCTCTGTGTCTCTCATGAATAAATAAATAAAATCTTAAAAAAGAAAAAGAAAAAGGAGTACACCTTCGATGATGAGCACTGGGTGATGTATGGAAGTGTTGGGTCACTGTGTTGTACACCTGAAACTAGTACTACTCTGTATGTTAACTGGAATTTAAATAAAGACTTAAAAAAGAAAGTGAAAAATACAAAAATCAAAAACAAAAAAAACATAAAAAAAACAAAGTGAAAATGCAACCCACATGACAGAAGAAAATTTTGCTCATTATTTATCTAATAAAGGACTTGAATCCAGAATATATAAATAACTCTTACAACTCAATAATAAAAAGACAACGAATTTTCTTTAATGGACAAAAGATATAAATAGATACTCTCCAAAGAAGATATACAAATGGCCAATAAGCACATGAAAAGATGCACATCATTAGACATTAGGGAAATCCAAATCAAAACTGCAATGAGATATCTTTTCACACCCACTAGGATGGCTATCATCAGAAGCACATAAAAAAGTGTTGGCAAGGATGTGGCAGAACTGGAACCTTCATCCATTGATGGTGGGATTGTAAAGCAGTGTAGCTGCTTTAAAAAGTAATCTGGCAGTTCCTCAAAAAATTGAACATGGAGTTACCATATAACCCAGTTATCATATGATCCCTACCTAAGTATATGGTCAAGAGAAATAAAAAGATAAGCCCCCCCCATACAATTTTGTACATAAATGTCCATCACAGCATTATTTCTAATATTCAAAAAATAGGGCAGCCCTGGTGGCGCAGCAGTTTAGTGCCGCCTGCAGACCAGGGTGTGATCCTGGAGACCCAGGATCGAGTCCCGCATCCGGCTCCCCGCAGGGAGCCTGCTTCTCCCTCTGCCTGTGTCTCTGCCTCTCTCTCTGTGTGTGTCTCTCATGAATAAATAAATAAAATCTTTAAAAAAATAAAAATAAAATAAAATAAAAACAATCCAAATGTCCATCAATTGATGAAAGGATAAATAAAATGTGGTATATTTAGGCAATTGGAATATTATTTAGCAATAAAAAATGAAGTCCTCATACATGCTACAACATGGATGAATCTTCAAAATATTATGCGAAGAAGCCAATCACATGTGCTCGCTTCGGCAGCACATATACTAAGAAGCCAATCACAAAAGATTATGTTCCACTTATATGAAATGTCTAGGATAGCAATCAATAGAGACAGAAAGGAAATTAGTGGCCATCAAAGGCCAGGGGTGGTAAGAAAAGACAAGTGACTTTCATCCAAGAATACTCTACCCGGCAAAGTTATTATTCAGAATTGAAGAAGAGATCTCCAGTCAAGCAAGAGCTAAAGCAGTTCATCACCACTAGACCAGCCTTACAAGAAATGTTAAACGGATTTCTTTAAGCTGAAACAAAAGGGTGCTCATTACTAATAGGAAAACATATGAAAGTACAAATCTCACTGGTAAAGGTAAATACATAGTGAAATTTAGGATAATCTAGTGTTGAAAAAGTGGAGAGTTAATCACTTATAAAGCTAATGTGAAGGTTAAAAGACAAAAGTAGTAAAAATAATGACAATAACTTGTTAATGGTTACACAAGATAAAAAGATGTAAATTGTGACATCAAAAACATATTGCAGGGGAGTAAAACTGTAGGGCTTTAGAATGTGTTCAAATTTAAGTTACTTTCAACTTAAAACGGATTGTTATGAATCTAAGTTATTTTAAATAAGCTTCATTGTAACCACAAAATGAAAACCTATAGAAGATATATAAGAGAAACAGAAAGAAATCTAAGCATATCACTACAGAGAACCATCAAATCACAAAAGAAAAGAGCAAGAGAAGAAAATAATAGAGGAACTATAAATCAACCAGAAAACAATGAACAAAATGGCAATAATGTCTTTAAATATAGATTGACAAAATGCTCAAAAGACATAGGCTGGATGGAAAAAAGTCTATATGCTACCTACAAGAGACTCATTTCAGATGTGATGACACACAGACATAGAAAGTGAAGGGATGGAAAAAGATGTTCCATGCAAATGGGAACCAAAAGAAAGTTGGAGTAGCTATACTTTTATCACACAATAAGACTTTAAGACAAAGACTGTAATAAGAGACCAAAAAGGTCATGACATAATGATAAGGGTATCAATCCAACAAGAGGATATAACTTTTGTAATCCATTTATGCACCCAACATCAGAATAGCTAAATATATAAAGCAAATATTACCAGACCTGAAGTGAGAAAGAGACAGCAATACAATAATAGGGGCATTAATATCTCAGTTTCACTCATGGATAGATCGTCCAAACACTTTAGACCAGATGGACTCAACAGACATACAGAACATTCCATCCAAAAGCAACAGAATAAAGATTCTTCTCAAGTGCACACAGAACATTCTCCAGTATGTATCATATGTCAGGTTACAAAACAAGTTTTAATAAATTTATGAAAATTGAAATCATATCACACAACTTTCTAAACAGAATGGTATAAAACTAGAAATCAATTACCAGAAAAAATGGGAAAATTCACAAATAGATGCAGATTAAACATCATGCTACTGAACAACAAATGGGTCAAAGGAGAAATCAAAAGATACCTTGAGGCAAATACAAGTGGAAATACAACCTGCCAAAACTTATAGGCTGCAGCAAAAATTTTCTAAAATTGATTGTAGTAATGGATACACAATTCTTTGAACATAATAACCACTGAACTGCAGATTTTAAATGTGAAAATTGGTTTGTGAATTATTTCTCAATAAGGCTATTATTTGGGGCACCTAGGTGGCTCAGTGGTTGAGTGTCCGCCTTCTGTAAAACTATAATTATTTCAAAATAAAAAGTTAAAAAGGCAAAAACAAAAAATCTTGATTATAGATACTTATTCTAGCTCTATTCATAATTGTCAAAAATTGGAAATAATCCAAACAGCCTTCAAAGGATTAAATAAATACACTTGTTAGTACATCCATACAATGGAATATTACTCAGCAGTAAAAATAAACCAACTATTTATACACTCAAAAACTTAGATGAATTTCAAAGCCATTAGGCTTAAGTTAAAAAACTAGTTTGGGACACCTGGCGACTCAGTGGTTGAGTGTCTGCCTTCAGCTCAGGTCATGATCCTGGGGTCCTGGGATCAAGTCCCACATCAGGCTCACCGTGGGGAGCCTACTTCTCCCTCTACCTATGTCTCTGGCTCTCTGTGTCTCTCATGAATGAATAAATACAATCTTTAAAAAAAACTAGTTTCAAAAGGTCATATACTAGTGCTCGCTTTGGCAGCACATATACTAAAAGGGCATATGCTGTACGATTCAATTTATGTAACATTCTCAAAATGACAAAATTGTCATAATAGAGAATAGATTATTGGTTGCGAAAAGTTAAGAGTGTGTAGGGGGAGAGGTTGAGGGAGAGGTGTAAGTGCCAAGAAATAACAAGAGGAAATTGTTATTGTGGGGGTGATGCAATCATTTTATATATAGATTATGGTAGTGGATACATGAATCTATGTGTGTTAAAACTCTATGGATAGATGTGTTTTTTAATTTTTAAAAAAAATTTATCAATTTATCTGGGGCTCCACCGTGGCTCAGTCAGTTAAGCATCTGCTTTCAGCTGGGGTCATGATCCCAGGGTCCTGGGATTGAACCCCGAGTCGGGCTCTCTACTCAGCAGGAAGCCTGCTTCTCCTTCTCCCTCTCCTGTCACTCCCCCTACTTGTGGTCTCTGTCTGTCAAATAAATGAATAATATCTTTTTAAAAATATTAAAGATTTTGCTTATTTATTTGAAAGAGAGAGTAAGTGAGTAAGAGAGAGAGCACGAGCTGGGAGGAGGGGTGGAGGGAAAGGGAGATGCTGACTCCCTGCTGAGCAGAGAGCCTGATGCGAGACTCGATTCCAGGACCTGGGACCATGACCTGAAGGCAGATGCTTAACCAACTGAACCACGCAGGTGCCCTAGATGTGTTTTTCAAAAGCCTATTTTAAAATATAATAATTTTAAAAGAAAACAAATGATAAAAGAAAGGAATGAAGAGTAAATCTGTAGATTAAATGAGATGTTAAAATATCAAGTTTTCTAAAATGGACAATACTACAGTGTGTAAGGGGATGACATCAGCTAATGGCAGAGTAGGCAGCTCCAAACTCCCATCCCTCCACAGAAACACAGAAAAACAAGCAGAAACTGTCAGAACCAGTGTTGTCAGAACTCTGAAAAACAATCAAAGGTTTAGAAGCAACCAAGTGAACCCTGAATTTCTTTTTTTTTTTTTAAAGAAAACTTAAAAATGGCAAGAAAGCTTTGTGGTGTTTTTACCTACCCTTGCCTCACCCCTGTGCAGCTCAGTAGGTGGTCCTGAAAATGGTAGCCTACATTCCCAGTGTAGGACCCTGGTCCTTGGTTCCAGAGATGGTGGAGCAGACCTCACTCACAAATGATTCTGTGGATCTGTTCTAACTCATCTGGAGGATACCTGAAGGAGTGACACTATGTTCTAGTCTTTGTTTCCCCTAAATCAGAATTCATTCAGGGCAGAAAAGTGACAGGTACTGCTCAAAAATATTGTAAGACAAACAGAATCCTGCAGCTGCCTGGGGTAAAGATTATCTTAAGCCATACCATCAATATATGACCTAAATCCTGGGAGGAAAAGCCAGGAAGAAAGTTCCTTTGGGAAATTAGAGCATTCAAAAGTGCCTGTGTATATTGGGGAATTTAGAAAGCTACATGCATACCAAGGGCAATACATATACTTAGAAAAGACCTGAGAAGACCCTAGGCTTGCTCCCCTGACTGATATCTAGATTCAGTACAAATAGGAAGTGAAGGCTAAGGTAGAGGGTGTAAACAGCCCAGATACAAATTGAAGGAGTCCCCCAACACAGAGCTAATCTGCAAAGACTAGAAGACGTGGGGAGTTTTTTCTTTTGTTTTAGTTCTTGATATTCAAAGAAATGTCTTCAAAACTAGGTGAATACAAGCTAAAAAACCAAGACTTCCATGACAACAAATAACACATAATATAGTTTTTGCAAAAATGGTTTGGAAATATCATTAGACAAACAGATGAACATAGCCCTCAACAATAAAAAACAGAACTCTGGGGGAAGGGGAAATCTGGTTTCCAGAGTTATCACATTATATTTAAATGTCTAGTTTTCAATTTAAAAACCACAAGGCATACAAACAAACAGGAAAGTATAATTCATTCACAGAAAAAAAAAGTGAACTGATAGAAACCATCCCTGAGAAAACCCAGATATGAGACTCATTAGACAAAGATTTTAAATTAGCTATCTTTTTTTTAAAAAGATTGTATTTATTTTTTCATGAGAGACACAGAGAGGCAGAGACATAGGCAGAGGGAGAAGCAGGCTCCCTGCAGGGAACTCTATCTCAGGACCCCAGGATCACAACCTGAGCCAAAGCCACAGGCTCAACCACTGAGCTACCCAGGTGCCCCTTAAATTAACTATCTTAAATATGCTCAGAGAGAGAAAACAAATCATGGACAAAGAACTGAAGGACATCTGGAAAATGATATGTGAACAGAATGAGAATATTAATAAAAAGACAAATTCTAAATAGAACCGTAGAAATTCTACAGCTGAAAAGCACAATAACTAAAATAAAAATTTACTAGAAGGATTCAATAGCCAATTTGAGGAAGCAGGAGACAGAATCAATGAACTTGAAAACACAACCAGCAAAATTATGAAGTCTGAGGAGTAGAAAAAAGGAATGAAGAATGGTGAACAGAGCTTAAGAGATCTGTGGGACACCATCAACTGGACCAACATACACATTATAGAAGTCCCAGAAGGAGAAGAGAGAGAAAGAATTTGAGGGAATAGTGGCTTAAATTTCCCAAATTTGATGAAAAGACACAAATCTACACATTCAAGAATCCCAATGAGCTCCAAATATGATACTCAAAAAGATCCACATGAGAGGGCAACCTGGGTGGCTCAGCAGTTTAGTGCTGCCTTCAGCCTAGGGCATGATCCTGGAGACCTGGGATCGAGTCCCACATCAGGCTCCCTGAATGAAGCCTGCTTCTCCCTCTGCCTGTGTCTCTGCCTCTCTCTCTCTCTCTCATGAATAAATGAATAAAATCTTTAAAAAAATAAAGATTTCTTAAAAAAAAAAAAGATCCACACTGAGACATAATGAGTCCCATAATGTGTCAAACTGTTGAAATCCAAAGGCAAAGAGAGAATCTTAAAAGCAGCAAGAAAGCAGTGACACACACATACAAAGGATCCTCAATAAGATTATTAGCTAATTTATCACTGGAGATATTGCAGAGCAGAAGTCAGTGAAATGATATATTTAAAGTGCTGAAAGAGGGGCACCTGGATGACTTAGTCAATTAAGTATCTGGTCATGATCTCAAGGTGGTGAGATCAAGCCCTGTGTTGGACTCCATGGAATGGAGCCTGGTTGGGATTCTTTCTCTTACTCTCCCTCTGCCCCCTTCACCTCCTACCTCCATGCTTGCTTGCTCTCTAAAAAAAAAAATAATAATTAATAAAGTGCTGAAAGAAAAAAACCGTTAACCAAGAATTCTGTAACTGACATAGCTGTCCTTCAAAATTGGAATAATTAAGACATTCCCAGATAGGGCACCTAGGTGGCTCAGTGGCTGAGCATCTGCCTTTGGGTCAGGTCATGGTCCCAGGGGCCTAAGATCGAGTCCCACATTGGGTTCCCCACAGGGATCCTACTTCTCCCTCTGCCTATGTCTCTGCCTCTCTCTCTCTATGTCTCTCATGAATAAATAAACACAATCTTTAAAAAAAAGATAAATGCATAAAAATAATTTTAAATTTAGGGGCATCTGAGTGGCTCCATCAGTTAAGTGTCTATCTTCAGCTCAGGTCATGATATCAAGTCCCTCATCAGTCTCCTTGCTCAATGGGGAGTCTGCTTCTCCCTCTCCTTCTGCCTGCTGCTCCCCCTGCTTATTCTGGGAGCACAATAAAATAAATAAAATCTTAAAAATAATAACAATTTTAAATTTGTATTATTGGGCACATAATATATAAAATTTAAGTTGTAACAACAAAGCTGGGTGGAGTTGCAAAGGAGCAGAATGATTGGATGCTATTGAAGCTAAGTTGGTTATCAATTTAACAAGTTTTTTAAACTTTATTTATTTATTCATGAGAGACACAGAGAAAGAGGCAGAGACATAGAGGGAGAAGCAGGTTCCTCACAGGGAGCCCGATGCGAGACTCAATCTCTGGACCTGGGATCATGCCCTGAGCCGAAGGCAGACGCTCAACCACTAAGCCACCCAGGCATCCTGGTCATCAATTTAAACTAGATTGTCAGGGGTGCCTGGATGGCTGAGTCAGTTAAGTGTCTTGGTTTCAGCTCAGGTCATAATCTCAGGGTCCTGGGATGGGCCTAATTGGGTTCCAGGCTCCGCAAGGAGTCTGCTTGTGGATTCTCTCCTTCTTCCTCTGCCCCCGCCCCTGCTCACGCCCTCTCTATATCTTTCTCTAAAAATAAATAAATAAATCTTTATTAAACTTGACTGTCATAAATTTAGGGTGTTCCTGGAAACCACTAAAAAAATCTCAAAAAAATAAACTATTGTGTCTAGGGATACACACTTAGGTGACAGAAACCATAAAGAAACACAAGGATGTGACTCCTAAAAGTCATGATAGTGGTTACTTTTTTGTTCTATTTAGGCTTTCAACTGATTGGGTGAGGTCTACATATTAAGGAACACAATTTGCTTTACTCATTTAAATGTTAATCTCATCCAAAAACACTGTCTCAGATACACCCAGAATAATGTTTGGCCAAATGTCTGGGCACTCCATGGCCCAGTCAAGTTGATACATAAAATAACTTATCACAGTATATGTATTTCAAATGTATGAAACAACTTCACTAAAGGAAGTAGGATAAGTACTGACCCAAGTAACTTTGTTAGTTGGTGGAATAAGTGGAATCTGTAACAGCAAAAGCAAAAGGAAGTGCACACAGCACTATAGTCTAGCTGATCAAGTTGTTCCCCATGGATATGAGTTAATGATTCTAATACTGCTATATATGTATACTGGAATTGAACAATCAAGTAAATAGATCATGTATGATAGAAGCTGGGGAGGGAGAAGGCTGGAGTGATCTACATGGTGATGGGTTAGAGTTGAAAATATCAGTATGATCTCACATTTAGTTCAATTTACATAAACACTATCACATAAATATTTATAGGTATATACACAAGTTAGTATACATTTCCTTTCTCTGTCATCTGAGAGGGCCTAGAAGCAATGACACTTCAGTAGCAATGAGCACATCTACTACCCAGATCTGGATTTCTAAGACCATTCTCTAATGAAAGGATCCAGGACTCCTTGAAGAGTCCTGATTCTATGTGTAGGGCAAGGAATACAGAGGAGCCTGAAAGCATCTTATAGTGCCAGAAAGTAAAGAAGTGCTCAAAAAGAAAGAAAGAAACAAATAAACAAAAACACAATGATGGAGGTATGTCAGAAGGATATGGGAGTGTATTGAAAGAATTCCCAGTGCCAAAATTGGAACAATTTGAGCAAAAAAAAAGTAGTATTGGATTATAATTCAAAGTATAAAATAATACCCATGAGTCCATACTGCATTAATAAATGACTTAATAAACAAATAGGTGAAAATAGACAAACTTCCCATACAGAAGAATCCCAAATAATTTATGCAGATACTCCACTTTCAAGGAAGTAGATTATAGCTCCCCATTCCCTAAGTGTGGGCTGCACATAGTGACTTTCTTCCAAAGAATCAAGTATAGAAAGGGGAGAATAGAGTTACTTCACAGTGTAGAGACTGGACAAACACCACCTCAGCTAGGTGATCAAAGTCAACATCATCAACAATTAGCATGTTGACAGCATGGGCTCATGATATGATGTGATGAGAAAGGCCTTTGCCTGTGTGGTTTTCCTCCCAAGAATTCATAACTCTAGTTTACTCATGAGAAAAATATCAGACGAACACCAAGTGAAGAGCATTCAACAAAAAACCTGACCAATACTCCTGTTTTGGTCATCAAAAACAAAATCTGAACAACTATCACAGCCAAGAGGAGCCTAAGACTTAACAACTAAATGTACTGTGGTATTCTAGATGGGATCTTGAAATAGAAAAAGGACATTAAAGAATATTGGTTCACTAATTGTAAAAAAAAGTACACCATACTAGCACAAGATGCTCAGACTAGGGGAAACTGGGTGTAGAGTATTTGGGAAATCTCTGTAGTATCTTTGTGATTTTTCTGCTTAACTAAAACCATCCAAAAAAAAAAAATAAAACCATCCTTAAAAAATGAAGTTTATTTTTAAAAAGTTCACTAAAAAAAGATTAAGTAAAATACAGTTTGGCCAGAAGAGAGAGAGAGACCCAGAGCAGAGGCAGTTTCTTTGGTACCTGAGATCCCCATTCAAACCACCTGTGAGAATCTTAACCTTCTGTACAGGCTCTGAAGCTAGAACACTTGGGTTTGAATTCTGGCTTCATCATTTCCTAGCTGGGTAACCCTGGAAAATTACTTAACCTCTCTGTGAACCTCCTCTCCAAAAAGTAGGAATGACAGCCCTTGCTTTCTGTCAATGTTGTAACAGGGATTAAATTAGTTAATATGTATAATGTGCTTAAATGAGTGCTGGTACATACTAAGTTCTGTATAAATAAATATATACTTTGTATAAAACAATTAATACTTTGTATAACATATATAAATACTTTGTAAACTAAAAAAAAACTATGATGACTAAAATTTAATAATTAGTTGTAATGATACAAGGTAGGAAGATGTGGGTTTGGTTGCTATGAACCAGGCAGTAGTTGCCATAAATATGGCAGAACCTTGAAGCCATTGTTAGGCCACTACCATACCCTTCACAAGTAGGCAACTGATCTGTACTAATCTGGCAAGAAGGCTAGAAAGCTCAATACACCTTCCTATTACTCTACACATCTTATGTCTTTCATCCAAAAAGAACCAACTTCCAATCAGATAAATGATTAACCACCTCAAGGTAAGCAAAATATATCATTATCTCCATTTTATAGAAAAGAGATCTGAAGGTCTAATTTAGGTGATTTCATACCAGGATACCTATGAGAGACACTGGATACGAAAGAAGGGACCAGTAACCCCTAGTCAAATTGTTTTCCTCCTCAGTTAACCTATTTATCCATCTTTAGAGTGAGTTCTTGAGGAAAAACTTGTGTGATGTCAGTTTGATTCTTCTTGGTGGCACTAACAAATACAGAGAGCCTGATATCAAGCTAGGAAGCTCTGCCAATTATCAGGAAATGGACATGAAGCTGTTACTGGCCTCATCTCAAAGGGAGATGGCTATCATAAAACCCAGACAATTGGGCTCTGGTGTTTCAGGCTCCAGGTCTTATCAGCTTCAGGAGCAAAGCAGGAATAAGGCTGGATTTGATCACTGTCCATATGTAAGTTTTCCCTTTCATTGAACAAAAGTCATAGCCATTCTCCAGGAGGTCCTCATGGAGAGCCAAATGATTTTCCTAGGGAATAAACTGAACTCTAAGTAATGCTATGAACTGTCTCTATTTGATAAGCTGGACATGCACTGTGTTCATTAGGTAGCTAGGCAAAGTCCATCTGAAGTATCAGCTGCAGTACTTTGCTAACCCAATCAGAACTTCCCCCAGCTCCAGGCTCCAATAGAATTAGTCATTAGGAAAATGTAAATTAAAACCACAATTAGATACCACTTCCCAACCACTAGGACAGCTATAAACAAAAAGACAACAAGTGTTGGTGAGGATGCGGAGAAATTGGAAGAACCCTCCCGTACTGCTGGTAGGAGTGTAAAATGTTGTAGCCACTATGGAAAACAATCTGGCACTTCCTCAAAAGGTTAAACATAGTTATCATGTGACCCAGCAATTACACTCCTAGGTATATATCCAAGAAAACTGAAAACACATGTCTAGAAACTTGGATGCAAATGTTTATAACAGCATTATTCATATGAACCAAAAAGTAGAAACAATCGAAGTGTCCATCAACTGATGAATGGATAAACAAATGTTGGTATATCCACACAATGGAATATTATCCAACCAGAAAAAGGAACAAAATACAAATATATGCTCCAACATGGATAAACCTTGAAGTGGTTGTCTAAATTGCCCTTTTTACTTAGGTGATCACTTCCAAACACAGCCACACTTTGAAATCACCCAGGGAGCTTATGCAGCTCCCTACAGTCTTTGAGAGTGGGGCACCTGGATTGATGTTTGAACTCTATTAGACTGGGTGATCTCTAAGGTCCCTTACAGCTCTAGAAATTGTATGAAAATCTAAGCCATTGGGTCACCAATTCTCACATTTTTGAAGCAGAAGCAATGAGAACCAAGCCTAATGGACAGCTGTTACTTACAATAGGTCCCCCAATAGGTTCTTCTTGAAATCTAATCTGGTTCTTCTCCAAGGCATTGCTGCACACCCCACTCACACCCAGGAGTGAATGAAGATATTCCTATGATGGGATGAGCTATGGCTGAAGGGACAGGCCACACCTGATGTTATGCCCATGGTGGGTTGCTTTAATAAGAAATCCCCCTACTTTGCAGGTACCTTCCAGTGGGGTTAAGAATAACCAGTCTTTCCATCTGTAATATTTATAGACAAGATTGGATACAATGAAGTTATGGACTTCTGACTTCAGACCTTGTTTATCACCACCTGTGTAGTCCTAAGGTGACTTAGGTTCAGTGTTAACAATGGGGCTGAGTTTTCATGTATCTGTTTCCCCTAATATTAAAGAACCAAGCTGAAAAATGTTCCAGCTGCTGACTTCCAGCTGGTCTCGGGTAAAGACAACTGAAGAGACACGAAGGTAATATTGCAGTTATTTCCCTAGACCTATTCCACCATTTCCTCTGATGTATCCACCCAAAGTCCTTGAAAGGAGGAATCTTCATGATCTACATTGTGAGGGAAAGTGATTAAGCAATATCTGCCAAGATTGGAGGCGAGGTTGGGAGAGGAGGGCCAATTCTCCAAGGCAAGTAAATGAGGGGAAAAAATGCATTCTTGCAGGCTTTAGGAGGGGGTTCCCATACCGCTTTCTACCACCTTGGCTATGCTTTTTATGGTATATGCATTGGGACTACTGCATGCAGAGCCTCAACATGAACAAAGAGTAGAATTCTTTATCCTCAGAACTAGCAGTGCTTTTTAAGGCTTCAGCTCATTTTTCTTTTCTATTTCCAGGAATGTGACCATCATCATCATTGGATTGGACAACTCAGGCAAAACAGTTCTTGTGGAGGCTTTCCAAAGATGTAAGGGATTATTAAGAACATTAGGGCTAGGTCTCCTATGGGCCCCAGGGACCAATGAAATAATCATTCCTTCCTAGCCTACTTCATGGCCTGCAGGTTCCCTCTTTTGAGGATAAACATTTCCTAACACACACACACACACACACACACACACACACACACACACACCTCCTTGGGCATTAGCAGCCTGTTTATGTAATGGTTGTCACCTCTCCCTTTACAAGTTATCCCAATTGAAGGTCCTCTCATAGTGTCAGTATGAATAAGCTCAAACTATGTAAAGTACTGCAGTCAATTATAAAGGATAGCATGTTTGAACAGTGTCTGGTTTCAGAACTCAAAGTGGAATTTGGTCTAGATAAGAGAGACAAGTATGGGATAATGAAGAAGTTTAATAACATGAAACTCTTTGTGACAGTTAATATAGAGGGTTGGAGCTTGAGAAATGTTGTCAGTTCAGAGACATGCAAGCCTAATACCAGATCTCCAGTTTAATACCTTGACATTTCAAGCAATAGTCACGCAGAATCTCAGGGAGCTACTATTCTAGTTGTGAAAACCCATTTGACTGCTGGCCAGCCAATCGGGGAGCCCAGCATACGATGCCATTGACATTTATAAAATAAAAGAAGGGGTATGATAATGTGGCTGAGCTTTACATAACCTAGGGCCTCAGAAAAGTACAGGAAGCGTGGTCCATGTCAGCTTCCACCATGGCATACTGTGGTCAGGGCCAAAAAGTGCAGAAGGTGATGGTTCGCCCATCAACCTCATCTTCAGATACTTGCAAAATAGATCTCGGACTCAGGTGTGGCTTTATGAGCAAGTAAACATGCGGATAGAGGGCTGTGTCATTGGTTTTGATGAGTACATGAACCTTGAATTAGATGATACCGAAGAGATTCATTCTAAAACAAAGTCAAAAAAACAACTGGGTCGAATCATGCTAAAAGGAGATAATATTACCCTGCTCCAAAGTGTCTCCAACTAGAAGTGAGAAGTTCTTGAGAAGGCTATGTGGTTTGTTTTTTTAGATGTCCTTTGTTTGGGAATATAGTTCTAAAACCCTTGTTTGTATTGTTTTGATTACTTTTATGTTATTACCAGAGGACAATAAATGCTGGGGGATTGCTTTTATTTAGAAAAAAGAAAAGAAAAGAAAAGTACAGGAAAGGGCTAACCTGACTCCTAGGCTAGTTGTTTACCTGAAACCTGTATCAATTTCCTTGAACTACAGTGACTGCCTGCTGGCTGATCTTGGGATCTCTAGTTGTCCACCCCCCGCCCCACACACCCCATCCTGTATTCAATCCACACAGTTGTCTGAAGGATCTAATCCAAAAATCTGATCATGGAGCTTCCCTGCTCAACACCAAAGGCTCCTCATTATCATCAAAACAAAATTTAAATTCCTTAGCAGCATACAAGGTCCTCTACAATTTGGTCCTTGACTTCGCCTCCAGCTTCCTTTGCCCATGCTCTCTGCATATGCCCCCTGATTAAAGCCAAAACTAATTATTTGCCATTTCTCTGTGATCATACATTCTGGTTCACATGCCCACACTCTGTACATGCTATCTCACTGCCTAGCATTTCATCCACTTCATTACCTAATTGCTTAATCAAACGCCCTGAGACACAAGCCTAAGCTTGACCCCAGCTCTACCCGGGCCACCCCTAATGCCCAGAACCTCCTTCGTCAGCTCCCAGTCAATTCTCTGCCTCCCTCTACCTTGCACTTATCACAACATCACTCACTGTACAATAGCAAGTCCATCCCCTAGACTGTGAGCCCCTTGAGAAGTAATAGATCTTTTCAGCTCTGTATCTTTAGTCTCTGTACTTCTAGTACCCTCAGGCAGGTACTCAATAAATATTTGTGGGATGAAGGTTCTTCCCCATTCTCCTCTGACAACATACTACCGTTTTACAAGTGCTCCATCCCCTGTCCTTTCCCTTTATAGGCAGCAAACTTGACTCCCTGCCTCTCTCAGTTCTCTGATAGGCAGAAACGGTAAAAAGGTAAGGAGGAGCAGGAAAAATCAAGGAGCTGAGATAAATCACAAGATTACTGATAAAAGTGAGGATAATTATTAGAGCCCCAACTCAGCCCCTCCCCTAGATTCTCATCCACTCTGGTGGGGCCTGGGAATCTAGCTTTTAAAAACTCCCCAGGTGTTTCTGATGGCCAGCCAGCTTTGGGAAGCATTCATTTGCAATTAGCCATGTGCTATTCTGTCTGTGAAAACAATGCCTGCTTTTCATTCTAATTCCTAGAGGAAAGAACCTGTACTCTATTTAATGTGTTACTGTATAACTTGCCTTGTGCTTGGTGACTAACTTGGAGCTGATCCATAAACCAATAGGTTTATAATTGTGACTTTATTCAAAGAATAGTTTTTGTTTTTTTTAGCTTTTCACTTTTATTATTTTTATTTTTTAATAATAAATTTATTTTTTATTGGTGTTCAATTTGCCAACATACAGAATAACACCCAGTGCTCATCCCGCCAAGTGCCCCGCTCAGTGCCCATCACCCATTCACCGCCCCCCTCCTCCCCTTCCACCACCCCTAGTTCGTTTCCCAAAGTTAGGAGTCTTTATGTTCTGTCTCCCTTTCTGATATTTCCTACCCATTTCTTCTCCCTTCCCTTCTATTCCCTTTCACTATTATTTATATTCCCCAAATGAATGAGAACATATAATGTTTGTCCTTCTCTGATTGACTCATTTCACTCAGCATAATACCCTCCAGTTCCATCCACGTTGAAGCAAATGGTGGGTATTTGTCGTTTCTAATGGCTGAGTAATATTCCAGTTTTTAATGGTCAAGAAGCAAAGTGCCACTGATATCACATTCTTTTTTTTAAAAAATTAATTTATTTACTTAGAGAGAGAGAGAGAGAGAGATCATGAGCAGGGGGAAGGGCAGAGGGAGAATCCGACTCCCTGCTGAGCAGGCAGTGAGATGTGGGACTTGATCCCAAGACCCTGGGATCATGACCTGAGCCGAAGGCAATTACTTATCTGACTTAGCTACCCAGGCACCCTTGATGTCACTTTCTAAAGAATGTCTCAGGCCATCTTTATCCATGCAGGACAACCAGAATCAATCTAGTAGGTTGCTCTGTACCCAAAATGCAATAGCTTGCCTCCCCTGCTCTTGCAAATGTTTATGATTACCAAGAACAGATAATAGCCTAGGAAGGAAATTCCAATCTACAAGTTATAACTTGTGTGAACATTTGAAGATGCCAACTATAAAATATTTTGGGACATTTAAAATAAACCATTATTATCAATGACACCATTCACTCTGTTTTGTCTGGCATGGTCACATGGGGGCAAGAAACCCAAGCATGAACACAAGCAGGGCATTTAGAGCAGTGCTTCTCAAATCTGGCTATACATTTCAGTTACCTGGAGAGCTTTAAAAAAATGCTTAAGTCCCACCCCAGATGTATGGCATCAAACCTTCAAAGAATGAGGCCTAGCATCATAGGTTTTACATGCTCCACAATGATCCAGGAGCATCATGAATACTGAGAGCCAAAACTCAGAATCAGCTGAGGAGATTTCATGCCTACTGACGCAGGTGCCTGGAGGTTCAGATACTATGGTCTGGGTGCCCCACAGATTCAAAATCTTATCAAGTGCACCAGATGATGCTGAGACACAATAGGCTTGAGTTTCACTGCTCTCTAAGGCAATGGTCTCAAGCTTTAAAGTGCAGGAAAATTAACTGGGGATTTTCTTAATTATAGGGGTTTGTTAAACATATGAATGCTTGGGTCCCAAACTTAGAGGTTCTTATTCACTTGGTATAAAGTAGAACTTAACAATCACCTCCTTGTACCTCTGAAGCAGAGAGTCCCCAGACTGTGCTTTATGAAACACTCTGCTAGGGATAGAGAGATAAATTGGACTCAGTACCTGTCCTCAGGGAGTTTATAAATTAATAGCAGAAATAAAAGAAATGTAAATAATCAGGAAACAACTTCTCATGGCTTCTATGGTTCACCAACATTAGATTGCACTATTGAAAGAACTGCTAAGGTTTCAAGTAGAAAGAACAAAAAAACTAGGGAAAATGTTTTGCTCTGACAGGGAAAAGATGATATAAAGCTTGCCTGGATGCAGGAAACAAGATTTAAAAATTACCTTTAGAGTTTCAACCTATTCCACTCACTATTTTTAAGTCGTCTAATAGACATAGCAAATATCATACCAAAGTTGTGACTGAAAACTATGCAATCTGAAAACTATAATTAAGATCACTGAGTAACATGAAAACACAAGTTATAAGATCACATTAGAGTGTAATAAGATACACACATATGCATATATACACACACATACATACATGTAAAGCTTTCAAGTTTCTTACTAACTTCTCAGCTAAATGACTCATTCTGGCAATCCCATGGAAAATGTCATAGGTAGATCTAAGACTATATATAAATAAGAAGCTACTGATTCTGGTGTTAAAACTCCCAGGTATGAGTGTAGAGAATCTATAAAATCATTTTACTCCTTATATGAGGAGAGACCCAGGCCAGGACTATTAGTTCAAAAGACTAAAATGTGTGTAAGACTGTCATTTTGGGGATCCCTGGGTGGCGCAGCAGTTTAGCACCTGCCTTTGGCCTAGGATGCGATCCTGGAGACCCGGGATCGAATCCCACGTCAGGCTCCCGGTGCATGGAGCCTGCTTCTCCCTCTGCCTATGTCTCTGCCCCCCTCTCTCTCTCTCTCTCTGTGTGTGTGACTATCATAAATAAATAAAAATTTAAAAAAAAACCTGTCATTTTGAACTGCATTTCTATGGGAGCTGAAAGAGGTATGGAATGCCCTATGGGATTCTATGCTCTGGCCATAGCCTTGAAACAGTAAATATATCTGAGTTTCTAATGGTTTCTTGGAGATATGAGGAAGAGGACTTCATATTTTCGTCTACAATAATATGTACCACAAACATTTTTTGAACACCTACTATATGTAAGGTAATGCAGAGCCCCTCCCTGACAACTTATATTTTAGTTGGAAAGACAGGACACGCACAAAATGAGGTTAAGAACCAGTTCAATAACCATGTGCTCAAAAAGAGAGAAATGAGAACCGGACAGGTCAGACAGGCTTCCTAAAGAAACTGCTATTTGAGCTGGGCCTTGAAGAATGGGTGGGAGAGAAGGGCCTCTTGTTCATTCATTCATTCATTCATCAGAATTCATTCAACAAATATTCATCTGTTGTGCCAGCTATGTACCACTTTCTGTGCTCAGCATCATGAATATTATGGTGAATAAAACTGAAAGGGTTCCTGTCCTGTTGTAGTTTCTAGTTCAGATAACAAAATCATAGATTTCATAGCACTTATATGTGCTGTGAGTGGTAAGCTTTCTAGTGGAAACAAGATCTAAATTGATCTATTTTTTAAAAGCCAAAAGTTTCCACCAAAGAGTGGTGGAAGAGTGTCCTAAGCAGTGGGAATAGCATCTTGTGAAGGCCTAGGGCAAGACAGAGCATGGCATTCTTGTGGAGTGGGAGGACCATGAGCCAAGGAGCAGAGGGAGGAAGAAACTGGGTGTGTACCAGAAGCACTGTAGACACCAGTCAGGTCTGGCAGGTTAGAAGGCAAAGGCATCAGTATTCTATCCTGGGAGCAGTGGGCACTCACTGAAGGTTACTGAGCCAGGAAAAGGTAGCATGACAAAGTGCTGGTTTAGGAAGATGAATCTGTGACTATGAGCATGATGGCAAGATGCCTCATTTGGTATCCTCAGGGCAAGCTCTGGTCAAGCCTTGAAATGTTAAACAAATTGTTTAACAAATTCTTACATCTAACTATTGTTTAATCTAAAGTTATTGTTTAACAAATTCTTTTTCTTTTTAAAAGATTTTATTTATTTATTCATTCATGAAAGACAGAGAGAGAGAGAGAGAGAGAGAGAGAGGCAGAGACACAGGCAGAGAGAGAAGCAGGCTCCATGCAGGGAGCCCAATGAGGGACTCCATCCCAGGTCTCCAGGATCAGGCCCTGGGGCCGAAGGCAGGCGCTAAACTGCTGAGCCACCCCGGGATCCTCTGTTTAACAAATTATGATGTCTAACTCTATTTCTCTGCTTTGTGGTTGCTTCTCCTTTCTTCTCTGTGTAGTACTTCCCAGTAGGATGGACAATTGTATGAAATCTGAATTGACTAAACTCCTGCTGGATGAGTATGAAGTTTCCATCTATAACCTGAACGGAGACATGAAGGGCTGAAAAATCTGGCCAAACTACTAGGCGCAGGCACACGGACTTATTTTTGTCCTGGATTCCAGTGACTTAGGATGCATGCAGGAAGTGAAGATCATCTTGACACATCTACTTCTGATACAAGGGTGGTGGGGAAACCTATCCTATTGTCAGACTCTGCTTTTGTGCCCAATTTCCCCTTCCCATGTACCCTGAGAAGTAGGCAGAGGAAGGGTGGTCCCTTTGTCACACCCTGCTTGACCTCCTCTTCCCTTCAGCTCAGTGAGGGAAAGGGGGCCAGTCCTCTGGGGGAAGTTTTCAAAAGCCACTTTCTACCACATACTGTCATGGGAGAATATGTTACCTAACTGTAGGAAGGTAATTCTGGGAGCACCTGGGTGGCTCAGTGGTTGAGCGTCTGCCTTTGGGGTCCTGGGATCAAGTCCCGTATCAAGGTCCCCACAGGGAGCCTTCTTCTCCCTCTGCCTATGACACTGCCTCTCTCTCTGTGTCTCGCATGAATACATACATACATACATACATACATAAGAAAGGGATTTCTGAAGGCAAGCATCAAAGGGAAATGGAGAGTAATATCTGGATCTTTAACCCCCTTCCCTCAACTCTTCCTGAAAACTGCCTTCCTGAATTTCCTTCTTTTCTGCCTTCAGTCTCTGATCCTGAAAAAGTGGCAGAAAACAACCCCTATTTTGTATAATTGATGTTAATGGACTCCTCCTTTGGCCAACTACCCCAGAGTTATGTAACTAGCATTCATTCCAGGGTAATAGTTCTGGTGATAGTTCTGGAGGCCCATCAACCCTCACCCTTCCCCCACTCCCTTTTTGCTTTTTTTCATTCTTCATTAGTACATCCAACTCGTGCATGAACAGAGAGGTTCAGAGAATGTGTAAAACCTTCAAATCTGTTCATATCCTGGTTAGCAATTCTTTCTTTTTTTAAAAAAGATAGTTTATTTATTTATTTAACAGAGAGAGAGAGAGAGAGAGCACAAGCAGGGGGAGCAGAAGGAGAAGCAGACTTGCCACTGAGCAGGAAGCCCAACACACAGGGCTTGGACTGGGATCAGGTCCTGGGATCAGGACCCAAGACTGAAGGCAGATGCTTAACCAACTGAGCCACCCAGGCTTAGCTAAACCCTCGGTTAGCAATTCTAATTCAGGTTTGGTGGCATAGTGTAGAGGAAATGAGAAACAAGGCCTTGGGATTATCTTGAATTCAATTTATCTGTGCTCTTCTTTCCTCCACTGAGAGTTAGCCAGAAGAATCTCTGCCTCATCCCATTGCTTATGTTTTTAAAGCTAGTTCCTGGATATGTAGTAGTTGTACTAGAATTGGTTCTTCTCCTCTTTCCCTTCTTTGCTTACCCTTGGTCTCTATTTCTGTTACACTCTTCCTCTTCTCTTCCCTCCCTCTCTCCAATGCCTTGCTCTAGCCTGGCAAACAAACAAGAAGGACGCCCTCCTACCTTGTGATACTATTGAGTATCTACTCCTAAAAAGGCTAGTGAATGAGAACAAGTCCCTGTGCCAAGTGGTAAGTATCAACCCCCCTTCCTTCCCTGCCTCACCCTCACCCTCTCGAGCTCAGCTGATGCATCCCTTGGCCTATTCCATAATCAGCCCCATCTGCTGAGTCTCAGGCAAAGCCTCTCCCCCATGGCAACATCTACAGTGATGATTTCTGACTCAACACTGACAATAAATAAAACATTTTTATAACACTTTCACATCTTCTTTCTTATTAGGCCTTCAAAATAGCTCTGTACAGTTAGAAGTCTCATATCTTCATTTTATGGATAAGAAAGCTATGGCTCAGAGACTATGGGTGACTTGCCCAAGGTCACACATCCAGGACATTACACCACAATCACTTTATTAAAGGACCTTAACTTCTGTCTTTCATGTACCTTCTCAGGAATGAGTGCTGAGTGTCTCCTAGGAAGTCTTAGAGCCTCTCTGGGCATAGCAGAGTTTAAGTGTACCTCTGCTCTTGGCTGAGAATAATTGGGACTTTGGGACTCAGGGGTCCCAGACCCTTGGGTTAGAAGCTATTCTTCTGGGCAGCCCGGGTGGCTCAGTGGCTTAGCGCTGCCTTCGGTCCAGGGTGTGATCCTGGAGACCCGGGATCAAGTCCCATGTCGGGCTCCCTGCATGGAGCCTGCTTCTCCCTCTGCCCGTGTCTCTGCCTCTCTCTCTCTCTCTCTCTCTCTCTTATGAATAAATAGGTAAAATCTTTAAAAAAAAAGAAGCTATTTTTGTCCTTTTTGTCATAGGAACCCTGTTCAGCCATCAAAAACCTCCAAAGAAGGAACCATAAAAAAAAAAAAAGAAGAAGGAACCATCAGCCCATAATTGAAGGGCTGCGCTGGCTATTAGCCGCCATTGAGGATAAATATGAAGAGCTGTGTACTTGCCAACAGCCACTCACCTCAAGCATTCCAACCTCCAAGGGCACCAGAGGCTCTGGGGAAAGATGCTCATCAGACAGGTACTGAGCTGCCTCTGTTAGGTGTGCTGATAAGAAGAGATGCAGGAGTCAATCTTCAGCATATGCAGGGAGGTCTGGGTGGCATATCGATTTTGCGCAGTGCTGAGCAAGTGTCTCAAGATCAGTTGGTCCAAATGAGGCTAAGGCGATGACCACGAACATTCCAACATTGTTAACTATACTCTCCCCTCAGCACAACTTGAGTGGCCCTGTTAGTGAGGTGAATTGTATAAAGGCAAAGCCAACCTATCAGTATTAGAGCTTCTCCAAAACAGGGCTTCTGTTGCCTGGTTTGCCACACAGAGGAGAAAAGGAACATGAGCCCCTTAAGAAGCTTACTGAAAACATTCCGTGGCCAAAAGTCTTAAAGCTACCCTACATTCTCTGCTTACAGTTCTCTGATCCTCCTAATAATAAGGAAAGATGAACGAAAACACAAATATGGAAAAGAAGAAGAAATAGGAAAAAAAAGAAAACAGGAGTTAAGATTTTGAGGAATAAAAGACCTAAATGTCCTCTTGCTCTGTTGTCCTTTTCAATGTCCAAAAGCATATGGCAGGGATGGGGTAATAGCTACATTCAATTAAAGAATCTCAAGTGTGTCTATTTTCACTATTGCTGCTTCTTTCCTCTCTTCCTCAGCTTTGCTACCAGGATGGGAATGTCCAAAGAAAAAAGACAGCACCAAAAAAAAAAAAAAGAAAAAAAAAAAAAAAGGCAGCACCTAGGACAATGCTAAATGGAAGCTAGGCCCCTAAAGCCAATTCTACAGGTAAGTGGCTCTTTAAATGTTACTGTCCCCAGGGACCAATCCCTGCCTGAACTGTCAAAGCACCAACTGACTTTTTGTTTTTCCCCTCCATCTTCTTGCTGTCCAGAAAGAAGGTTTAAGAATAAGGCCTAGGGGATCCCTGGGTGGCTCAGCAGTTTAGTGCCTGCCTTTGGCCCAGGGCGCAATACTGGAGTCCCGGGATCATAAATAAATAAATCTTAAAAAAAAAGTAAGGCCTAAAAAGAATATATCAGTAACATTTGCTTTAGATGAACCTATGGAGGAAGGTGAATGTTCTGGGGGAAACAGAACTCAGAACACTACTGAGCTTTGCTATGATCAAAGTGATGACTCGCAGCCCCCAGCTCCAAACACCGATGATGATTATCTTTTTTTATGTATAAATTTATTTTTTATTGGTGTTCAATTTGCCAACATATAGTATAACCCCCAGTGTTCATCCCAGATCTTTTTGAAGGTAATGCTGGACCAGTGATTAGTCAGAAAAGATACACAGCCCTTCTCTCACAATTTATAAAAGGGTATTCCTATTGTAAGTCTGAAACTCTTTTCTCATGCTATGGTTGGTGGTTAGAAGCAGCGGATGAAGTACAGGGAGAGTGCTTGGGGACTACCATCTGGTAGCCCAGTATGATGCCCCAGCACTCCGGCACTGGCTGACACAAAATCTTTGTTAGCACGGCTATCAGATTATCTTAAAGGTTATGATTTCCAGTGGTGGAAGTACAACCTTCTAATTGGTACAACCTTCATGGTGAGTAGTTTGGGTGTCTGTCTCCCTCTCTCAATGTGTGTGTGGGGGGGTGGGGGGGTGTGGGTATGTGAATGAAGAACTTTAAAAATGTGGAAACCCAATAGTGTATACAACAGCTAAAAGTTGGAAAAAAGCTGAAGGACTAATAACGGGGTATGGCGAAATAAATTATGGTGCATTCATACAACAGAATACTATGCAGACATGAAAAGAGATAATGCTGACTTACATTTACTGATGTGGAAAGTTTTTCACGGCCTGATCTTTTGTGAGAAAAAATGGTAGATAAGAGTCTAGCATGTTCAGCGTGATGCATATACATGCACAGAATAATCCAAAGAGAAATCACCAAAACATCAGCAGTGGTTTTTCTCTAAAGGTGAGATACTATGTGATTTCAAGAAGTAAAAGGCCTAGGTGACTTTCTTTGGATTTTTGTTTTTTTTTGGAAATTCTTAGTTTTTACATTAAGCATATACAATCTCTCCCAATGCAATAAAGGCATTAAAAGAAAAAAAAAAGCGAGACCTTGAAGTCCCATTGTTTTTTTTTTTTAATTTTTTTTTTAATTTTTATTTATTTATGATAGTCACAGAGAGAGAGAGAGAGAGAGAGGTGCAGAGACACTGGCAGAGGGAGAAGCAGGCTCCATGCACCGGGAGCCCGACGTGGGATTCGATCCTGGGTCTCCAGGATCGCGCCCTGGGCCAAAGGCAGGCGCCAAACCGCTGCGCCACCCAGGGATCCCTTGAAGTCCCATTGTTAATGGCCACTCCTCAACATTCCTTGGAACCCCCCAACTGTCAATATTACATGACCTCTGCTCTCCAAGGGATCTAGCCCTTCAGGCTGCCCCAGACATTTGGGTTGTTATACCTATACAGAGGGGCCCAGAATTGGCCAGGGTCATGGAGGAGGAGGAGAGAGGCACTGCTCTGTGGATAAGGGGTAAGGATGAGAGCTGAATGGAAGAAATCTGGTAGAAGAGCAGAGGAAGTGTTTTTCTAGATGCCAGAAACTACCCCTAAATCTCTGTCCAGAATTGAAATCCATTTTTCATTTCTATAACCTCAGAATCGAGGGCAAAAAAAAAACAAAAAAACAAAAAACGGAGACCTGGGACACAGAGATGTTACTGGAAAACCCTTGCGAAGAAGCCTTTGGATCCTGTGGTCAGTATTACTTAAAGGGGAGAGGAAAGAGAGCAAGACTGAGAGAAAGCACGAGGCCAAGGCAGAGGGCAGGTGCCTGGAGGGGTGCAGTCTACACCCCCTTGGGTGTAGGGACCAACATCTGGGAAGGACAGGAAACCCGGTGCTTAGCTTCACTTGCAGTGACTGGCTGTTTTCTTTCTCTTATTAGACTTTTAACAACAGAGTACTAAAGAGAAACATGGAGGGAAGTCCAAAAAAAAAAAAAAAAAACCACTCATATCCCTCCCTCAGTAAATGGGTTCATCTTTAGGACCATCAGGACTTCTCAGTTTTTTACTTCTATTTGCTAACACCTCTAAAGTCCCCCTACAAGTCCACCTACTCTAACATCACAATCCTAAGGACTCCCATTGTCCCTATACATCTACATTCTAGCCGTCAAATGAAGCTTATACTTGTCGAGGGGCTCAAGAAAAGTTAGGTGGCATCCATTTGAGAAGAAAGATGACCTTGGCAAAGAAGACTAGAGATGTTAAGTATCTGCACCCAGCTGCTTCTCATGAAGCCTATGAACAACATGGGCGTTGGGTGACCAACTGAAATCGAGCCTTAGAAGTAGAGGGTCAGTTTAGAGTTAGGTTTTCCCCCACCCCAAGGTTCTTCAGTGTAAGGGGATTGGCAGAGAATAAATAGAACTTTTCGGCTGAGAATTATGCCCTAATGAATCATTTTCAGTCACGCCTCCGGGGGAAAAAAAAAACAACAAAACAAAACTCAGTTTTAAATTCCCAGCCATGGTCTGTGAAGCCTGGCAACAATTCCCTTGCTCTCGCTCCAAGAAACAGCAATTGCTGCCTCTCCCAACCCTTCGGTTAGGTAGGCAAAAACTGTAGGAGCTTGAACACATTCAGCCCTCCATCCCATGGAGGGTAGTGGTAGTATTTACTATTACTACAACTATTACTTGCATCATCAGTACCACAGCCACCATTTGAGTGCCTTCTGGATGTCAAGCCTGAGGCACAGGCCTCAGTTCCTCACATTCATTATGTTATTCACAACAACCCTTAAGGGTAGGCAGTATCCCTGCCTGCATTTTCCAAATGAGGGAACTAAGGAACAGATGAGTTCAACAACTTGCCCCAAGGTCCCACACCCTGTAAGAAGCAGAGCAGGGATTTGAATCCAGATCTGACTCTAGAGCTGGCATAAGGCCAGGAATATCTGTTTATGCTGTTCTCTAACTCCATGCTGAAAGGAAAAGCTACATCCAGGAAAAGTGCTGAAGTGAAGCCATGGCCAAGTCAGGAGAATTACGCTGATAGAAATAAGCACACCACTAGTTGTAGCAGATACAGATGACTGACTTTCTATTTTGCCAGGTGCTGGGCTAAGTGCTTTACATACTATTGCCTTTCACCTTCACAAGCCTATGAGGTCAGTACTATTATCATCATCTTTTAGAAGCAGAAACTGACAGGTCAAATCATTTGGCCCAGGGCACCCATTAAGAAGTGGCAGAACTGGTTTTCGGACTAAGGTCCAACTCTATAACTCAAGCTCTCTCTCTTTTTTTTTAAGATTTTATTTATTTGAGAGAAAGAAAGTAAGAGAGAGCACGAGCAGTGGGGAGGGGCAGAGGGAGAAGCAGACTCCCTCCCTTAGCAAGGAGCCTGATGTGGGACTCGATTCCAGAACCCTGGCAGCATGACCCAAGCAAAAGGCAGATGCCTAACGGACTGAGCCACCCAGGCACCCCCATAACTCATACTCTTAAATTCTACCTTATACAGCTTCACCTGGCAAGATAAGCCAACTAGCCCATAATTGTTTCTGGAGGATAAAAACCTTGCATCAGTCTTATAAACCCATCTAGAGGGTTGAACACTAAGTCTACAACACTTGCTATTACGCATTACACATGGCCTTATCTCCAAAAAACCCACCCGAGGCACCTTGTGGATCTTTTTTTTTTAAGATTTTATTTATATGAGGGATGCCTGGGTGGCTCAGTGGTTGGGCGACTGCCTTCAGCTTTAATCTCGATTAAAGATTTATTTATTCATGAGAGACACACACAGAGAGATCAGGAGGGGGGTGGAGAGATGCAGAGGGAAATGGACAAGCAGACTCCCTGCTGAACAGGGAGCCTGATGACAACCCAGGGCTAGATCCCAGGACGCTGAGATCATAACCTGAGCTAAAGGCAGACACCCAACTGACTGAGCCAACCAGGTGCCCCCCCCTTGTGGATCTTTGATAGGATTCTGATTGAGGCTCAGACTATTAATCATGGAGCTGGAAGTTACCTTACAGAGTCTCTAGTCCAACCTCAGTTGCCTAACAGATGAGAAGATTGGGGTACAGAGAGGTTAAGTGACTTGCCCAAGATTGCACAGCTGATCACTGACAGAGCTGCTTTTTTTTTTTTCAGAGCTGCTCTTAAGATCCCTATCTCCTGTGTGCCTGAGCCAGTACTCTATTTTTCCTGTTCAAAAATACTGCTTCCTCTGTGGGTCTCCCCTGGCCACTGCTGACCCACCTACTATCCTCCAAATTGCCTAATAAATGTCACTGGAGAATTCTGTTAACAATCATTCTCACCCAGGGATTCAGTAAATCTCTCTACTGAAGAAGAGTTTTATCAAACAGGAAATGTAATTGAACAAACTAGTGTTCTTAAGAAAACTGTATCATCCACATTTGTCTTTATGGCATGTATGTTTATGAGGCAGGCATACTTTCTCAGCCAAGAGGGAAGTGTGGTTTAAAAGGGGTGGGAGTGCTACCTATAAATGTGGGCAAGTTGGAGAATTTAAGCTGAAGCAACTTGATAAAACTGCATTTCAGGTATATTGGCACACTTCCCTCTGTACAGTGTATGTGTTCCTGAATGTTAACCAAATTTTTGTACATAGACTCCATCAATCACAAAGTTATTTAAAGAAAATCCCCCAAATACAGCCTGCATACCTCTATTTATTTTTTGAGTGAATCTTATTTTGTTGCTGCAGTCTGTTACTGTACTTTCCAAATCTCAAATCCCAAATTGCTGGGTAACTCTGGCAATTTCCCCCAGTGAAGACAGAAATAAGAGTACCTACCTCACAGAGTTGTCAGGATCAAAGGGGAAAATCCATATAAAAATGCTTAGCATCGTGCCTGGCACATAATAAGTAGCTCATTAAATGTTAGCTACTATTATTATGATTAGGGGAGAAGCTTAGATCATTAGAGAGCTACACCTCCCTTCTGGGAAAGAGATCCTCTTTTCTGTAAAGGACAACCCAAAGAGAGATGCCTTGGATTCTAATGTAAAAATAGCATTGAGAATTTAGGGTAACTACAACCACTGCTAATCACTGCCTCCCATATCCTTGCCTTTGAAAATCCTAAATCTGCCAAAGAGGTCTTACGAATCCATGTGTCAACATGGCAGCCCAAGACCTAGAATAGGGATAGCCCCTCAACCCTAGAGGGCAAATTTTCTTTTTTTTTTAAGATTTTATTTATCTATTCATGAGAGACACAGAGACAGAGAGGCAGAGACACAGGCAGAGGGAGAAGCAGGCCCCATGCAGGGATCCCGACGTGGGACTCGATCCCCAGTCTCCAGGATCACACCTGAAGGTGGCGCTAAACCGCTGAGCCACCGGGGCTGCCCCAAATTTTCTTTCAAGCAAGTGGTTGCCTTGGAAGTTTCCTTCCTTTCATTGTCAAGGTCTTGGCCTCCCTCCTCCAGGACTTTTAAGGCTTAGCTCCTTGTCAGAATCTCTGTGTAAGCAAAAGGCCCTGGTCCATCATTCAACAAACCCCATATGGCTCTGAGTACTTGTCTGTTTGTATTATAAGACAAGCCTGGGTTTTCTAACTAGAGAATTCAGTATGCAGAGGTGGTGGTGGGGGTCCCTCTGTTTGCAATGATTTTCAACTCCTGACATCTACTCACCACTCTTCATTTGTATGTTGTTTCTACATGCCAGGAGTACCCTGTCAGCAGTACTGGTATCCAGTGTGATCTGCAGAACACAGATCATATAGTGAGTACACAGTAAGAGTTAAGAAAGAACAGTCATCAATTAGGATCAGAGCATGGAAACCAATAGTAGCTAACATAGCTGTACCTCCCTTGAATATCTGAGTGTTTGGTGCTTGGGCCATGTGTTCTGGATATCTCTTCCCTCCCAGTAACCAATCAGAATCACTCATTTTCAAGGCAGTTGCTACTAGTGAGACTTAACCAAATGCACTTAATAGAACTCTTCTCAGGAGAACCTCACCAATTAGCATTCTCAAGCATAAAATGCCATTAGCCACCTGAGGGGCAGAGGTCACACCTGGACTCCCTGCTTTGTCTCTAACCTCCTTTAACCCTTTACTGGATGACCAAAACTGAGATTTCTGAGAGGAAGGGGGTAGAGAATGAGAGCTATTGCCTAGCTTGCCAGGACTGGAAACCATCCCCACATCCTACTTCATTTTCACAGGTGTGCCGAGATGAACTGTAGCCATGGCACCCTTACCTGTACCTTACTTCTTTAGCTAGAATAATCCATCCTCCCACTCTCCCTGCCTTTTCTCTTATATCAATCTCTATGAGACACACAGGTGGAGTTATCCCAGGTGAGTGAGAAAGCAGCAAGAACTTCTTGCTGTTGGCACAGAAATAGTATCAGCTGGGGGTCGTGGGAGTCAAGGCTCTTCATCGCTATGCCTATGAAGTGCACGGCCCAGGTCCAGGGAACCCAGAGGCTCTGCTGTCGACTGGTGGGCAGAGTGATGTTAACAAAGCACTCAAACTGTGCTGTGTGATGATGACTCATGAATCCCACGCAATCCCACGCTCATGCTAGTCTCCACTTCCAGGAACTAAAATAGACCTCTGGTGCTAAGAGACGGCAAGCCTTTTATATCTGCTTAGAAAAATGAGCGCAGTCCTAAGAACTATCATGCTATTCAATACAATGGAACGTTACCTAGCCATTAAAGATGACAATTATGTACACAGCACAAGTGGGAAGCAGAATGTAAAATAATGTTAAGTGAAAATAGCACATACACATGCTGATTGCAACTATGACAAACATACACAGAAGGATTCATCCCTCAAGAACGTAAGAGAACGAAGAGTGTCATAGTTCTTTTAAATTCCACTCCCCCTCCACCAAAACTTTTTAAAATTGTCATGGTGGTCAAACTAGGTTACAGAAACACCTGCCTTTTGGCTGATACAGGAATTAATGCCACAGTTTTTTGGATCCAGGGAAGAGAAAAGGAACGGAATGCTAAGGGAGCTGATGCTTTAAAATGGGCTGGACCCAAGGCAGCCCCAGTGGCTCAGCGGTTTAGCGCCACCTTCAGCTTGGGGTGTGATCCTGGAGACCCGGGATCGAGTCCCACGTCGGGTTCCCTGCATGGAGCCTGCCCCTCTCTCTCTGTCATAAATAAATAAAATCTTTTTAAAAAAATGGGCTGGACCCTTACTCTTCCCACTCCTCTCATGTTCAGGGCACAATTACCATTTCAGGCTTAGCACTACAGTGAGAAACTCCTTCCCAATACCTAGCTGGCCAAACTCTAAAATGGGAGTTAAAATAAAATAAAATAAAATAAAATTAAATTAAATTAAATTAAATTAAATTAAATTAAAATAAAATAAAATGGGAGTTTAAGACAACATATATATTTGGACCTCCTTTTTTTAACGTTTTTATTTTTTAAGTTTTTAATTCCAGTAAACATAGTGTTAATTTCACATGTACAATATAGTAACTTAACATGTCCACAAATTGCCCTGTGCACATCACAAGTGTACTCCTTAATCCTTATCACCTACTTCACTCATTCTCCCACCCACCTCCCCTCTGGAAACCATTAGTTTGTTCTCTATACTTAAGAGTCTATTTCTTGGGACTCCTGGGGGGCTCAGCAGTTAAGCATCTGCCTTTGACTCAGGATGTGATCCCAGTCTGGGAATCGAGTCCCACATCAGGCTCCCTGCAAGGAACCTGCTTCTCCCTCTGTCTGTGTCTCTGCCTCTCTCTCTGTCCCTCATGAATAAATAAATAAAATCTTTTTTCAAAAAGTATATTTCTTGGGGCACCTGGGTTTACTTGGTTAAGTGTCTGCCTTCGGCTCAGTTCATGATCTCCTGGTCCTAGGATCAAGCCCCGTGTCAGGCTCCCTGCTCAACAGGGAGTCTGCTTCTCTCTCTTCCTCTGCCCCTGTCCCCTCCACCTTGTTCTCTCTCTCTCTCTCTCTCTCTCTCAAATAAACAAAATCTTTAAAAAGAGAGAGAGTCTTTCTTGGTTTGTTTCTCTTCCCTTTGCTCATTTGTTTCTTAAATTCCACATGAGTGAAATTATATGATATTTGTCTTTCTCTGACTTACTCTCTAATACTATATTTATCACTGCAAATGGCAAGATTTCATTCTTTTTTGGGCTAAGTAATAATCCATTTTATATATATTCATACCACCTCTTTATCCATTCATCAGTCAATGGACACTGGCTGTTTCCATAGTTTGGCTATTGTACACAACACTGCTATAAACATTGGGGAGCATGTATCTTTTGAATTAGTATTTTTGTATTCTTTGGACAAATGCCTAGTAGTGCAATTGCTGGATCATAGGGTAGTTCTATTTTTAACTTTTTGAGGACCCTCCATACTGTTTTGCACAGTGGCTGCATCAGTTTGCATTCCCAACAGCAGTACAAGAGGGTTCCCCTTTCTCTTAACAGTTTATTTTTGCTTTTGTTTCCCTTGCCTCTAGAGATATATTTAGAAAGAAGCTCCTATGGCCAATGTCAAAGAGGTTACTGCCTGTATTCTCTAGGATTTTGATGGGTTTCCTGTTTCACATTTAGGTCTTTCATCCATTTTGAGTTTATTTTTGTGTATGGTGTAAGAAAGTAGTCCAGTTCCCAACACTATTTGTTGAAAAGACTTCTTCCCATTGGATATTCCTTCCTGCTTTGCCAAAGATTAATTGACCATATAGTTGTGAGTTCATTTCCAGGTTTTCTATTCTGTTCCATTGACCTATGTGTCCATTTTTTGTGACAGTACCATACTGTTTCAGTAACCACAGCTTTGTAATATAGTTTGAAGTCCAGAATTGTGATGCCTCCTCCTTTGCTTTTCTTTCTCAAGGTGGCTTTAGCTGAATATTCAGGGTCTTCTGTGATTCCATACAAATTTTAGGAATATTTGTTCTAGCTCTATGAAAAATACTGTTGCATTTTGATAGGGATCACATTAATGTGTAGATTGCTTTGGATAGTATAGGCATTTTAGCAATATTTGTTCTTCTGATCCATGAACATGGAAGGTTTTTCATTTCTTTGTGTCATCTTCAATTTCCTTCATCAGTGTTTCACAATTCTAAGATTACACGTTGTTCACCTCCTTGGTTAGGTTTATTCCTAGATATTTCATTGTTTTTGATACAATTGTAAAAATGGGATTGATTCCTTGATTTCTCTTTCTACTGCTTCATTATTGGTGTATAGAAATGCCACAGGGGCACCTGGGTAGCTTAGTTGGTAGAGCATCTCACTCTTGATCTCACGTCTTGATCTCAGAGTTGTGAGTTCAAGCCCTGCATTGGACATGGAGCCTACTTTATTTTTTAAATATTATTTAAATTCAATTATTAACATATAATGTATTATTGGTTTCAGAGGTAGAGATTAGTGATTCATCAGTCTTATTATAATACCCAGTGCTCATTATGTCATGTGCCCTCCTTAATGTTCATCATCCAGTTACCCAGTCCCCTCACCTACTTCCCCTTCAGCCACCCTCTATTTCTTATGATTAAGAGTCTCTTACAGTTGGTCTCCTCTGATTTCATCATTTTTTCCCTCTCTTTCCCTATGATCCTCTGTTTTGTTTCTTAAATTCCACATATGAGTGAACTAGAGGATATTATGCTAAGTGAAATAAGTCATTCAGAGAAAGACAATTATATGATCTCACTTATATGTGGAGCCTACTTTTAAAAAAAAAGAAATGCAACAGATTTCTGTATGTTAAATTTGTATCCTGCAACTTTACTAAAAGCATGTATCAGTTTTAGCACATTTTTTGGTGTTCTTTAGGGTTTTCTATATAGAGTATAATGTCATCTGCCAATAGTGAAAGTTTAACTACTTCTTGGTGATTTAGGGTGCTTTTTATTTCTTTTTGTTGTCTAACTGCTGTGGCCAGGACTTCCAGTACTATGTTAAATAGCAGTGGTGAGAGTGGACATCCTGTCTTGTTCCTGCCTGTAGAGGAAAACCTCTCAGTTTTTCCCTAGTGAGGAGGATAATAGCTGTGAGTTTTTTATATATGACCTTTATTACACTGAGGTATGTTCCCTCTATACCTTTGTTGAGAGTTTTTATCACAAATGGACGCTGTACCTTGTCAAATGCTCTTTCTGCATCTATTGAAATGATCATATGGTTCTTTTTTTAAAAGATTTTATTTATTTATTCATGAAAGACAGACAGAGACACAAGCAGAGGGAGAAGCAGGCTCCATGCAGGGAGCCCAATGTGGGACTCGATCCCGGGACTCCAGGATCAGGCCCTGGGTCAAAGGCAGGCGCTAAACTGCTGAGCCACCCAGGGATCCCCTATCCTTTCTTTTCTTAATGCAGTATATCACTATGACTGATTTGCAAATACTGAACCACTCTTGCAACCGAGGAATAAATCTCACCTGATCATGGTAAAGGATTCTTTTAATGTATTGGTGGATTCAGTTTGCTGGTATTTTATTGAGAGTATCTGTATCCATGTTCCTCAGGGATACTGGCCTGTAGTTCTCTTTTGTCAGTGGAGTCTTTATCTGGTTTTGATATCAGGGTAATGCTGGCCTCATAGAATGAGTCTGAAGTTTTCCTTCCTTTTCTACTTCTTGGAATAGTTTGAGAGGAATAGGTATTAATTCTTCTTTATATGTTCAGTAGAATTCACCTGTGAAGCCATTTGGCCCTGGACTTTTTTTTTTAAAGATTTTATTTATTTATTCATGAGAGACACAGAGAGAGGCAAAGACATAGGCAGAGGGAGAAGCAGGCTCCATGCAGGGAGCCCAATGCGGGACTCCATCCCAGGACCCCAGATCACACCCTGAGCTGAAGGGAGGCGCTAAACCACTGAGCCACCCACGCATCCCTGGCCCTGGACTTTTGTTTTTTGGGAGATTTTTGACTACTGATTCAATTTCTTTCCAGGTTATCAGTCTGTTCAAGTTTTCTATTTCTTCAGTTTCAGTTTTGGTAGTTTGTTTCTAGGAATCTATCCATTTCTCCCAGGTTGTCTAATTTGTTGGCATATAGTTTTTCATATATTCTCTTAGAATTGTATTTCTGTGATGTTGGTTGTTATTTCTCTCTCTCATTTCTGATTTTATTTATTCAAGTGTTTTCTCTTTTTTTGATAAGTCTGGCTAGTGGTTTATCACTTTTATTAATTGTTTCAAAGAACCAGCTCCTGGTTTCATTGATCTGTTTTATTGGTTTTTTTTTTTTTTAGTTTTATATCATTTATTTCTGTTCTAATCTTTATTATTTTCTTCCTTCTGCTAGCTTTAGGCTTTATTTGTTATTCTTTTTCTAGCTCCTTTAGGTGTAAGGTTGTTTGAGATTTTTCTTGCTTCTTAAGATAGGCCTGTAATGCCATATACTTCCCTCTTAGGACCATATTTGCTGCATCCCAAAGGTTTTGAATGGTTGTATTTTCATTCTCACTTGTTTCCATGTTTTTTTTTAATCTTTGATTTCTTGGTTCATCCCTTCATTTTTAGTAGCATGTTGTTTAACCTCCATGTATTTGTAGTCTTTCAAAATGTTTTCTTATGGGTGACTTCTAGTTTCATAGCATTGTGGTCAGAAAAGGTGCACAGTATGAGTTCAATCTTTTTATATTTGTTGAGGCCTGATTTGTGACCTAATATGTGATGTGTTCTGGAAAATGTCCCACATACACTTGAAGAGAATGTGTATTCTGCTGTTTTAGGATGGAATGTTTTTTTCTTTTAAAGATTTTATTTATTTACTCATGAGAGACACAGGGAAAGAGAAGAGGAGACATAGGCAGAGGGAGAAGCAGGCTCCATGCAGGGAGCCCAATGTGGGACGCAGTCCCGGGACTCCAGGATCACGCCCTGAGCTGAAGGCAGATGCTCAACCACTGAGCCACCCAGGTGTCCCATAGGATGGAATATTCCGATTTTATCTGTTAAGTCCATCTGGTCCAGGGTGTCATTCAAAGCCATTGTTTCCTTGTTAATTTTCTGTTTAGATGATCTGTCCACTGATATAAGTGGGGGTGTTAAAGTCCCCTCCTATTATTGTATTATAATCAATTAGTTTCTTTATGTCTGTTAATAATTGTTTCGTGTATTTGAGTGCTCCCATGTTGGGTGCATAACTACTTATAACTGTTATATCTTCTTGTTGGATTGTCCCCTTTATTATATTGTGCCCCCTTTACCTCTTGTTACCTTTGTTTTAAAGTCTAGTTTGGGGGATCCCTGGGTGGCTCAGCAGTTTGGCGCCTGCCTTTGGCTCAGGGCGCAATCCTGGGGTCCCGGGATCGAGTCCCATGTTGGGCTCCCAGCATGGAGCCTGCTTCTCCCTCCTCCTGTGTCTCTGCCTCTCTCTATATCTATCTATCTATCTGAATAAATAAATAAATAAATCTTAAAGAAAGAGAGAGAAAAAAAATAAAGTCTAGTTTGTCAAGGGGCACCTGGGTGGCTCAGTCAGTTGAGTGTCTGACTCTTGGTTTGAGCTCAGGTTGTGATCTCAGGTACGTGAGACTGAGCCAGTGTCTGGCTCTATACTCAGCAGGGAGTCTGCTTGAGATTCTTTCCCTCTGCCTTTCCCTCCATTCCGCACTCTCAAGTAAATAAATAAATCTTCAAAAAAAGTCTAGTTTGTCCAATATAAGTATTGCTACTCCAGCTTTCTTTTGACATCCATTTGCATGATAAATATTTCTCCATACCCTCATTTCAACTCTGCAGTATTTTTAGGTGTAAAATGAGTCTCTTGTAGGCAACATGTAGATAGGTCTTTTTTTTTAATCCATTCTGACACCCTATATGTCTTTGACTGAAGCATTTATATTTGGACCTCTTTTAGGTCAGTCTGCTGTGTTTTGAACCAGGCTAACTTATACTGAAAGAAAGGAACTATTTTTGATAGGCTACCAGAAACACCTTATTGTAAAATAATTGCTACATGCTACTCCTGTCCCTTGTCACCTTGTCACAGGTAATGCTTATGCACATAACTGAGTATCTAGGTGAGCACTCACTATTCTATCCCTGAAGCCCTGGCCTGAACACACTTGGTTTTATTAGAATTAGCTTTCAATCAGGATATTTAGTTTTTAAAAGACTATGTTAAGGGTTCATTTTTTAAAACTGTTTTGAAATAATTTTAGATGTGCAAAAGAACTGTAAACGTAGTAGAACTCCCATATACACTTCCCTCAGTTTCCAACATGAACACCCAATATAACTCTGTACATTGATCAAAACTATGACACTAACTATATAGTACAATACTATTTACTAAACTACAGACTTTATTTAGACTTCACCGGTTTTTCTATTAATGTCCTTTTTCTGTTCAGGATCCAATTTAGGATCCTATGCAGCATTTATAGTATGTTTAGTTTAAAAAAAAAAAAACACCCCTAGAAACAAGTTTCCTTTTAGGAGGTGGAAAGGGTAAGCCAGTAGAGGTTATGTGCAATTTATGATCCTGAGCTATTGTATCCAGAAGGGAACTTTATCATTTCTGTACCAAAGCCCTTAATTCATGACACCTCATCACGGTTATTTTCAGAAAACATGCCTTACATTAGCACTTCTCACAGCAGCACAAAGGATTTGACAAGTGGGTTATTTTAGCAACCAATATTTTGAGGGTGACAAAATGAGAGGGATGGCCTTATCTGTTTCTGTGCTTCATTTTTTTCTCCAAACTGTATTTAAACTTTTTACTAGAAGTTGCAATATTTGACTATAACATAAATGCTGAGAAACACCAACATGGAAGAGACTTTTTCCAATGTGTGGTTGGTTTTATTTGCCTGAAATTAAGTATTGAAGTCTTACAGAAACCAAATTGATTAGGTTATTTTTGCTTGGTACTCTCAAGAGAGGGAAGGGAAAGTAGGCTATGACATCCATTTATTCCTTCAACAAATAATTGGATTATTAACTCCCACCTTCGTGCACACAAACTATGTACCAGGTAATTTGCAAGGTGCTTTACAAATAATGTTTTGCTGAATGGGTCACAACAATCCCATCATCTAAGTACTACTATTACCCTTCTTTTCCAGGGAGTGGGGCAGGGAACAGAGGGCTGGAGAGGTTAAGTAACTCACCCAAGGTCACACAGCATGTAAGTGATGGAACCAGGATTCAAGGCCAGGTCAGACAGATTTCAAAGCCAGTCCTCTTGGCCAGTAGGCTATATTGCCTCTCTGAGCACCTGCACATTCCAGACACTGGACTGGGTGCTAAACAAAGATAAAACAGTAAATAGGATATAGCCCTTATGCTTTCAAACCTTATGGTCTAGTTTATCATTCCTCCTCCTAGTTGGAGGAGGAAAACTATTAAATAGCTAAATATATAGAATAAAGCCCTTTCTTCTTAGGTATTCCTTGGATTGGTTATAAATACAGGTGATCAGGAAAATGCAAGCAGTAAATCCCAAGACTTTTACATATCTAAATTCCTTTTTTAGGGGCGCCTGGGTGGCTCGGTGTTTGAGTGTCTGCCTTTGACTCAGGTTGCGATCCTGGGGTCCTGGGATCGAGTTCCACATTAGGCTCTCCACAGGGAGCCTACTTCTCTCTCTCCCTCTGCCTGTGTCTCTCTGCCTCTCTCTGTGTCTCTCATGAATAAATAAAATATTTTAAATAAATAAATAAATTCCTTTCTTTTAGATCCTCAGAGCAATGACCCCTCTCCCTCCGTGTACTCTGAGGATCCCTAACAAGTTAGGAATGGACTTGATATTGACATGTTCCTCCACTATATGAATCTGGGTTAGATGTCAGCATTGCAATCCCACTTAATCTCCTTTGAGAAGAAACAATGGGAAATATAATGTGGAAATACATATAATGATAGAACCAAATCAACTGATGGAAAATTTTTAAATCTGGGACATAATTATATTCCATTTCAATTGTCCTTTTGCACTTGAATTAATTGGTAATCTCTGAGGGAGCTTCAATTGGTTCATGACTGCATTTTATGGCCATGTCATTTTGAAATACATCTCTTAGAAAAATGACAATGGTGACCCTGTAAATTATAAATTGGCAATGTAATTTTGAAGGTGAAGGGTTGGAAGACTTATATCTCAGCAAATAATAATCATTCTCTTCTCCCTTCCAACCCCCAAACAATCAAATAACCAAAACTGGCTGCACATTGGAATCACTGTGGAAACTTCAAAATTACCATCGCCTATGTCCCACCCCAGAGGTTGTGATTATTTAATTGGTGGAGGGTGTGGCCTGGATTTTGGAAGCTTATTTAAAAGATCCCTGGGGAATTTTATTATGCAGACAAGCTTGTGAACCACAGCCCTAATTGGAGGATCATAACCCCAACTGCACATTACAATCACCTTGGGTGATCTTTTAAAACCACACCCCAGATCAATTAAGTCAGAATATCTGGGTTTAGGGACCAAGCCCCAGGAACCAGGAGTTTTTTAAATTTAATTTAATTTTAAAGACTTTTTTTATTTTTTTTTATTTTTTTTGACTTTTTTTTATTTGAGAGAGAGTATGAGTGGGGAGGAGAGGGAGAAGCAGGCTGCCTGCTGAGCAGGGAGCCCAACTGGGACCGATTCCAGGACTCAGGGATCATGATCTGAGCCGAAGGCAGACGCTTAACTGAGCCACCCAGATGCCCCCAAGAGCTTTTTTTAAAGCTCCCAAACAAGTCCATTGTGCAGCTAAGACTGGGAACTACTGCCATAGGTAAAACTCCAAACCTACTCTCAGGGAAATGGCAAAATTGCACTTAAAGGTTCAGCAACTCTAGGTTGAGCCTAATGAGAAGCTAGTTCTGGAAAACCTGTAAAAAGCAGGCTGAGGAGAAATCCTTAAAACAACTGTCCCACTTTAATGTTAAAATGAGCCTCACTTTTCTCTTGCCACGTATAAAGGTTACTTTAAGGCTTCGCTAGAATTACTAGCAACTGACGTGCATATCAAGCCCCACTCTACCATATCCACCAAAATAACTGCTGAAAGAACAGGAAAGAGAATGCTTTCAAGGGATGAAAATCTTTTCAAAGGACTGCAAACCAGTGCTTAGAGACCCTTGGTGGGTCTAGACAAGGAAGAAGGAAAAAAAAGCAAGCTATTTGACCTATGCATTACATATCTAGCTAGTTTTTTTTATCTGTAATTTGATGTGCACTTTCACTCATCAAGTCAAACACTAGACTTGGAGACAAAAACCCTGGACCATGGTTTTCAGCCTTACCTGCACATCAGAGTCATCTAGGAAGTTTTTAAAATAATACTGCTAGGGCCACACCCAAGATAAATCTGAATTTCTGAGGCGTTGACACCCAGAAACCTCTGTTTTGAAAGGTCCCTGGGATCGAGTCCCACATTGGGCTCCCTATGGGGAGCCTGCTTCTCTCTCCACCTATGTCTCTGCCATTCTCTCTTGAATAAATAATAAAATCTTTAAGTAAATAAATAAATACATACATACATACTGATGCCTGAGCCCCTCCCTAAACAAAATAAATTGGAATGTCCTGGGCCCAGGGATCCATGCTTTAAATTGCTCTCCAGGCGATAATAATGTGCAGTGAAGTTTGTGATCCACTGCCCTAGACCTAGATATTTTACAGTTGAAAGAGATTTAGTACAAACCCTTACATCTCCTGGTAATTTTACAGCTACTTTAGCTACTACCAGTATACATATCCCAACCCCAATTTCCATTGTTCTTTCTCAATCATTACTATTAACAATGTGACCAATTTAGGGTCACCTACTTATTCTACCAGTTTGCATAGGATGCTTCTGGTTTTAACACTGAAAAGTCCCAGGTTCAGAGTAAATCAGGATAGCTGGTCACTGTACGAATGTTTTACAGCTCACAGACAGAATACAGTATTTTAGATTTTGCTTCTAACATTCAACATCCAGATCTTGGGGTTTTTTTGTTTTGTTTTTTAAAGATTTTGTTTATTCATGGGAGACACAGAGAGAGAGGCAGAGACATAGGCAGAAGGAGAAGCAGGCCCCATGCAGGGAGCCTGACTTGGGACTCAATCCCAGGTCTTCAGGATCACGCCCTGGGCTGAAGGTGGCGCTAAACTGCTGAGCCACCCGGGTTGCCCCAGATCTTGGTTTCTAAATACCATTCTCCATTAAAAGGAACCAGGGTTCCTTGGAAATGGCTGTTTCCAGGACTGGGGCAGGGAAACATATGGTAAGCCTAGGAATCTTGTAGCAGAATCTAAATAAGTGTTAGAAGACACATGGAGGAATGTCAAAAGGACATTGGAGTTTAGCCATTCCAATAGGTGTGAGGTGATATCTCATTGTGGTTTTCATTTGCATTTCCCTGATGATGAGTGATATTGAACATCTTTTCATGTATCTGTTGGCCATCTGTAGATCTTCTTTGGAAAAATGTCTATTTGTGTCTTCTGCCCATATTTTAATTGGATTATTCATTTCTTGGGTGGCTACACTCAACAACACAAGAAAGAACAGGTGTTGGTGAGGACATGGAGAAAGGGGAACCCTCTTGCACTGTTGGTGGAAAGGCAAACTGGTGCACCCACTCTGGAAAACAGTTTGAAGGTTCCTCAAAAAGTTAAAAATAGAACTACCCTATGATCTAGTAGCTGCATTACTAGGCATTTACCCAAAGAATACAAAAATACTAATTCAAAAGGATACATGCACCCCAATGTTTATTTACAGTAGCATTGTCTACAATAGCCAAACTATGGAAACAGCCCAATTACCCACTGAATGATGAATGGATAAAGAGGTTTCATACACACACACACACACACACACACACACACACACACACAATGGAATATTATTCAGCTATAAAAAGAATGAAATCGGGGACACCTCGGTGGCTCAGTGGTTGAGGGTCTGCCTTCAGCCCAGGGCGTGATCCTGGAGTCCCGGGATTGAATCCCACATCGGGCTCCCTGCATGGAGCCTGCTTCTCTCTCTGCCTCTCTCTCTGTGTCTCTCATGAATAAATAAATAAAATCTTAAAAAAAACACAAGAAAGCCACCTAAGAAATAAGAAATCAACATTTTCCAACCCCCAATTAAATCACCAAGCCAGGGAATACATTTTAAAAATTAGAAAACCAGGGTTGCCTGCATGGCTCAGTGAGTTGAGTGTCTGCCCTCCACTCAGGTCATGATCTCAGGGTCCTGGGATGGAGCTCCACCTCTCGCTCCCTGCTCAGCGGGGAGTCTGCTTCTTCCTCTCTCTCTGACCCTTCCTGCCACTCGTGTTCCCACTCTTTCAAATAAATAAATAACATCTTTTTTTTAAAAAAATTAGAAAACCAAATTACTGAGTCAGGAAACAATAACCAATGGATGCTAAAATCTTTAGGTGAGATGTCACTAGGGAACAGGACAATCATATGGTACCAAAGTAATACTCCATAGATGTCTTGCTAATTATAAAGTCACATGGAAAATTCTGAGGGCCACCACCTAAATCATTACCTTTACTAAGAACAGACAACTGACATTACATGCCTCCTGATAAGATGTGACACAAAGCAGACATTACTTATGAAGCATTCTTATCAAAAAATGGTTTAAGGATGCCTACGTGGCTGAGTTCGGCTCAGGTCATGATCCTAGGGTCCTGGGATCAAGTCCCACATCAGGCTCCCCGAGCCTGCTTCTCCCTCTGTGTATGTCTCTGCCTCTCTCTGTCTCGAATGAATGAATGAATGAATAATCTTTTATTTTTATTTATTTTTTTAAAACAATCTTTTAAAAAATGGTTTCATCTGAATCAAATTAGGCCTCTAATCCCAAGCGCTTCTCATTTACAGGAAATTCAGAGGCTGGAAGGAAGAGCTAAACACAATTATAAGGAAACAAACCATCCTATCCCTAAATACAGGATCAGTGTTTCAAGCAGGAGAGTCCCAGGCAAACCAGGATGGCTGGTGACACTACAATCAGCCAGATTCCTAATGTGGGACAGAGCTAGCTTCTAAAAGTCAGTACCATTAAAAAAAAAGTTATTTAAATTAAAAGCAACACCACACTCAAATGCAATATATGAACTGGCTATAAAAGACATTTAGGAGACAGCTGGGGAAATGTAAATACAGCCCAGTGCTCCTCAACCAGCCCATAGATGTAAATGAACTATGTTACTAAACACATTGTTTTATTCAGCTTTTTTTTTTTTTTTATCACAAAGCTTTCTCAGTGAAGTATGTGGTACACTGATACACTATGGTGCAAGCTCCTTATCTCCCTGCGAGCCATCAAGCAGTCTGCAAACCATACTTCAGGAAGCACTGGATTAGATATTAGATAATATTTGTGAAGATTGGTGAGGTACTATTAATTTCTTTGAGCTGTGCTTATGGTATGATGTACCATACAATTATAGAGAAAAACATCTTAGGTGTATGCTGAGGGATTTTTTTTTTCTTTTTTCAAGTATTTTATTTTTTTATTCATGAGAGACACAGAGAGAGAGAGGCAGAGACACAGGCAGAGGGAGAAGCAGGCTCCATGCAGGGAGTCTGCCATTGGACTTGATCCCGGGACCCCAGGGTCACGCCATGGGCTGAAGGCAGGCACTAAACCGCTTAGACACCCAGGCTGCCCTATGCTGAGGGATTAAAGGTGAAATGTCCTGATGTCTACAACTTACTTTCAAGTAGTTTACTAAAGAACAGACACACAGGTAAAGCAAATACATGGCGAAACGTTAGCATGTGTTGAATATTGGTGAATATATTGGTGTTTATTGCACTATTTTTTCAACTTTCTTGTATATTTGAAAGTCTTCATAATAAAGATGAAAGAAGCATGACTCTAAAATCATCTTATAAAATAATAAAATAACAAAACTATCAAAATAACTAACAAATTAACTAACTATAAATAACTAACAAAATTATCAGGAAGTTGATTATCCACAGCCAATTCTATATTCCTTGGGGAATAGCTAAGTTAAAAACAGAAAGGCAAGTAAAATTAGCCAAAAGAGGTAATGAAAAGTGCATTCCAAGGTGAGGAAATAGAGTACGAAAAGTATGAAGAAATTTGTATTTTTCAGGGAAAGTAATTCAATGCATATAGAGAAATGAGGCTGTCCAGATTATAAAGGGGTGTTGAGGCTACATCAAGAATTTTGGACTTCTAAAAAAGAAAAAAGAATTTTGGACTTCTTGGGGTGCTTGGGTAGCTCAGTCGGTTGGGTGTCTGCCTTAGGCTCAGGTCGAGATCTCAGGGTCCTGGGATCAAGTCCCTTATCAGGCTCCTTGCTCAGCAGGGAGTCGGCTTCTCCCTCCCTGTCAGCCCCTATCCTCTGTTCATGCTCTCTCTCTTTCTCACTCTCTCTCCCTCTTTCCAAATGAATAAAATCTTTAAAAAAATCTTGGACATTTTAAAAGCAGTAAGAAGCCAATAACAGATTTTAAGCACTGGAGAAACACAATGACATTGGCATTTTAGAAAACTCATTATGGCTGTAGAGAATGGAATGGATGAGGGAAAGAGTGGATATAGCAGCTTAAGTGAAGATGGCCTTTTGAGCAATAATGTGGTAAGAAACGATGGCAATCTACTGGGATAGAGACTTGGTGATATGCTGGATGGGGGCAGGAGGTAGAAGAGAAGGATTACTCAGATATAATTCCCAATCTTTTTGGATTGAGTGAATGAGTAGGCTGGTATATTCATCAAGACTTGGAATATTGGAGCAAGAACAAGTTTGGGAGACAGATGTGAAGCATACCACATTAGATACATTGATTTTGGAGTACCTAGAAGATACCCAGGTAGAATCCCCCTTGTAGGCAGTTGGGTATGAGACTGAGAGAGATAGCTCTGATTTCTGGCTTAGATAACTAATAGATAGTATTACCATTTACAGATATGGGGAACAAAAGAGGAGAAAATAAAAATCACTTTCCCATGACATAAAATGAAAAATAGGGAAATGAAAATAAAACTTATCTGATTGCCATAAGTCAACACTTTTTTATCACTTTATTTTTTTAGATATTTTTATTTATTTATTCTTGAGAAACACAGAGAGAGTGAGAGAGGCAGAGACACAGGCAGAGGGAGAAGCAGGCTCCACGCAGGGAGCCTGACATGGGACTCGATCCCGGGGCTCCAGGATCACGCCCTCGGCTGAAGGCGGCCTTAAACCATTGAGCCACCAGGGCTGCCCTTTTTTATCACTTTATATTAATATCTCCTTCTAGGTGATCCCTGGGTGGCTCAGAGGTTTCGCGCCTGCCTTTGGCTCAGGGCATGATCCTGGAGTCCCGGGATCGAGTCCGCGTCAGGCTCCTTGCATGGAGTCTGCTTCTCCCTCTGCCTCTGTCTCTGCCTCTCTCTCTCTCTCTCTCTCTCTCTCTATCATAAATAAACAAAAATAAATCGTTAAAGACATTTTAAAAAAATAAAATAAATAAAATCTCCTTCTAGCATTTGTTATTCTTTTTAAAGATTTTATTTATTTACTCTTGAGAGACAGAGAGAGAGGCAGAGACACAGGCAGAGGGAGAAGCAGGCTCCCCATGGGGAGCCCAATGCGGGACCGATCAGAGGTTGTTTGGGATTGGAACCAACCAGGTGCCCTCCTTCTAGCATTTTTTAAATGAATATGTATAAAGTAGCTCTAATAGCCACATATTTCTGAGAAGGAAGCTTCTCTATAAGTATTTAGGATTGAGGGATCCCTGGGTGGCGCAGCGGTTTGGTGCCTGCCTTTGGCCCAGGGCGCGATCCTGGAGACCGGGGATCGAATCCCACGTCGGGCTCCCAGTGCATGGAGCCTGCTTCTCCCTCTGCCTCTCTCTCTCTCTGTGTGTGACTATCATAAATAAATAAAAAATTAAAAAAAAAGAAGTATTTAGGATTGAGAAAAATACTAGTTGACCCAAAATCATTTTGTAAATCAGATTTTTTTACATGTCCTTAGGCTCTTAAAAGATTCAAAACATAATCTAAATTGTTCAACAAATAACCAGGGAGAACTCAAGACCTGAAGAAATCATGCACTAGAGAATATCAGTTTTGATATCCAGCTTATTATACCATATACAGGATCATTGGAGGATTCTGGAGCTTTCTGCATACTACATAGCACAGTTATAGGTATTCAGTCTCTTCTTTAAAGATCTTCTTTCCCAGGCAGCCCAGGTGGCTCAGCGGTTTAGCGCCTTACCTTCAGCCCAGGGCCTGATCCTGGAGAACCGGGATGGAGTCCCACGTCGGGCTCCCTGCATGGAGCCTGCTTCTCTCTCTCTCTCTCTCTCTCTCTCTCTCGAATAAATAAATAAAATCTTAAAAAAAAATAAGATCTTCTTTCCCATAAAGTCTCTACTATAACCAATTCTCCTTCCATAAGTGAGAGCTGATTGGTGCTATTGCTCCTACCATTTTTTAAAGGGTATTCTAGAACTTCAAAGCCTAGAAAACCCAAAGGAATGAAGCACTGTGATCACACAGTCACCCTATAATCACATTATAGCTTACTCTGCTTTTTTAAGAAAAGCTAGATTTGTTTCTAGTTCTAATCCTTGGTTACTTAATAAATGCAGGACATATCTACGAAAATCTCTTGGCAAATACAGAGACCCAAGTCAATGTGATATTATTACCAGCAGCAGGGCAAAGCTCAGTTGTGCTATCACCATACCACAGAGTCAGACAGAGGAGATAAGACTGAACTAGGACCAAGGGAGCCATGACAGGATGACAGCAAAGAACAGTCTAGATCTTGGGCCAAGGAGTAGCCACAACCAGGCCAACATCCATGAAAGCAAGGGAACCTGAAAACTAAGGTTATAAATCTTCATCAGATAGAAGGCCTGCTATGGCTGACCCTTGAACAACACTGGTTTGAACTATGCAGAAGAACTTATCCATTGATTTTTTTCAATAAACACCATATAGTAAATGTATTTTTTAATAACATTTTATTTTCTCTAGCCTACTTTATTATAAGAATATAGTATATAATACATATAACATATAAAATATGTATTAGTCAATTGCACCCAAAAGCATAAGATACCTAGGAATAAACCTAACCAAAGAGGTAAAGGATCTATACCCTAAAAACTACAGAACACTTCTGAAAGAAATTGAGGAAGACACAAAGAGATGGAAAAATATTCCATGCTCATGGGTTAGAAGAATTAATATTGTGAAAATGTCAATGTTACCCAGGGCAATTTACATATTTAATGCAATCCCTATCAAAATACCATGGACTTTCTTCAGAGAGTTAGAACAAATTATTTTAAGATTTGTGTGGAATCAGAAAAGACCCTGAATAGCAAGGGGAATTTTAAAAAAGAAAACCAGAGCCGGGGGCATCATAATGCCAGATTTCAGGTTGTACTACAAAGCTGTGGTCATCAAGACAGTGTGGTACTGGCACAAAAACAGACACATAGATCAGTGGAACAGAATAGAGAATCCAGAAGTGGACCCTGAACTTTATGGGCAACTAATATTCGATAAAGGAGGAAAGACTATCCATTGGAAGAAAGACAGTCTCTTCAATAAATGGTGCTGGGAAAATTGGACATCCACATGCAGAAGAATGAAACTAGACCACTCTCTTTCACCATACACAAAGATAAACTCAAAATGGATGAAAGATCTAAATGTGAGACAAGATTCCATCAAAATCCTAGAGGAGAACACAGGCAACACCTTTTTTGAACTTGGCCACAGTAACTTCTTGCAAGATTCATCCATGAAGGCAAGAGAAACAAAAGCAAAAATGAACTATTGGGACTTCATCCAGATAAGAAGCTTTTGCACAGCAAAGGATACAGTCAACAAAACTCAAAGACAACCTACAGAATGGGAGAAGATATTTGCAAATGACCTATCAGATAAAGGGCTAGTTTCCAAGATCTATAAAGAACTTATAAAACTCAACACCAAAGAAACAAACAATCCAATCATGAAATGGACAAAAGACATGAACAGAAATCTCACAGAGGAAGACATAGACATGGCCAAAAAGCACATGAGGAAATGCTCTGCATCACTTGCCATCAGGGAAATACAAATCAAAACCACCATGAGATACCACCTCACACCACTGAGAATGGGGAAAATTAACAAGGCAGGAAACCACAAATGTTGGAGAGGATGCGGAGAAAAGGGAACCCTCCTGCACTGTTGGTGGGAAAATGAACTGGTGCAGCCACTCTGGAAAACTGTGTGGAGGTTCCTCAAAGAGTTAAAAATAGACCTGCCCTACGACCCAGCAATTGCACTGCTGGGGATTTACCCCAAAGATACAGATGCAATGAAACGCTGGGACACCTGCACCCCGATGTTTCTAGCAGCAATGTCCACAATAGCCAAACTGTGGAAGGAGCCTCGGTGTCCATCAAAAGATGAATGGATAAAGAAGATGTGGTCTATGTATACAATGGAATATTACTCAGCCATTAGAAACGACAAATACTCCCCATTTGCTTCGATATGGATGGACCTGGAGGGTATTATGCTGAGTGAAATAAGTCAATCGGAGAAGGACAAACATTATATGGTCTCATTCATTTGGGGAATATAAAAAATAGTGAAAGGGAATAAAGGGGAAAGGAGATGAAATGAGTGGAAATATCAGAAAGGGAGACAGAATATGAAAGACTCCTAACTCTGGGAAATGAACAAGGGGTGGTGGAAGGGGAGGTTGGTTGGGGGTGGGGGTGACGGGCACTGAGGTGGGCACTTGATGGGATGAGCACTGGGTGTTATTCTATATGTTGGCAAATTGAACACCAATAAAAAATAAATTTATAAAAAAATATGTATTAGTTCACTGGTTCTGTTATCAGTAAGGCTTCCAGTCAACAGTAGGCTATTAGCAGTTAAGTTCTTGAGGAGTCAAAAGTTATATGTATAAATTAAATTTTTAAAAAATATTTTGAATTAAAAATAAAATAAAATAAGGTATATGCAAATTTTCAACTGTGTCAGCGGCCCTAACCCATGTTGTTCAAGGGTCACCTGTATAATTCTTCCTGCTCATGATCCAAAGACTGGTTTCTCCAATAACGCAGTCAGGATCTGTAATGTAGCAATATGCCAAATCTGGGAAGTTACTGAAACTTCTGCCTTAATAAAGAGCCTGCAGTATCATAGGAGGCTGATTCGCAAGTGAGGAGGAGCACCAGCTTGCAGTGCATGGTGGGGGAGAACAGATCAACAGGCACAGCTTTTCTCAGAACAAAAGACTCACCAAAGAGCTTCTTAGCTGAGTCTGGAGGACAGCATAGTCCTATAGAAACAGATAGTAATATCAGTTTCTAGAAACCAAGGAGAACCTATAGTAGCACCATTTCTTAAAATGTAAGCCCTTTCCTGTGTTCTGATAGCCCCCTACGTTTCTCCCTATGACAGCATTTATCATATTTAATGTAACTACCTGGGTTGTTTTTTTTCTTTTTTTTTTTTTAAATTTTTATTTATTTATGATAGTCACAGAGAGAGAGAGAGAGAGAGGCAGAGACACAGGCAGAGGGAGAAGCAGGCTCCATGCACCGGGAGCCCGATGTGGGACTCGATCCCGGGTCTCCAGGATCGCGCCCTGGGCCAAAGGCAGGCGCCGCCAAACCACTGCACCACCCAGGGATCCCTTTTTTTTTTTTTTTTTTTTTTGGGGGGGTTGTTTTTTTTCTTAACCATCTTCCTCAGTGGAGTATAATCTTTTCAAGGGTGGAAACAAGGCAAAAACTGCTTATTATCCATCCCTGTGTTCCCAGTTTGTGACACAGAGTAGGGGTTCAATAGTGAATAGAGCAAGTTGCCTAAGTCATATACTTTTCTGTATGATTTGTACATGAAAGGTAATTAATTGGGGCACCTGGGTGGCTCAGTGATTGAGAGTCTGCCTTTGGCTCAGGTTGTGATCCCAGGGTCCTGGGATCAAGTCCTGCATTAGGCTCCTGCAGGGAGCCTGCTTCCCCCTCTGCCTATGTCTCTGCCTCCCTCTCTGTGTCTCTCATGAATAATTAAATATTTTTTTTAAAAAAGAAAGGTAATTAATAAATATTACTGACTTAAATTATTCTGTTGAAATTTAAGCAGGTTACTTTTCCCCCTTATTTCAAAGACAGTTGATCAAAAATAAGCATAAAAACTCACCTATTGGGACGCCTGGGTGGCTCAGTGGTTGAGCAGCTGCCTTTGGCTCAGTGCATGATCCCAGGGTTCTGGGATCGAGTCCCACATGGGACTCCCTATGAGGAGCCTGCTTCTCCCTCTGCCTGTGTCTCTGCCTTTCTCTCTGCCTCTCTTGAATAAATAAATAAGATCTTTAAAAAAAAAACTTACCTATAAACCCAAGGACCACTGTGGACTTTTCAGGATATATCTTTCCAAATATGTATATTTAATTTGGTTTCTTAAAATGGAATCCCACTTTACATACTGTACATACTGCTTTACAACCAGTTTCTTCAGGTAATCATAGATCATATACATCTCTCCACCATATGTAAGGCTACCTCTCATTTTACTGGCTCTATGGTATTTCATTAAATGTGTGTACATAGTTTATTTATCTAATCCCTTGCTATTGGAAATTTAGGCTGTTTTCTAACACTTTACTATTTCAAAAAGTCCCTCCATGAATATCTTTAATAGTTATATCATTGCATACATTTTTAGTTACTTGGTAGAACTGCTGAGTTGAAGGACTGACATGTTTGTAAGGCCCTAAGATATGTACCACTAAACTGTTCTAAAATTGTTGTACAATTTACTCTCAAACCAACAAAACAGAAGAGTTCTTGTTTCCCTCGCTGATTCTCAATAGTTTAAATAGCACTGTCCCAGTGAAATCAGAACAAGACAAGATATTCACTATTGCTTCTACAATGGAACATTTTCTTAGCCAGAATAATAATAAGAAAGAAAAAGTACTGGAAGGAGAAAGACAGACTCTTTTGATATGGTGGTCACATGGTCAGCTGACAAGAAAAATGGCCAGCTACCAAGCAAGAGAATCAACCAGAAAATAAAACTAATAAAAGAATAAGGAAGCTGGACACAAGGTTGGCAATAACTGCTCAGAAAAAGTAATGAAAAGGTCGCATTCATAATAGCAATAAAAACTTTATCTTACATTAACCCTAAGAAGACCTGTATTGGAAAGAATTATATGTATATTTAGCTTTAGAGAATTATATAAGACTAGAGTAACTGAAGAGATATATCACATACTTAAACATAAAAAATACTGTAAAGATTTCAATTCTCCCTAAAGTAAATTCAATGCATTTCCAATCACAATCCCAAAAGGATATTTTTGATAAGTTGATTCTAGAGCTCTGTTAGAAAATAGCTGAAAATGTTAAAAGTATATATCCTCTAACTCAGCAACTCCACAACAGGAATTTATCTACTATATATACTATCACATACACTTATTCATCACATATACCTATCTATACACTGTACATATGTGCAAAGATTTATGTACAAGGATATTCATTGCAACATTGTGCTTACAAGAGTAGAAACAACCTTAAAATTCATGAGCAAGAGACTAAATGACATATTTATGTAAGTAAAACTGTATAGTCTATTTAAAAAATTAAGTAGACTTGTAAGTATTGATGGAGATTCTGTATCATTGTAGAACAATCTCCAAAATCTAATGTTAAGTGAAAAGCATGTTGCAGAACAGTGTTTAATCTGTTAAGAAAAAAGGGATGGTATGTATACATACACGTATCTGTACACACACACACACACACACACACACACTTTTATAGTCACAGAATATCTCTGATAGGCTACACAAGAAACTGGTAAGAGTGGAGACATCTGAAGGACCAGGGGTCAGGAGTAAGAAAAACTATTCACTGCATACTCCTGTATTGTTTGAATTTTTCTGCCATATGCACGTATTGTCTTTTCAAAACAAATTTTTCTTACCTTTTTGAGGCCATGTTTATTGTTTTACTCACTGTTAAGTGTGAGCAGAATCCTAGGTTTACTCTTAATCGTTGCATTTTTAAATTTATTGTCTTGCATAATGAGTATTTTCATTATATTCAAAAATGAAATAACATAAAAAGGTATTCAGTGAAGTCTCCTTCCCAACTGTGATACTCATCTCCATAGTTCTCTCTGACCATAGACAGCTACTATTATCATTTTCTAATATGACTTACCAGTTTCTCTATGCCTATACAAATGAATATAAATCCATATTCTTCTAATCTTTTGTCCTTTTGTACAAAGACAGTTTCCTATTATATAAACAATTCTGAAAAAAAATAAACAATTCTGTATACCTTACTATTTCCACTTAGCAACAGACCATAGAACCAATATCACAAGCCACAAAAGAAAATAGTCTGGGGCAACTGGGTGGCTCAGTGGTTGAGTGTCTGCCTTTGGCTCAGGTCATGATACTGGGGTCCTGGGATCAAGTCCCACATCAGGCTCCCCACAGGGAGCCTGCTTCTCCCTCTGCCTATGTTCCTGCCTCTCTCTTTTTCTGTCTTTTTCATGATCAAATAAGTAAAATCTTTAAAAAATAAAATAGTCTGGACATATTCAAAATTGATACTCTTACTGATACTCTTACTTAAAAGGACACCATAGAGAAAAGGAACAGAGAACCCACAGAATGGGAGACAATTTTGGCAAATCATGTATCTGATAAGGGGCTTGTATCTAAAATATATAAAGAAATCTTAAAATTCAATAAAAAGGCATACCAATTAAAAAATTGACAAAGGATCTGAATAGACATTTCTCCAAGAAAAGATATACAAATGGACAATAAATACATGCAAAAATTCTCAACATCATTAGCCACTGGGGAAATGCAAATCAAAACCCCAAGGACATATCACTTTTCACCTGTTAGGATAAATAGAATAAAACAGACAGTAACAAGAGTTGGTAAGAATTTCGACAAATTGGAACTCTTCACATGCTGCTGGTGGAAATGTAAAATAGGGTAGCTATTTAGAAAACAGTCTGGCTGTTTAACACAGGGTTACCACATGACCCAGCCAATTCCGCTCCTAGGTATCTACCCAAGAGAAATGAAAGTATATGTTCACACAAAAATTTGCACCTGAATGTTCACAGGAGCACTATTCACAAATGGCAGAAACAACTTAAATGTCTGTCAACTGACACGAGAATATATAAAATGAGATATATCCATGAAATGAAATATTATTCAGCCATAAAGGAGTGAAATACTGATACATGTTACCCCATGCATGAACCTTGCAAACATCATGATAAGCAAAAGAGGCCAGATGCAAAGAACCATATATTGTATGACTTCATTTGTATGAGGTGTACAGAATAGGCAAATCCATAAAAACAGCAAATAGATTAGTGGTTGCCTAAGGCCAACGGGTTGGGAAAAAATGGGGAGTAACAGGTGAGAGGTTCAGGGTTTCCATTTGAAGTGATAACAATGTTCTGGAGATAGGGGTAATGGCCACGTAAGTCTGAGAACATACTAAAAAACCACAGAATTGTACACTTAAATAGATGAATTTTATTTTATTTTTTTTAATTTTTATTTATTTATGATAGTCACACAGAGAGAGAGAGAGAGAGGCAGAGACACAGGCAGAGGGAGAAGCAGGCTCCATGCACCGGGAGCCCGACGTGGGATTCGATCCCGGGTCTCCAGGATCGCGCCCTGGGCCAAAGGCAGGCGCCAAACCACTGCGCCACCCAGGGATCCCCATAGATGAATTTTATATATGAATTATATCTCAATAAAGCTATTTAACAACAACATACCTTAGAGATCTTTCTCTATATGTACATAGAGAATATCTGTATTCCTTTTTATAGCAGCACAGTGTAGCAGCACAGTATTCCATTGTATGGATTTAGCATTGATGGTTTAACCAGTTCCCCACTGGCAGTTTTAGGATATTTCACTGCTTATTGTTACAATATTGCAGTAAGTAACTTTGTGTCTGTCATTTTACTGTGTGTCAGTATATTTGTAAGATAAAGCCTCAGGAATGGAATTACTGGTTTAAGGGGTATTTATGCATTTATAACCTGTATTGCTAAATTTCCCTCCACAGGGATGGTACCAATTTACAATCTAACTAGTAATTTTTTAGAATTCATGTTTCCTCATAGCATTGCCAACAGTGTATTACCAAACTTTGGAAACTTTGCCAATCTGAAATGTAAAAAGAGACATCTCAGGGTACATTTAATTTGCATTTTCATTATAATTGAAGAGACGGAGCATCCTTTCATGGTTCTTAAACACATTGATATTTTCTTTCTTCTGTTAATTTTCCTTTGGTGCTTCTTTCTTTTTATTTCAGGCTTTTATTCAAATTCCAGTTAGTTAACACACAGTGTAATATTAGTTTCAGGAGTAGGATTTAGTTATTCATCACTTACACTCAATACTCAGTGCTCATCACAAGTGCCTTCCTTAAAGCCCATCACCCATTTAACCCATCTTCCCTGTCCACCTCCCCCCAGCAACCCTCAGTTTGTTCTCTATAGCTAAGAGTCTGTTTTGGGACGCCTGAGTGGCTCAGCAGTTGAGCATCTGCCTTCAGCTCAGAGCATGATCCTGGAGTCCCCGGATCAAGTCCCACGTCGGGCTCCTTGCATGGAGCCTGCTTCTCCCTCTGCCTGTGTCTCTGCCTCTTCTCTCTGTGTCTCTCATGAATAAATAAATAAAATCTTTAAAAAAAAAAAACAGGGTCTGTTTTATGGTTTGCCTCATTCTCCCCCCTCTATGCCCAACTTGTTTCATTTCTAAAATTCCACATATGAGTGAAATCATATGGTATTTGTCTCTTTCTAATGGACTAATCTCGCTTAGCATAATACACTCTAGCTCCATCCATGTCATTGCAAATGGCAAGATTTCATTCATTTTGATGGCTGAGTGATATTCCCTTATGTGTGTGTGTGTGTATATATATACATGTGTGTGTGTATCCATTCATGGTATCACATCAATGGACATTTGGGCTCTTTCCATAATTTGCCTATGTTGATAACACTGCTATAAACATCAGAGTGCATGTATCCCTTCGAATTGCTTTTTTTTTAAGATTTTATTTATTTATTCATGAGAGACACAGAGAGAGAGAGAGGCAGAGACAAAGGCAGAGGGAGAAGCAGGCTCCATGCAGGGAACCCGACGTGGGACTCGATCCCGGGTCTCTAGGATCATGCCCTGGGCCAAAGGGAGGCACTAAACCACTAAGCCACCAGGGATCCCCACCCCCCGCCTTTTTTTTTTTTTAAGATTTTAACCTTCAAAACACTTTTATATCCTTTGAGTAGCATGAGTACTGGATCACAGGGAGGTAGTTCTATTTTTAACTTTTTGAGGATCCTCCATACTGTTTTCCAGAGTAGTTGCATTAGTTTGCATTCCTACCAACAGTGTAAGAGGGTTTCCCTTTCTCCACATCCTTGCCAACACTTGCTGTTTTCCTGTGTTGTTTATTTTAGCCATTCTGAGGGACGCTGGGGTGACTCAGTGGTTGATAGTCTGCCTTTGACTCAGGGCATGATCCCGGGGTTCTGGGATCGAGTTCCACACTGGGCTCACTGCAGGGAACCTGTTTCTCCCTCTGCCTCTCTCTGCATGTCTCTTATGAATAAGTAAATAAAATCTTAAAAAAAAAAAAAAAAAGAACTGACCAGGGCCAGACCTGGAGGGAAGCAAGAGGCATTCATCTTGGGTACAAAACTTAAAAGGGTGCTAAAAAACTCAGTAATCAAGACAAATAATATTCTTTTAAAGATTTTATTTATTTATTCATGAGAGACACAGATATAGAGAGAGAGGCAGAGACACAGACAGAGGAGAAGCAGGCTCCATGCAGGAAGCCCAATGCAGGACTTGATCCCAGAACTCCAGGATCATGCCCTGAGCCAAAGGCAGGTGCCAAACCGCTGAGACACCCAGGGATCCCCCAAGACAAATAATAGTTTAATACAGTATTTTGGAAAATCAAATTGGAAACAATCTGCAGGCTGGTTCCCTGCTTTTATAAATAAAGTTTTATTGGAACCAAGATTAGAATAAGATGAGTGAGGCAGGGTTTAGCAAGCACAGGTGTGAATCTTGCTTTTTTCTTTTTAATCTTAATGTGTTTTTCATCATGGATTTCTTGGACTAATTTTGATTTTTGAAAATGATGTATTATAAATGTATCTTAATTACTGATATTTTGTGTACCATCTTATTAAATTTTACACCCAAAGTGAGTTGCTTTACTTGCCTTACCTGAGACCTGGCCCTATAACTGACTATTGATGGTATAATAATGCCTTTTTTCTGTCTCCTTACATCACTCTGTGTTTTCTAAATCTGTACAGTAAATATGGATTACTTTGATAATCAGGAAAAAATAATTTAGAAAAAGAAGTCATGACTCACTCAATGATGTTCCTTGTGGTTTCACCATGGGGCTTGCAGGAAATAAAAATCTGCGTGCGGATAGCCCTGCAGTTTTGAATGGCTTGAACCACCTGATAGTCTGAAGGAAGAAACACATTGCTATTAATATAATTAAACCATCGTGGGTTAGCAGAAACTACCAACTGGCTAGCACCTAGGATTGGTTAGGAAAAGAGGAGAAGTAGGTTCAGAGCCAGCTCACTGGGAGCTCCCTTAGGATTGTATGGGAGTAATGGACTAAAGATGGTGGACATCAGGACGCCTGGGTGGCTCAGTGGTTGAGCATCTGCCTTCAGTTCAGGGTGTGATTCCAGGGTCCTGGGATTAAGTCCTACATTGGCCTCCCCCCATGGAGCCTGCTTCTCCCTATGACTCTACCTCTCTCTCTGTCTCTTATGAATAAATAAATAATAAAATCTTAAAAAAAAAAGATAGTGGACATCATGAGAATACCCAATGAGTTCTGTAACAGAAAAGCTATGCATTCCTATGCAGTCCTGCCTGGGCTGGGCTCACCACAGCAACAATGAACTGCCAATTTTCCTTTGACTGTAGCAGCTGTGGTAAAATCTTCTCTGCTCAACCTGTGTGGAATTCACAGTTGGTGATACCTGCAAAAGAGAGGACCACATGACAGAATTCAAAACTCAAGCCCAGCAGTGAGGGAAGGTAGTAGAGGGAGGCTTTACAGAAATGTACAGGAGCCCAGGCTCTGCCGTCTTCCCTTTGGACGTAGCATACCTCTGACTAACAATAAAAGAAATGCTGTTGGATCTGCCTCATTGTTGCCAACACACTTTCCTTTGCAATATCTCAGTAGGTCTTTCAGCTTTAGATACTAGACCATGTTATTTTAAAACTTAGTGACACATAGTACATAAGTACCTACCAAAAAGAAAACCTTAACTTTTACTCAAGTGCTCTGTCTGCTATCTTAGAGATTTTCAGAGCCTCAAGAGTTCTCTGGAGGTAGGGTAGAGGGAACAAGGGGATCTGTTTTCTTTTTTTTTTTTTTATTTACGATAGTCACAGAGAGAGAGAGAGAGGGAGAGGGAGAGGCAGAGACATAGGCAGAGGGAGAAGCAGGCTCCATGCACCAGGAGCCCGATGTGGGATTCGATCCCAGGTCTCCAGGATCGTGCCCTGGGCCAAAGGCAGGTGCCAAACCGCTGCGCCACCCAGGGATCCCGGGGATCTGTTTTCTATATTGCAGTTTGGCATAGGATTTTGTTCAAAGAAAAGGTTCTGCTGCTAACAGCTGTTTGAAACCTATTGTATCATGCTATAATGCCTCATGAGTCTAATGTCAAGAAGGCTCCTCTTCTACATTATCCAAAGTTTTGCCAGGTTATCTTCCTATCATCTAGTCTAGGCCTGTTCATTGCCTCAGGCTCTTCTTCTGGATAGAAAAAATAGGGAGATTAGCTATCAGGACCTCTGTCAGAAAACCATCAGGACCCAACTCCAAGCACTATAGGATTCTCTCCCGCCCTCTGCATAGGTCATGGATATAGTAAATGCCCTTTCCCACACAACACTTTACACAGCACAGAAACAACTGCAGCTCTTAATTTCTCTCCATAATGTGAACAGTATACCATTGAAGGCTGCAGTCCACCTGGCATCCTCTACTGCCTGTTCCACCAAGTTAATACCAAGGACCTGGGAGATATACTGAACCAGAGAGAGACCAATCACACCTAAGGAAATAAGAGGATTTTAAGCCAGTGATGTTATGCCTGCACAACTACTATTACTTCCCCATCTGGGCCCTGGGTGTGGGGGGAATGGAAGGTAAGCAGCATGTAGATTCTGCCCTGGGCTGCCACTCGCTAGTTCCACAGCAGATATCGAGGAGGATGGTGTTAGAGTTCACTCAGCTCCCTCACTGTCCGATACAGCACCTCTGCACCAGCATTATTAATCTGGAAAAAGGCTTCTGGAGAGATACAGATCTTCAAGCCCAAGAGATCTTCAAAGAGATGGGGTTCCCCAAATAGGAGCTGATAGGGGGACTGCTGATGGCTGCAATGCATCATGGTGCTGGAAAACAACTTTTAAAAAAGCATTTTAGAATAGTAGACCATTCTATCTCTAGTGTTTTGGAGGGGCGGGCAGCATCTCAGCCAAGAGACACAGCCTCCATGGCATGGCCCTGAGAGGTCTGTAGGAATTACCTCTCAGGGGATGGAGATATATGCACACACTCCCTCATCTAAATTTGGCCTGGGTTCCCAGACCTGGCTGCTGTACAAGGACTGCTACCACTTACCCCAGTTCTCCACAGTCAGCAGCCCTGCCTCAGCAAGCAACAACTCAGAATATAGCAAGCCATTGGCTTCTTGCTCTGTTTGGCTACCCCAGGTTTACCTTTCCTGAAAGTAAAGGGATGTCAAATCACAGACTGCTCCTGGCCCAGTGGTGAAAAACTTTAGAGTCTCTCTGAATACTGAGCTCCTCCTGCCCAGATCACAAAATCAGTAGCCAAGCAAAGACTCATCTCTGACAAATTTTCTCTCCAAGCTCTATAAAACTCAGCCCTGCAGTAGTCAGACAAGAAAGCACATTTCTCAAATCCTATTATAAATGACACTTAACATAAAGCAATGTTCTATGTGACAAAAAATACACCATTTTCACATCTCAGAAGCACTGCTTTGCTTATCAGCTTTTGACAAATCCTATACAATAGACATGCTACTTTCTCCAGTTTGAGCCTTCTTAATAGTTTTCTAAAGAAAGTGTGAGAGTTATCCATATTATAAACAAGGAGCTAAACTAAGCTTTTGCCCTATTATGAAGACGCAATAACCCTTTATACTTCTCTGCTTCAAATATCCCAATCACCCACCCAAACGCCTCGAAGATGTGAGTCCTTAAAGAAAAGAAAGAGGGCATAGAAGGGAATCATCACGGTAACTAAATTCTTTCTTTGAATTCAGAACAGTTTAAAATTCTTACATGACTGCAGAGAGCCTAAATATTAGCTTGACACAGGATATATCACAATAAACTATGTTGGAGCTCTAGAGTTAAAAGGCCAAGAATTGTATTTTGGGGGTAAATACCCAGTAGTGTGATTACTGGATCATAGGGTAGTTCTATTTTTAACTCTTTGAAGACCCTCCATACTGTTTTCCACAGTAGCCATACCAGTTTACATTCCTACCAACCGTACAAAAGGGTTCCCTTTTCTCCATATCCTTGCCAACACTTGTTGTTTCTTGTACTTTTTATTTTAGCCATTCTGACACATATGAGGGGATACCTCATTGTGGTTTTCATGTGCATTTCCCTGATGATGAGGGATATTAAGCACTTTTTCATGTGTCTCCTGGCCATCTGTATGTCTTTGTTGGAGATATGTCTGTTCATGTCTTCTGCCCATTTTTTTAATACAAGAACACTAATTCAAAGGGATATATGCACCTTGATGTTTATAGCAGTGTTATTTATAATAGACAAATTATGGAAGCAGTCCAAGTGTCCATCAATAGATGGATAGAGAATAGGGTGTATATACAGGCAATGGCATACTATTCCGCCATAAAAAAGAATGAAATCTTGCCATTTGCAACACGGATGGAGCTAGACTATAAATGCTAAGTGAAAATAAGTCAGAGAAAGACAAATACCATATGATTTTACTCATATGTGGCATTTAAGAAACAAAACAAATGAGCAATGGGAAGAGAGAAAGACAAACCAAGAAAACACTCTTAACTATAAAGGACAATCTGATGGTTACCAGGGGAGAGGTGGGTGGGGGAATGGGTGAAATAGGTGATGGGGATTAAGGAGTGCACCTGCTGTGATGAGCACTAGTTGATGTATAGAATTTTGAATCACTATATTGTATACCTAAACCTAATATAAACTATATGTTGGGCAGCCCGGGTGGCTCAGCAGTTTAGCGCCGCCTTCCGCCCGGGTTGTGATCCTGGAGACCCAGTATCGAGTCCCATGTCAGGCTCCCTACATGGAGCCTGCTTCTCCCTCTGCCTGTGTCTGTGCCTCTCTCTCTCTGTCTCTCATGAATAAATAAATAAAATCTTTAAAAAAAACACTGTATGTTAACTACACTGGAATTCTGATATAAATAAATAGTTTTTCTTACATATGTAGAAAATTAAACTAATATATTTTGTCATTGTGCTCACCATTATTTACTGCATCTTCCGTTAAAGTAGCATTGTGTATTTTCCTGTAGATCTGTCAGTTATTAGGTATATGTAACTTTAAATTTTATTTTTCTTTTAGGTTGAACCTTCTACCTTTATTAAATCTTCTTTTTTATCTCTAGTAATACCTGCTGCCTTGGAATCTACTTTGATGTTAATAGTTATATCTGTTTAACTACATACATACATATATAAAAATATAAAAGGCCAGGATTTGTGTGTCAACTATGCCAATTTTTTTTAATTACAAAAAAAGGTCAGGAATCAATGATGTGGGTTCAAGCCCTAGCTTGGCTATTTACTGGCAGTTCAACCTTGGGTACTCTATGCCTCCATTTGCTCATCTGAAATGAGGATGACAATACTTTTCCTTCTCTCATCTACTATACAAGTTGGTTGAGATGATCACATTAAATATAGGAATATTTTAACATGGGAATGTTTGAAAGCCCTAAGTGAATTACAAATGTAAAGTCTTATTTGAGTTATGAAATTCTGACTGTATTCTACTTTCTATTGAATTGGCTTCTAAAGTCAGTAGAATACCTACCAACTTCCATGGGCAAAGTTCTTGTGAAAATACTTGGGAGTCCTCACATCATCATTAACATGGAACTTCACCTCAGTCTGTGGTTTGATCATGCCAACAGCATGTTTAAAGAGTATCCTTGCTTCTTCCTCCTTACCCCTAACCCCTCTTCCCAACCCACATAAATATTCTGTGGATGTGTAATTTCTGCTACCTGCCCTGACACTTCCAAAACCAACTGCAGGACAGCGAAAATAAGGGTTGCTACAAAAACTGCCCCTAATTGTCCTGTGACTATCACCTGTCTTAATTCCTGGGGATGGAAAGTGATGATGGCCATTGTGTGCCCTCGGCTATCGGTGCAGAATATGAGCTCACACCAGTACCCACCTTCATGAAACAAAAAGCAGGACTCCATTGCAGACTGTCAAAGAAATACTTCATAGTACTAAGGAGAAAACAGAACTGTTATGTAGACAAATATAACAAGTTCCACAGCTGACTAGTCACACTGAATGTTATGGGCTTAATTGCACCCAGCCCCAGGCATTCTGTTGAAGCCCCCAGTACCTCAGAATGTGACCATATTTGGAGATAAGGTCTTTAAAGAGGTGATTAAATTAAAATGAGGCCCTAATACAACTGACTGGTGTCCTCATAAGAAAGAGAAAATTGGGACACATAAAGAGACACCAGGGATGCCCAAACAAAGGAAAGATCATGTGAAGACACAGAAGACGGCCATCTACAAGCCAAGGAGGCCAGCCTCAGAATAAGCCAAACACCCTTATAGGACTTCAAGCCTTCAGAACTGTGAGAAAATAAATTTCTGTTAAGCCATGCAGTCTATGGTACTTTGGTATGGCAGCCATAGCAGACTGATACAGATTTTGATTCCAAGAAGGGGCATGAAACTATAACAAATACCTAAAAATAAGGAAGTGGCTTTAAAACTAGGAATGGGTAAAAACTGGAAGCATTTTCAGATGCATGCTAGAAAAAGCCTAGACTGCTTTGAAGAGACTATTGGTAGGAATACGGATGTTAAAGGTGATTCTAGGAGGCACCTGGGTAGCTCAGTGGTTAAGCATCTGCCTATGGATCAGGTCTTGATTCTGGGGTCCTGGGATTGAGCCCCCCATCACACTCCCCATGGGGAGCCTGCTTCTCTATGCCTCTCTCTGCGTCTCTCATAAATAAATGTTTAAAAACAAATAAAGGTGATTCTGGGGAGATCTCAGAAATGAGGAGCATGCTATTAGAAACTGGACAAAATTTGATCATTTTAAAGTAACAAAAGAACTCAGACGAATTGTGTCCTAGTGTTGGGTGGAAGGTAACAATTCTAAGTGCTGGGGATCCCTGGGTGGCTCAGTGGTTTGGCGCCTGCCTTTGGCCCAGGGCACGATCCTGGAGTCCCGGGATCGAGTCCCGTGTCAGGCTAGCCGGCAGGGAGCCTGCTTCTCCCTCCTCCTGTCTCTGCCTCTCTGTCTATCATAAATAAATAAATAATTTTTTTTAAAAATTCTAAGTGCTGAACCTGGATATTTAGCTCAGGGGATTTCTAAGCTGTGTTGAAGGTGTGGCCTGGTTTCTGCTTGCTGCTCAGACTAAAATGTATGGAGAGAAGAAAGACACATTGAAGGAATGGATGATCAAAAAGGAACCAGAACTTAAAGACTTGGAAAAATCTCAGCCTATCCATAGAACAAAATATCAAAGCATGTTCAGGAGGCAAAACCAAGGTTATGGCTGGACAGTCTTTTTGATAAAGAAATTATAGGTGTGACTCATGAATCCAACCAGTCATCTCAGTAGAACCCAGGAACAGAGATGAACTTTTATCAGCAGAAACACTGCCAGCTAAGTCTGAAGGGCACAGAGACAAGGATATAATGAAGGCAGGCCATCAGACTTCTGGGATTCCACAGGATTGGAAAATGGACCTAACTGACTGCCAACAGGTGTTACTCTTCAAGAATGACCCCAAGGCAATTCAGAGATCAGCAGGGTGGGTGCCACCAAGATAGACCCAGAGGGGACAGGCCCCAAAGGTCAAGGCTGTAGCCTCAGTTACAGTGGGCCAGACTACAAATGTCCAGAGCCTAAAGTATGACCCTGTAACACCAGTAGGCCAAAGGACAGAGCATCAACCCAAACAGGATAATTCTTGAGCCTTAAAACCTCAAGGAATTTGCCTTACTAGGTTTCAAACTTGCCTGAAACTTATGATACCTCTATTCTTTCCAATTTCTCCCTTTTGGAATGATAATGTCCACCCCGACTGAGCCACGCAGGCACCCCTCAAGATTTTTGCCTTAAGATGAATTATACCTTGAGTCTCATCCACATTTGATTTAGATATTCAGATAAGGCTTAGAATTTAGGGTGCATGCTGGAATGGGTTAAAAATTTGAGGCTGTTAGGGGTAGACTGGCTGGAGTGTGACTCTTGATCTTGGGATCACAAGTTCAAGCCCCATGTTCGGCATAGACCTTAAAATTTGAGGGCTGTTAGGAAGGGATGAATGTATTTTGCATGTAAGGAGAACATGACTTTTGGGGTCCGAAGGATACAGAATTATGAACTGAATTGTGTCCCCCTAAAATTCATATGTTGAAGTTCTAAAACTCCAACACCTCAGACTGTGACTGTATTTGGGAATAGGGCCTTTAAAGGGGGGTGATGAAGTTAAATGAGATAGTTAGTATGGACCCTAATTCAATCTGTTGTTCTTGTAAGAGGAAATTTGGACACACACAAAGACACCAGGGATTGCAGATGTGCACAGAGAAATGACTATGTAAAGATATAGTGAGAAATTGGCCATCTGCAAGCCAAGGTGAGAAGCCCAGAGAAACAAAACCTGATGACACCCTCATCTAACCTCCATACTTTGAGGAAATGAATTTCTGTTGTTAAAGCTACCCAGTCTGTGGAATTTTGTAATGGCAGCTCTAGCAAACAAAAGCAGTGATTTAAGAAACGTTTTCCTTCCTCTGCAACCTTACAAAGGAGTATTATCCATTGTATTCCAAAGAGTATGCTCCATGAAGGCGTGGAGTTGTATCCTTAGTCTGGCACACAATAGGTGCTCAATAATTGCTAATGAAAGAAAGTATGAATGGATGAACAGGAAAAGTGTTTTTATGTAGAGTCTCAATGTATTCAGTATACAGTATAAAGTACAGGAATCTTGGATTTCTGTGAATTGCTCCTGGAAATGATTCCTAATAGAGCACTAGGTTACTATCATTCCACATTTACTTGTAACTTCCTGATATAAATGCATCATTTATCTATTTCTTCCAGATACCAACTACACCATGGCTTAGCTGGATGCTTTATTTCCTCCTTGTGAATACAAATCAAATGTAATCCTTTTTAATTTTTTTTGTATATTTTTATTGGAGTTTGATTTGCCAACATACACTATAATACCCAGTGCTCATCCCCTCAAGTGCCCACCTCAGGGCCGGACACCCAGTCGCCCCATCCCCCCGCCAAACTCCCCTTCCACTACCCCTTATTTATTTCCAAGAGTTAGGAGTCTCTCATGTTTTGTGAACCTGATTTTTCTCACTCATTTTCTCTCCTTTCCCCTATAATCCCTTTCACTATCTTTTTTATTCCCCGAATGAGTGAAACCATAGGACGATTGTCCTTCTCCAATTGACTTACGTCACTCAGCATAATACACTCCAGTTCCATCCAGATCAAAGCAAATGGTGGGTATTGGCCCTTTATAGTGGCTGCATAATATTCCATCATATATATTTACAAAACTTCTTTCTCCATTCATCTGTTGAAGGACACCAAGGCTCCTTCCAGTTTGGATACGGTAGACATTCCAGCTATAAACACAGGGGTGTAGGTATCCCAGCATTTCACTGCATCTGTATCTTTGGGGTAAATTCCAAGTAGTGCAATTGCTGGGTCATAAAATAGCACTATTTTGAACTCTTTGAGGAACCTCTACACAGTTGTCCAGAGTGGCTGTACCAGTATGCATTCCCACCAACAGTGCAAGAGGGTTCCCCTTTTTCCGCATCCTCTCCAAAATTTGTTCTTTCCTATCTTGTTAATTTTCACCATTGTCACTGGGGTGAGGTGGTATCTCATTGTGGTTTTGATTTGTATTTCCCTGATGGCAAGTGATGCGGAGCATTTTTTCATGTGCTTGTTGTCCATGTGTATGTCTTCCTCTGTGAAATTTCTGTTCATGTCTTCTACCCATTTCATGTTTGGATATTTTTGTTTCATGGGTATTGAGTTTAATAAGTTCTTTATAGATCTTCGATACTAGCCCTTTATCTGATATGCCATTTGCAAATATCTTCTCCCATTCTGTAGGTTGTCTTTGAGTTTTGTTGACTATTTCTCTTGCTATACAGAAGCTTTTTATCCTGATTAAGTCCCAATAGTTCATTTTTGCTTCTGTTTCCCTTGCCATCACAGATGTTATCTTGCAAGAAGTTACCTTGCAAGAAGTTGCAAGATGTTATCTTGGAAAGAAGGCCAAGTTCAAAACGGGTGTTGCCTGTGTTCTCCTCTAGGATTTTGATGGATTCTTGTCTCACATTTAGGTATTTCAAACATTTTCAGTTGATCTTAGTGTATGGTGTAAGAGAATGGTCCAGTTTCATTGTTCAGCATGCAGCTAACTTTTCCAACACCATTTATTGAAGAGACTGTCCTTTTTCCAGTGGGTGGTCTTTCCTGCTTTGTCGAATATTAGTTGACCACAGAGTTGAGGACCCATTTCTGGGTTCTCTATTCTGTTCCATTGATATATGTATCTGTTTTTGTGCTGCTCCCCAAACTGTCTTGATGATTACAGCTTTGTAGAACAAATTAAAATTCATCATTGTGATGCCCCAGCTCTGGTTTTCTTTTTCAAAATTCCCCTGGCTATTTGGGGTCTTTTCTGATTCCAAACAAATCTTAAGATTATTTGTTCCAACTCTCTGAAGAAAGTCCATGGTATTTTGATAGGGATTGCATTAAACGTGTAAATTGCCATGAGTAACATTGACATTTTCACAATATTAATTCTGCCAATCCACGAGCATGGAATATTTTCCCATCTCTTTGGTTCTTCCTCAATTTCTTTCAGAAGTGTTCTGTAGTTTTTAGGGTATAGATACTTTACCTCTTTGGTTAGGTTTATTCCTAGGTATCTTATGCTTTTGGGTATAATTGTAAATGTGATTAATTCCTTAATTTCTCTTTCTTCAGTCTCATTGTTAGTGTATAGTAATGCCACTGATTTCTGGGCATTGATTTTGTATCCTGCCACACTGCCAAATTGCTGTATGAGTTCTAACAATCTTGGGGGAGGGGGAGTCTTTTGAGTTTTCTATGTACAGTATCATGTCACCTACAAAGACGGAGAGTTTGACTTTTGCCAATCTGAATGCATTTTATTTATTTATTTTTTGTTTTCTGATCGCTGAGGCTAAAACTTCTAATACTATGTTGAATAGCAGTGGTGAGAGTGGACATCCCTGTCTTGTTCCTGATCTTAGGGGAAAGGCTCCCAGTTTTTTCCTATTGAGAATGATATTTGCTGTGGGCTTTTCATAGATGGCTTTTAAGATGTCGAGGAATGTTCCCTCTATCCCTACACTCTGAAGAGTTTTGATCAGGAATGGATGCAGTATTTTGTCAAATGCTTTCTCTGCATCTATTGAGAGGATCATTCGGTTCTTGTTTTTTCTCTTGTTGAGGAGATCTATCACATTGATTGCTTTACAAGTGTTGAACCAACCTTGCATCCCGGGGATAAATCCCACTCTGCCATGGTGAATACTTTTCTTAATGTACGGCTGGATCCTACTGCCTAGTATCTTGGTGAGAATTTTTGCATCTCTGTTCATCAGGGATCTTGGTCTATAATTTCTTTTTTGATTGGGTCTTGGTCTGGTTTTGGAATTAAGGTGATGCTGGCCTCATAAAATGAGTTTGGAAGCATTCCATCTCTTTCTATCATTTGGAAAGCTTTAGTAGACTAAGTATTATTTTTTCTTTAAACATTTGATAGAATTACCCCTGGTAAGCCTCTGGCCCTGGACTTTTGTGTCCTGGGAGGTTTTTGAAGACTGCTTCAATTTCCTCCCTGGTTATTGGCCTCTACAGGTTTTCTATTTCTGCCTGTTACAGTTTTGGTAGTTTGTGGTTTCCCAGAAATGCATTTATTTCTTCTAAATTGCCTAATTTATTGGCATATAGCTGCTCATAATATGTATTTTTTAAAGATTTTATTTATTTATTCATGAAAGGCACAGAGAGAGAAAGGCAGAGACATAGGCAGAGGGAGAAGCAGACTCCAGGCAGGGAGCCTGATGTGGAACTCGACCCTGAGACCACAGATCACACCCAGAGCCAGGGGCAGGTGCTCAACCGCTGAGCCACCCAGGCGTCCCTCATAATATGTTTTTAGAATTGTTTGCACTTCCGTGGTATTGGTTGTGATCTCTCCTCTTTCATTCATGATTTTATTGAGTCTTTTTTCTTTTTAATACGGCTGCCATATGGTTTATCAATTTTATTAATTTTTCAAAGAACCAACTAGTTTTGTTGATCTGTTCTACAGTTCTTCTGGTCTCTATTTCATTGAGATCTGCTCGAATCTTTAATACCTCTATTCTTCTGCTGGGTGTAGGTTTTATTTGCTGTTCTTTCTCCCGTTCCTTTAGGTACAAGATTAGCTTGTGTATTTGAGTTTTTTTCCAATTTTTTGAGGGATGTTGTATTACGATGTATTTCCCTCTCTGGACTGCTTTTGCTGCACCCCAAATATTTTGACCAGTTGTATCTTCAATTTCATTAGTTTTCATGAATCTTTCAAATTTCCTGTTTGAAAAAAAATAAAAATAAATATCCTGTTTGACCCATTCATCTTTTAGTAGGATGTTTTTAATGTCCATGTGATTGAGTTTCTTCCAAATTTCTTCTTGTGATTGAGTTCTAATTTCAAAGCATTGTGGTCTGAAAATATGCAGGGGACAACCCCAATCTTTTGGTATCAGTTGAGACTTGATTTGTGAAGCAATATGTGGTCTATTCTGGAGAAAATTCCATGTGCACTTGAGAAGAATGTGCATTCAGTTGTGTTCAGATGCAAAGTTCTGTAAATATCAGTAAAATACACCTGGTCCAGTGTATCACTTAAAGCCCTCATTTCTTTGGTGATGTGCTTAGAAGATCTGTCATTTGCAGAAAGTGCCATGTGGAAGTCTCTTACTATTAGTGCAGTATTATCTAAGTATGTCTTTACTTTGGTTATTAATAGATTGACATACTTGGCAGCTCCCAAATTAGGGGCATAAATATTCATGATTGTTAGGTCTTCTTGTTGGATAGACCCTTTAAGTATGATACAGTGTCCCTCTTCATCTCTTACTACAGTCTTTGGGATAAACTTTAATTTATCTGATATGAAGATTGCTACCCCAGCTTTCTTTTGAGGATCATTGAATGGTCAATGGTTCTCCACCCCTTCATTTTCAGACTGGAGGTGTCCTTAGGTCTAAAGTGAGTCTCTTGTTGACAGCAAAGAGATGGGTCTTGCTTTTTTATCCAGTCTGAAAACCCGTCTTTTGATAGGATCATTTAGCCCATTCACGTTCAGAGTAACTATGGAAAGATATGAATTTAGTTTCTTCATAATACATATTCAGTCCCCGTTTTTCTGGACTATTTCTTTGGGCTTCCTCTTTCTTTTAAGGGTCCCCCTTAATATTTCATGCAAAGCCAGTTTGGTGGTCACATATTCTTTCCATTTCTGCCTATCTTGGAAGCTCTTTATGTCTCCTCTTCTGAATGAGAGCCTTGCTAGATATAGTATTTTTGGCTGCATGTTCTTTTCATTTCATACCCTGAGTATATCTTGCCAGCCCTTTCTCGCCGGACAGGTCTCTATAGAGAGGTCTGTTGTTAATCTAATATTTCTCCCCATGTAAGTTAGGGATCTCTTGTCTCTTGCTGCTTTAAAGATTTTCTCTTTATCTTTGGATTTGTAAGTTTCACTATTAAATGTCAAGGTTTTGAATGGTTTTTATTGACTTGAGGAGGGGAACCTCTCTATCTCCTAGATCTGAATGCCTGTTTCCCTCCCCAAATTAGGGAAGTTCTCAGGTATGATTTGTTCAAATATGCTTTCTGGCTCTTTGGCCCTTTCTGTGCTTTCTGGAACCCCAATTATAGGTAGATTCTTCCTTGTGAGGCCATCATTTATTTCCCTTAACCTTTCCTCATGGTATTTTTTTTTTAAGATTTTATTTTATTTCTTCATGAGAGACAGAGAGAGAGAGAGAGAGGCATAGATACAGGCAGAGGGAGAAGCAGGCTCCATGTAGGGAGCCCAATGTGGGACTCTATCCTGGGACTCCAGGATCACACCCTGGGCCGAAGGCAGTCGCTAAACCACTGAGGCCAAAGGCAGTCGCTAAACCACTGAGCCACCCAGGGATTCCCCTCATGGTCTTTGAATTGTTTTTCTCTATTTTCCTCAGCTTCCTTCCTTGCCATCAAATTGTCTTCTATGTTGCTCACTCTCTTCCACCTCATTAGCCCTCGTCATTAGGACCTCCAGTTTGGATAGCATCTCAATTGATTTTTAATTTCGGCCTGATTAGATCTATATTCTACAGTCATGACATCTCTTGAATCCTTTATGCTTTTTTCCAGAGCCACCAGTAGCTGTGTAATTTGTGCTTCTGAATGGGCTTTCTGACATCGAATTGTAACAATTTTCCGTAACTCTGTGGCAGAGAGTACTGCTTCTGATTCTTTCTTTTGTGAGGAGTTCTTCCTTCTAGTCATTTTGCTCAGTGCAGAGTACCTGTGTGAGTGCACTGAGTCAAGATCAACCATTGGGCAGCCCCAGTGGTGCAGCGGTTTAGCGCCTCCTATAGCCCAGGGTGTGATCCTGGAGACCCGGGATCAAGTCCCAAGTCGGGCTCCCTGCATGGAGCCTGCTTCTCCCTCTGCCTGTATCTATGCCTCTCTTTCTGTGTGTGTCTCTCATGAATAAAGATTTTATTCTTTTATTAATAATTAATAATTATTATTTATTCTTTTAACTAATTTATTCTTTGATTAATTCTTTTAATAATTAATTTGTTTAATAATAATTAATCATCATTAATTATTCTTAATAAAATATTTGTTTATTTATTCATGAGAGACACAGAGAAAGAGAGAGTGAGACAAAGTCAGAGACACAGGTAGAGGGAGAAGCAGGCTCCATGCAGGGAACCCGACGTGGGACTCGATCCTGGGTCTCCAGGATCATGCCGTGGGTTACAGGCGGCACTAAATCACTGTGCCACCAGGGCTGCCCAAATGAAATCTTTAAAAAAAGAAAAAGAAACAGAAGAAGAAGATCAACCATGACCTATGTAAATTTCACCCTAGATAATTCTGATGAGGTTAAAGGCCAGAAATGAAAACAAAGATCATGAAGAATGAAAAGGACCACTAAAGTGAAAAACAAATTTTAAAACAAATACTAAAAAGTAAAAGGCCAAGAATCCCAAAGAAGAAGAAAAAAAGAAGAGAAAAAAAGCAAAAGTAAATAGGAAAAAAATGAAAAAAGAAAAAAAAGAGAAGAAAAAAAGGGGGTCCTGTGAGATAGTGGTGGAGGGAAAATGTAGTCTACCTGAGGGGTCCTAGAGGGTGATCCTCTTGGTTCTGAGGGTATTAAGTTCTGTATGTTAGAGGATGCTCAGTCTCAAATTTATATAAACCAGCAATATTTGTAGAAAGCCCCACCATTGACCACCAAATCATAAACAAGGTCAAAGAGAGGGGCAAAATGGGAATGGAGAATATAGTATCACAGAATGAATCAGCACAGCATTCTACTTGGTTCTGGGTGCATGCTGGTCATGTTTCAGAAGGCATTAACTTCTGCCATAGAACAAAATGAGGCAGAGAAAACAAAAAAAACAGAAAAACATATCTCATATAGTTCCAAAATTAAATTGAGTATGTTGAAGGGAATCTAGAATTGGAAAATATATCTAAGCTCTGTAATTTTAGAAATTTAAAAGTCAAAAAGGAAGAAACTTAAAAATGAAGAGGTGTTAAAATATTGTAGTTAAGGTGGGAAAAGAGAAAAAATATTGGAAATTTTTAATTTGATATAAAAACGAGTTGTACTGGAAAAGAGGGGGGAGGAGGGGTACTGTCTAGTTCTATATACTGTAAATCCCTCGACTTTCCCTGGAGCTTTCCAGTGCTGCTAGGTCAAGAATTTGCCCTTCCCCTGTCCTTCCAGCTGGTCTTCTGGGGGAGGGGCCCGCTGTGCTGATTCTCAGGTGTGTGCACCTGGGGGAGCTGCCCCGCCCCCTGCCGGGAGCCGGTTATCCTGTGAGGCCTTTTTCCCCTGGTGGCCCTGCTTCTCCCAGGCACAGGGTGAAACAAGGAGGAAAAACAACAATGGTGTCGGCCAGAATTCCAGCCCTGAAGTCAGCTCCCGGATAGTAACTAATATCTAACGCAGTCTCCCAGTCCGCACTGGCCTAGATGCTCCCGGGCTGGTGCGGGTGCGCTGATCCGCACAGCTTGGGGACACCCGGTGGCAAGGGTGTCCTCACTGTCCTGTGCCCTCCCGGCCTCCACGTGTCCCAGGAGGAGCGCAGGATCCTGGGCTGTGTCCCCAGCGCCCTGGGCTCTGGGGCCTGTGCTGCTGGAATCATGCTCCCAGGGGCGCAGCTCCCAAAGGCAGCGGGGTGCAGACCCTCTGTCCCGTGCCACCCAACTAACCAACTGGCTTCTCCCCGAGGCCCCGGCCGGGTGCGCGCTCCAGCGCTTTACCGAGATCCATCCAGTTTGTGTTGTGCTCTCCCCCAGGTGCACTTCCTCTATTAGTGACTCCGGGAGACTAGAGGCTCCCCGCCCCTCTTGCGATTCTGCTGGATTTCCCTGCTAAGAGGCTTTCCAGCCCTGAAGAATCTGGTGCAGATTTTTAACCTTCCTGCTTCTCCGGGGCTGGGCTTTCCTGTCCTGGAGGTTTCCGCCTCCCAGCCTTAGCCCGGCTCCTAGCGGGCCCCTCCCCCACTGGATTCTTTTTTATTTTATTTTTTTCCGCCTTCCTATCTCCCTAGAAGCGAAAACCCTTCTCTCTGTAGCATTCAGGCTGTTCTTTCTTTAAATCTCAGGTTGAATTCATAGTGTTCAGGATGATCTGACAGTTATCTAGGTAAGTTGGTGGGACCAGGTGAGTTGAGGACCCTACTCTTCTGCCATCTTGCCCACTTTCTCTCAAATGCAATCCTGATTAGTTGTTGGGATAGCAAATACCCTTAAAGATAAACTTTTCAAACACAAGCCACTTGCTACCACAACAGGGCACACTATCTGATTTACGAAGTCCTTTCATTTTTATAACACATGTGTTCCAGTTTCACTGTATTTTCAAACAAACCCCAAATTATGCATGGAAGGGGAAGTTATAATAAAAAATAGTGCTGCCTAAGAGGGTAAAATCAAATATGTGGGAAATATCAGAAAGGGAGACAGAACATAAGGACTCCTAACTCTGGGAAACTAACTAGGGGTGGTGGAAGGGGAGGAGGGTGGGGGGTGGGGGTGAATGTGTGATGTGCACTGAGGGGGGCACTTTACGGGATGAACACTGGGTGTTATTCTGTATGTTGGTAAATTGAACACCAATAAAAAATAAATTTATAAAATAAATAAATAAATAAAAATAAATATTGGCTGGTTGGAAAACCATGTTTTCTGGAAGCAAGGTTCAACAGTCACTGGCATCCTGGAAGGATAGGAAATTGAAAAACTGAGTCTGATCTGAAAGATAATGGTAAATAAATATGAAATACAGCTCCTGCTCCTCTACTGTATGAACTAAGACCCTGATTTCTTCATTTATAAAATAGAAACTGAAACTCCTATTCCTACATGGCAATGCCTAAGTAGTAAGAGTGAAATGGGCCTTCTGGTTAAAATAACAGAACCTTCCTCATAAAAATCCTACTAAAATGGGAGTGTCTGCGGTGCATGGAGCCTGCTTCTCCCTCTGCCTGTGTCTCTGCCTCTCTCTCTCTCTCTATCATAAATAAATAAAAAAATTTAAAAAAATAAAAATAAATAAATAAATAAATAAATAAAAATAAAATGGGAGTGTCTGGGTGGCCCAGTTGGTTAAGTGTCTGACTTCTGATTTTGGCTCAGGTCATGAGCTCAGTGTTGGGCGTGGAGCCTGCTTAAGATTCTCCATCTTGAAAATTGGACAGGTACATGCAGAAAAAATGAAACTAGACCATTCTCTTACACCATACACAAAGATAAAATAGTTGAAAGCTCTAAATGTGAGACAATAATCCATCAAAATTCTAGAGGAGAACACAGGCAACAACCTTTTTGAACTTGGCCACATCAACTTCTTGCAAGATACATCTATGAAGGCAAGAGAAACAAAAGGAAAAATGAACTATTGGGACTTAATCAAGATAAAAAGCTTCTGCACAGCAAAAGAAACAGCAAAACTAAAAGACAGCCTATGGAATGGGAGAAGATATTTGCAAATGACATATCAGATAAAGGTCTAGTAACCAATATCTATAAAGAACTTATTAAACTCAACAGCCGGGATCCCTGGGTGGCGCAGCGGTTTGGCGCCTGCCTTTGGCCCAGGGCGCGATCCTGGAGACCTGGGATCGAATCCCACGTCGGGCTCCCGGTGCATGGAGCCTGCTTCTCCTTCTGCCTGTGTCTCTGCCTCTCTCTCTCTCTCTCTCTCTCTCTCTCTGTGACTATCATAAATAAATTTAAAGAAAAATTTAAACTCAACAGCCAAGAAACAAACAATGCAATCATGAAATGGACAAAAGACATGAACAGAAATTTCACCAACGAAGAAATGGCCAACAAGCATATGAGAAAATGCTCCGCATCACTTGCCATCAGGGAAATACAAATCAAAACCACAATGAGATATACCACCTCACACTAGTGAGAATGGTGAAAATTAACAAGATAGGAAAGAACAAATGTTGGAGATGATGTGCAGAAGGGGGAACCCCTTGCACTGTTGGTGGGAATGCAAACTGATACAGCCACTCTGGAAAACAGTGTGGAGGTTCCTCAAAAAGTTAAAAATAGAGCTACCTTATGACCCAGAGATTGCACTACTGGAGATTTGCCCCCAAAATACAGATGCAGTGAAACTCCGGGACACCTGCACCCCAGTGTTCATAGCAGCAATGTCCACAATGGTCACATTTTGGAAGGAGCCACAATGTCCTTCGACAGATGAATGGAGAAAGAAGACGTGGTCTATATACACAATGGAATATTACTCAGTTGTCAGAAAGAACAAATACCCACCATTTGCATTGAGGTTGATGGAACTGGAGGGTATTATGCTGAATGACATAAGTCAATTGGAGAAGGAAAATCATCATATGGTTTCATCCATATGTGGAATATAAGAAACAGTGAAAGGGATTATAAGGGATAGGACAGGAACTAAGTGGGAAAAATTAGAAAGACAAACCATGAGAGACTCCTAACTCTGAGAAATGAACAAAGAATTGCGGAAGGGGAGGTGGGCAGGGGGCTGGGGTAACTGGGGGACAGGCACTGAGGGGGGTACTTGATGGGATGAGCCCTGGGTATCATACTATATGTTGACGAATCGAGCTTCAAAAAAAACAAATGAAAAAAAAAGATTCCCCCTCTCCCACAGCCCCTCCCTCTCCCTGCATACATGCGTTCTCTCTTTCTCTCAAAAAATCCTACTGAAATGAAATTAAGGAATAAAAAAGGCACAAGCTTATTTAGCTCATTACTCCACCAATTCTCCTTTCTTTCTCCTGCACCATCATTTTCCTGTCTCTATACTGGAACACTCCTATCAACATATAAGACTGCTCTTATTCTCCCCCCTTTAACAAAGAAAGGGAACTTCCTGACCCCACTGTCCCTACCAGCCAGTTATATTTTGCTGTTCCTTTTTGCAGAAGAACTCAAAAGAACTATATATATTCATTGACTCCCACTCCTCTCCTCTATTCACCCACTAGAATCAGGTCCCCACCACTCCACCAAAATGGTTCATGTTAAAGTCACCAATGACCTCCTTGTTATGCAATTCAACATAGAACCATCTCCACTGCTACTATTACTGCTCTGTCATCTCTCATTTGGATTACTTCTACAGCCTCCTAACTGGTCTCTCCTTGCTTCTATCCTTTCCTCTAATAATCCATATACAGCACAACAGCCAGAGTGACTCTGTGAAACCTAAATCATATCATGACACGTCCTCCAGCTCCCCATCAAAACCTCCAATGGCTCAGAATAAAACAAAGTGCCTACAATGACCTCCAAGGCACTACATAATCTTGCCCTCACCCATCTTACCTGATGTCCTCCTATACTTCTAAGCCTACTTTCAGCCTGTCATGCTCCCATCTTGGGAGGGGTTTTCTCTTTTGTCATGACTTTTCTCTTTTCCTAGAAGGCTCCTCCCTCTGACCTCTTCAGAGCCGATACCCTCACTGCCAATAAGTTTTAAATGCAAGGTTTCTCATCCTCAGCACCACTGACATTTTGGACTAATTCTTTGTTATGGGGAGCTATCCCATGCACCGCAGGATGTTTAACAGCATCCCTGGCCTCTACCCACTAGACACCAGTAGCACTACCCAATCATCCCCTAGTAATGACAACGAAAAATGTTTCCAGATATTGCCAAATGTCCCCTGCAGGGCAAAACTGCTCCCCAGTTGAGAGCCACTGCTTCATTCAAATACTGTCTTCTTCATGAAGCCTACCTTGACCCCATTTAAAACTACAACCTGGGCAGCCCCAGTGGCGCAGCGGTTTAGCGCCGCCTGCAGCCCAGGGTGTGATCCTGGAGATGGGGGATCGAGTCCCACATCAGGCTCTCTGCAAGGTGCCTGCTTCTACCTCTGCCTGTGTCTCTGCCTCTCTCTCTCTAGCTGTGTCTCTATGAATAAATAAATAAAATCTTTAAAAAAATAAAATAAATAAAATAAAATAAAATAAAATAAAATAAAAATAAAACTACAACCCATGCTCGCTTCAGGAGCACATATACTAAAATTGTAATGATACCAAGATTAGCATGGCCCCTTTGCTGGAAGAACACACAAATTCACGAAGCATTCCATATTTTTATAATCTCAAAAGACAAACACTAACAAAATGTGTTACTTGTAGAATCATGATTTAGCTCCCTACTTCTGAGTGCTCACTTCCGCAGCACATACATTAACTCTCTACTTCTGTAAATAAACTTATATTTTTAAGTTCTAGAATAACAACACAAAATCACAACCTATGCTTCTCCCAACGCTAGAATTTATCCTCCTGATCCTGCTGTACTTTTCCCATGGCAATTGTCTTAATCTGGTTGGGCTCCTATAACAAAAATACGGTAAACTGTGTAGCTTGTAAACGACAGAATTTTTTTTTAATTTTAGCCTATTCATTGGGAGAAAGAGTGCACACAAGTTGGGGGGAAGGGCAGAGAATAGAGGGAGAAGCAGACTCCCCACTGAATAGGGAGCCCAATGTGGTGCCCAATTCCAGGACCCTGGGATCATGACCTGAGCTGAAAGTAGATGCCTAACTGACTGAGCCACCCAGGTACCCCTAAACAACAGAAATTTACATCTAATAGTTCTGGAGGCTGGGAAGTCCAAGATCAAGATCCTGGAGTCCTGGGATCGGGTCCCACGTCGGGCTCCTTGCATGGAGCCTGCTTCTCCCTCTGCCTGTGTCTCTGTGTCTCTCTCTCTCTGTCTCTCATGAATAAATAAATAAAATAAAATAAAAAGAAGCTAATGGAGGTGGTACTCCAGTCAAATGGGTTTTTTTTAAGATTTATTTTATTTATTTATGAGAGACACAGAGATAGAGAGGCAGAGACATAGGCAGAGGGAGGAGCAGGCTCCCTACTGGGAGCCCAATATGGGACTGATCCCAGGAACCCAGGACCACGCCCTGAGTTGAAGGCGTGAGCCACCCAGGCATCCCCAACTGGGGTTGTAAACCAGAAAAAGAAGACAGCAGAGCAGCAAAAGGAGTCCCAGGTTAATAGCCATGCAGAAGGCCTTGGGAGCTGAGGATGGAAGATTCCAAGAAAAGAGTCTTCAGGAAAAAACCGAACTTGAGTTGTTGAGCATATAGTGAATGCAGATGAATGTTTAACAGAGCTCCTAAGAGTTCTTGGGAAAAAATGAGTTATAGGTTCATAGAAACCTAAACCAATGGAAAAATGAGGTAATTACTCATGCCAATAAAAAGTTATAAAAATCCATCACACCGAATAGGACTATGCAGCTATTAAAAAAAAATGAAGTGCAATATTATGTGAAAAAAAAAAAGGCACAGGGGTGCCTGACTGGCTCAGTCAATACAGTGCGTGATTCTTGACCTCAGGCTTGAGTTCAAGCCCCACACTGGGTATAGAGAGTACTTAAAAATAAAATCTTCAAGGGATGCCTGGGTGGCTCAGCAGTTGAGTGTCTGATCCCAGAATCCGGAATCAAGTGCCACATCAGGCTCTTTGTGGGGAGCCTGCTTCTCCCTCTGCCTATGTCTCTGCCTCTCTCTCTGTGTCTCTCATGAATAAATAAAAAATCCAGACCACTAATTATTACCAATCAATCAATTAATCTTGTCAGGGGCACCTAGATGGTTCAATCAGTTAAATACCTGCCTTCTGCCTTTGTCTCAGTTCATGATCCCATCCCAAGGTCCTAGGATCAAGCCCCACAGATCAGGTCAGGCTCCCTGTTCCCTGCTCCCTGCTCCTTTCTGAGGATCCCTCTGTTGCTGCCCCTGCTTGTGCTTACTCCCTCTCTCTGTGAAATAAATAAATAAGATCTTTAAAAATCCTTTAAAAAATATTTTTAGAGGATCCCTGGGTGGCTCAGTGGTTTAGCGCCTGCCTTTGGCCCAGGGCACGATCCTGGAGTCCCGGGATCGAGTCCCGCGTCAGGCTCCTGGCATGGAGCCTGCTTCTCCCTCCTCCTGTGTCTCTGCCTCTCTATGTCTATCATAAATAATAAATAAATATTTTTTAAAAATATTTTTAAAAATTCTTTTTTAAAAGCAGGTGCAGAATAGTGTCCATATTAAGCTACCTTTTAGCTAAGAAAAGTTTTTTTTAATAAGCAAAAGCAAAACTTGTTACTTTTGAAAGGAGGGAGGGAACTGGATAGAAAGGCCAAAGATGATAGCTAGACCTCTCTAAAGGTACCTTTATTTTGTAGATTTGATTTTGGAACCATGTAAATATTTTACAAAATTGTAAAAGAAAATTTCATAAAAATAAAAAAAACCTCAATTCCTAACATTTGAAAGCAAGCAAAATGAAAAAAGTAAAAAAAAAAAAAGAACCTGTGTATCAAGGTAGTGTCTTTTTTGAAAAGATGTTATTTATTTAGAGACAGAAAGAGAGTGTGTGAGCAGGAGGAGGGGACAGGAGCAGGGGAGAGGGAGAGGGAGAGAATTTGAAGTAGACTCTGCACTGAGCACAGAGCCCAACACGGGGCTTGATCCAAGGACCACGGCTTGATCCCAGGGCCCTGAGATCATGACCTGAGCCAAAATCAACAGTCAGATGTTTAACCAATTGAGCCACCCAAGCACCCCAAGTTAGTGGCTTAGCTACAAAGAGAGGTAGTATGTCAAGACGCACAGTAATGTGACAAACTAGATATAAATCTTCAGCTCTTTTTTCAGTTATCATTTATTGGTAATAACATTAGTATTCATGTTCTGAAATTATATATAGAGAGTAATATATATAGAATAAATAATTATGTTAATAATTAGAATAAATAAGATATAAATAGAATATAAATATATAAATAGAATAAAAGATATATATACACATATATATACTACACACACACACACACACATATACACACATACACACACAGTAGGATATAATAAATAATTACGTTAATGTCCAGACTATAATTTTCATTGTAAGACAAAAGATAAAAATATAAAAACCAATGGATTACAGTAAAAGTTCTGTCATTCCAAATTTGATCTAAATATATCACTATGAACTGATATTTTCTCTTTAAAAAAATATTCCCTGGCTCTGTACACTAGAAAGGCCTTCAAATATTACCAGCCCAGTATAAGTAACCACCCTAGCACCCATACTATGCCTCCAAATACCATTTCCCACTAAAAGAGACAAGTATTCTTTGAAAAAATGGATGATTCACAGTATCAGGCAGAAAAGATGTAGATGTGCTAGAAATATTTTATCATTACAGAACTAGTAGGGCCATCCTAGGGCTGAAACAACTTAAAGCAGTTCCAACTGGCTACAAACAAAACAATTTGAGTACCAAAATAATAGTAAATTCGGTGGACTAAAACATATCAAGTATGTTAAAAATCCATGATTTCATGATACTGAAACAAAGTTAACTGATCATCTTTTGAAGAAGGTGAACCAAGTATTTACCCTGTCTTGATTGTATCAGTACATCAGGGTAACCAAATAGCTGATAAGAAGTTATTTTTAAGGATGCCTGAGTGGCTCAGCAGTTAGTCGCCTGCCTTTCGCTCAGGGCGTGATCCCAGAGTTCCAGGATCGAGTCCCACATCGGGCTCCCTGCAGGGAGCCTGCTTCTCCCTCTGCCTATGTCTCTCCCTCTCTCTGTGTGTCTCTCATAAAGAAAGAAAAGAAGAGAAAAGAAAAAAGAAAGAAAGAATAAAGGAGGGAGGGAGGAAGATTTTTAGAAGAATTCCAACTAATAAATGAACACATGATAGACTAGGCAATGATCACCAATGACTGTGAAAACCATTAGGTGAAAACCCAACAGGAAAAAAAAGAAAAAAAGAAACCCAACAGGAAATTTTTTAATAAGTGGATCAGGCTGATGACACTGAATCTACTGTTCAATCTTAACATCACTGAAAGAGAGGCCATCAGACACATACACATTAAAAATATTCTCACCTCAAGTTAAATCTGAATCTAATCATCTAGATCTACCAGTTTATAGGGAATACAGGGGACAGAGGAATAACATTAAATGCCATCATGAGAATATAATCAGCAAAATCCAGAAGAAGAGTTTCCACAGAAAACCAATCAGTTTCTTAAAAAAATAAACGGCAAGAACAAAAAAATTAAGAAGGAAGGGTACTCATAAATTAGAAGAGAATGAAAAGACAGGTTATCAAATTCAGACCTTGTCTGAATACTGATTTGAACAAACCAACTATAAAACTCAAATCACTTGGGGCAGCCCCGGTGGCTCAGTGGTTTAGCGCCACCTTCGACCCAGGGCCTGATCCTGGAGACCTTGGGATCGAGTCCCACGTCAGACTCCCTGCATGGAGCCTGCTTCTCCCTCTGACTGTGTCTCTGCCTCTGTGTGTGTGTGTGTGTGTGTGTGTGTGTGTGTGTGTGTGTGTGTGTGTCTCATGAATAAATAAATAAAATCCTTTAAAAATTTTTTTAAAAAAACTCAAATCACTTATGTGATACACCAGTGTCAAACCTGAACATTTACTGGATATTTGATGATATTATGGGATAAATGTTTATTTCTGGATTTAATGAAGATATGAAGTTATGTTTTAAAAAATTAAGTTCTTTCTTTTAGAACTCACGCTGAGTTCACATTTTATGTGATATAATGTCTGGAATTTGCCTCAAACTAATCCAAATGGGTTGGTGGAATGTGGGATGGGTGAGAGTATAGGTAAAATAAGATTGGACACATACTGTCCAATTTTGAAGCTGGAGAATGGTATATGGGATTCATTATACCATTCTCAAGTACACCTTTATGTTTGCAATTCTTCACAATATAAAATGAAACAAAAATTTGTACAATAAGGGCAAATAAAATCTTAGTACATGTTCTTGACTCAGGAGTGGATATCTACGTGGTCACAGCAACATAACCACTAAATATTAACCAAGAACTGTGCTATAAAAATAGAAAAAGAAGAGTAGTTTGGGAAGAGAGACAAAGTAAGGGAGAGAAATTCTTAGATGCTGTAACTGGAAGCCAACAAATAATATGTCATTTTGATAAAGTAAAATCCATCAGAACCATGTACTATTTAGAAATACAGAAAACCAGAAGAAATAGCTAAAATAATTGCTGTGGTTTCTGGGGAGTAAGACTCAAGAGCAAGGAAGGGTGGGGTGCCTGGGTGGCTCAGGGAGTGTCTGCCTTCGACTCAGGGCGTGATCCCGGGGTCCTGGGATCAAGTCCCACATTGGGCTCCCTGCGGGAAGCCTGCTTCTCCCTCCACCTGTGTCTTTGCCTCTCTCTCTCTCTCTCTCTAATGAATAAATAAATAAAATCTTTTTAAAAAAAAAAAAAGAGCAAGGAAAAAAAAAGAGTAAGGAAGGGTAGGGCAGAGGAGTGCCATTTTTCCTTACTAACCTATTAGTACTAGCTGACTTTTAAAACTATGTCCTTGTATTTCTTTGACAGTATTTTATTTATAGACTGGTTCATAGGTCTTGGTGCTCTGTCAACTCCCATAAAATTCTTATTTTGACTCAAGAGCCAACATTTAAATCTCAAATCGGGGCACACTGGGTTCTCTCATCATCTTAATGGAGTAGAATGTCACTACCAGGAACAGGGTAAGAGAGATGAAGGTAAAATAAAAATAAAGGGCAGCCCCAGTGGCGCAGCAGTTTAGCGCCACCTGCAGCCTGGGGTGTGATCCTGGAGACGGGGGATCGAGTCCCACATCAGGCTCCCTGCATGGAGCCTGCTTCTCCCTCTGCCTGTATCTTTGCCTCTCTCTATATATCTCTCTCTCTGAATAAATAAATAAATCTTTAAAAAAATAAAAATACAAATAAATAAAAATAAAAAGTGAGAACAACCAAGGGCTGTCCATATGGTATTATTTTTATTCCAGTGGGCATCTAGCCTGTATTTGAGTACCTACTGGCTTGGACCATAGGTCCCAATACAGATTTTGCAGGGAAAAGGAATTCCTCTGAATAGATGTGTAGGGCAAACAATTTGCCCAATGGAAGCTGGAAGGGCTAGAAAGTTGAGTAAATATTGCAAAGAGGTGTTCATTCTGGGACACCTGGGTGGTTCAGCGGTTGAGTGTCTGCCTTTGGCTCAGGGCGTAATCCTGGGGTCCAGGGATCGAGTCCTGCATCAGGTTCCCTATAAGGAGCCTGCTTCTCCCTTTGCCTATGTCTCTGCCTCTCTCTCTCTCTCTCTGTGTGTCTCCCATGAATAAAGAAATAAAATCTTTAAAAAAAGAGGTATTCATTCAAACATTTGGTGAGCACTCACTATGTGTATGAATCCATGCCAAGTGCTGGGCTACAAAATTAAATAATACACAGCTGCTAACTCCACAGTCTAGTTCGGGAAGCATTGATGCACAATACAATATGGTATAACAAGGGGAGTAACAATAAGCAATGGGGGATATAAGAGTACAGAAAGGAGAAATCCCTGATCAGACTGAGAAGTAAGATATGGTTTTCTATAGGATCTACTGCTTGAAATGAATCTTTGAAAATAAGCAGAAGCCCAGAGAAGACTGAGGGCACTGTGGAGAAAGGACAGTCTCAGGCAAAAGGGAGACTGATCAGGATAACTTTAGTTCCATGTGAATGGAAAGAGGAAACCACATGAGGATGTGGCAGAAGAGGCCAAGGAACTTCTTATGAAGATCCACCAGTGCAAAGGTAACAAATTTAAGCTTTACTCTAAAAGCTATTGGATAACTATGGAAGAATTTTAAGCAAGATTGCAGTATGATTTTATTTGCATCTTAAGGACGCCTCAGGCTGCAGTGTATAGAGTAAGCCAAGGTAGGGGCTGGAACTAGTGAGACCAGTTTGGAGGCTGCTATATAAGTTTAGGCAAGAGAAGATGGTAGCTTAGAATAGAGTGGTGGTGGTGGTGGTATAATGGTAGAAATAGAAGAGGGTGGACTCAAGGTATTTTTAGAAAGGAAAATTGACAGGACTTGGAGACTGATCAGATGTGGCTGAGGGGGAAGGTGGGGATTAAGACACAGGAGTGTAGGATGACATGTTTGTAGCACATGGTGCTACCATTTACTAAGGTGAGAAAAAAGAAGCATATTCTGAAAGAGAAGATGATAGTTTAAGGCAGTGTTTCTCATCTGGAGGTAACGGTGCCCCCCATGAGACATCTGGAGACAATTTTGGTTGTAACAACTAATGGTATCTTGTAGGCAGAGGCCCACAAGATACTGCTAAAGTCCTATAATGCACCTAACAGCTCCACACAACAACACAAAAAATGATCCAACTCAAAATGTCAATAGTGCAGAAGCTGAGAAACCTTGATCAGCAATGCTGATTTGAAGAGCTCTGCAGGCCAGCTAAGTAAGTTTTGTAGCCTTTTAGAAATGCAACTCCTAAAGCTCAAGAGGGAGCCAGAATACAAATATAAATTTAGGAGTTATCAATTTGCAGGTGGTCATTCCAGTCATCAACTATACTTGGGTACAATTTCCCATGAATATATTTGAAAAGAAGAAAATATATTTGAAAGAAGAAGGCCAAGGACAGAGTCCTGGGAGATACCAATACTTATAGTAGCAAAGGAGGAAAGAAAAAGATCCCATGGGAAAGATTAAGAAGTGGCCAGCAAGATAGGAGGAAAACCATCAGAGAAAGGAATCATGGAAATCAAAGATAGCGTTTCAAGGAAGGAAATAAGAAAAATAAGTGGTAAAAAAAAAAAAAAGAAAAAGAAGTGGTGTCAAAGGCAGAGAAAAGTTGAGGAAGTTAGGGAAAGTTTCCATTGGATTTGGCACAGTAGTGGTCACTGATGACTGTGACAAGATCAATTTCTATGAAATGTTAAGGACAGAAGAACCATGACATTTTTTTAAAAGATGGGAGACATTTAATATGTTTATGAACTAAAAAAAAGAGCCAATAGAAGTCATAGACAAGGAGGTACAGAAACAGAAGAAAGAGGGTATGCAATGAAGGAGCAAGAATTTAAAGAAGGGAGGAGAGGAGTCCAAGATGGTGTTTCAAGGAGGAAGGATAGCCTTAAACAGGGGAAGGACCAATCACCTCTTTCACTGAGATAGGAGGAAAGAAGGGATAAGATTTCAGTGAAAATGGCAGACGTTAAGAGAAGAAGCTAAAGGAGTTCTCATGTGATGGCCTTAATTTTCCGGGGAAGAATTAGGTACAATTAGGGAAAGGGTAGAAGTGATGGGGTAAGGAATTGAGAGGTAAAAGTTTAGAAAAACCACTTGAGAGAATGGGAGAAGAAGCTGATGAAGGAAGATTTCTGGAGAACAATTCTACAAAGGAAGATGCATCCTAGCAGGGAAATCTTGGAGGTCAAGATGTATTCTATTAGAAGGCATGGCCCAAGTGTCAGGAACTTAAATCCTTAGGAGGGTGGGTGCTGGTAAGGACCAACAGGGAACAAGAGTGTCAGCTGGGAGTCCTGTTCAGTCCTCATGAGCAAGGCTTTTGACTTGTTTTTTTAAGTTCCACAAGGGCAGGTACCATGCCTGTTTGTGTCATCATTGGATCCCCAGCACCTAGCACAGTGCCCAACGCATAGTAGGCACTCAATAAATAGTAGGTGCACGAAAAAGAAGGAAATAGAAATGTCTTAGAGGCCAACCTCATGATGTAGATGCCATACCACTTACATCTCTCATGATATCCCTCAGTTCTGTTCTGCAGAAAACACTAGCCTTCCAAATATTTCAGACACTTGGCCATTTGTTACGCTGCCCTCATCAGTACCTCTTTTTCCTAATACTTCCTTCTTATTAAATTCCTTGGATGTCTGACATGAGTGATAATGGATGAGGTTCTCTCTCCTGCCTTCCACCCTCCCTAAAATAAAACATTGGCAATGTTCTCTCCATGTTACAAGGTATGCTTTCAGAACAGAGCTCCTCCTCCCCTGTAGCACTAGAAGCTGCTCTATTATTAAAACGTCAGGAAAACAAAAAAAAACAAAACAAAACAAAAAAATGTCAAAGACACTATGGTTAGACTGCAATGCCTAGGGTCATCTTCAACCAGCCTTTGTTCTTCATTACCTAGGCCACTTGATTGTGTTTTTCAGGGATGTTCTTCAGATGGTTAGAGGGTACACAAACGATGTTTCTGTCTAAAGAAAAGAGAAAGGATTTGATTTCTATGGTTTTCTTGATGAAAGATTATTTAGAAAATAATGTCTGGCAATTCAAACTCCCTCCTTTCAGAGGCATATGCAGATACAAAGGAATACCTAATTCAAGCTCAAGGCCACTTCTCAAAAACCTGTTTCCTGGCCTAGCCATTACAAAACTTATTCCTAATAGAACAAGTCTGCAATATTTTCTCTCATGCCACAAATGCACAATATGACAAGGTCTGCTTTCTGTTCATATTTTAAGAGGGAAATAAAATGTAACTGGTTTTGTTTTTGTTACTGAATAATAGAACACTGACGTCATAGACTCATTTAATTCAGCACACAGGCAGGCGAGGAAGAGCCAAGTGCCTGCCCTAATGAACTGTAGTTTAAGGCATATGGGTATTAAACAGTGTGACTAATATAAAATGATGGTGTTTCAAGTGGATTTATTGAAAAGCAGCAAATGGAAACTTCAGGAATGGAATCTGGGAATGGGTACTGGGATTAAGTCTCAGAAACATACCATTGTGATTTCCCTGACCACCACTCACCTCCTCTACCAATTACTTTAAGACATATTTATCACAGAAAGCTCTAGTTTTCAGAGATCTGGAGATATGAAATATAAAAGGTGGGGCACCTGGGTAGCTTGGTGGTTGAGGGTCTGCCTTTGGCTCAGGTCGTGATCCCAGGGTCCTGGGATCGAGTCCCACATCAGGCTCCCCACAAGGAGCCTCCTTCTCCCTCTCCCTATGTCTCTGTCTCTCTATGTGTCTCTCATAAACAAATAAATAAAATCTTCTTTAAAAAAAGAAAGGAAGGAAGAAAACAAAAGAAAAGAAAAGAAAAGAAAAGAAAAGAAAAGAAAAGAAAAGAAAGAAGAAAGAAAGAAAGAAAGAAAGAAAGAAAGAAAGAAAGAAAGAAAGAAAGAAAGAAAGAAAAAGAAAAGAAAAGAAAGGGAAGGGAAGGGAAGGGAAGGGAAGGGAAGGGAAGGGAAGGGAAGGGAAGGGAAGGGAAGGGAAGGGAAGGGAAGGGAAGGGAAGGGAAGGGGGGGAGGGAAGGAGGAAGGAAGGAAGGAAGGAAGGAAGGAAGGAAGGAAGGAAGGAAGGAAGGAAGGAAGGAAGGAAGGAAGGAATGACTCTCGGGTTGCCTGGGTGACTCAGTGGGTTAAACATCTGCCTTCAGCTCAGGTCATAATCTCACGGTCCTGGGATCGAGCCCTGCATCAGGCTCCTTGCTCACTGGGGAGTCTGCTTTTCCCTCTCCCTCTGCCCCTCCTCCCCACACATGCTATCGCTCTCTCTTTCTCTCTCTCAAATGAATAAATAAAATCTAAAACAACAATAAAAAAAGGCAATTCTCTAATAAAGAGGAGACTGTTCCCAGTATGGAAAGGTGCATAAAATGATAATGACAATGGTAAGTGGACAGTGGCAACAACATTAACATTTACTAAGTGTCAACTGGAGTTCAAGCATATATGACTTTTATTTTTTTAAGGTGTATTTATTTATTCATGAGAGACACACAGAGACAGAGACATAGGCAGAGGGAGAAGCAGACCCTTCACAGGGAGCCGGAGGCAGGACTCAATCCTGGATCCCAGGATCACACCCTGAGCCAAAGCAGATGCTCAACTGCTGAGCCACCCAGGTGTCCCCACATATGGCTTTTAGAAAAAAGTGTGAAGGTTGTGATTCCTAGTAATATGTGACAATGACTACCTGCCCAAAAGCATCCAAAATCAACTCTGTGATCACGTTCCGCATCAAACACTTCATCCTTCTCCTTTAAGGCAGCCGTATTTTCCATTCTTCTCCACCCCCACTAACACCGTTCCTGCACCTTCCCTCTCCTCTCAGCCCTTGGTTTGTTATTTCTACTAGTCATGGCCTTCAACTGAATTCTCCAAGTTCCCAAGTAGTACCCCCATGGTCTTTGTATTGCCATCTGGACCTCAGTTCACAGAGAAGGTGGACTTATTTTGGTAGCCATTGATGACAGGTTGCAGAAGGCAGGGCAGGAGAAGCACAACAGGACAAATGAAACCAAAGAGAACATCAATAAAAGGAATGTAAGAAGGTCCTCTAGATGAGGACAAGTAAATGTGCTTGCTTGAAGGTTATTGCCTATGTGAGAGTCCATAGCTGAGGTCAAGACACTTCACAGACACTCCATAGTGAAAAGGAGTTTCAATCTTGCCATGAAGCAGGGGTTAGCAAACTTTACTAGGAAAGGGCCAGATAACAAGTTATTGTAAGTTTTGCAAGTCATATGGTCCTTGTCACAACTACTTAATTCTGCCATGTAGTGTAAAAGCAGCCACGGACAGTCCATAAACAAGTGAGCTCAGCTGTGTTCAAATAAAACTTTACAAAATAAAGCAGGGCTGGAAGACAGTTACGGCCTAAGGGCCATAGTTTGCCAACTCTGCCATAAATTAAGTTCTACCTCTCTGAGGCCTCATTAGGTTTCCAAAGTCTGAAATCTTTCTAGAGGTTAACACTGTAGTGGTTGAGAAAGTGAGCTTTACATCAAATTAGACCTGAGTGTGAACCTCAGCTCTGGCACTTTCTAGATGTGTGTCCTTGGGCAAATCACTTAATTTCTCTGAATCCCAACATCTTCAGCTGTAAAATGATAATGCTGACCCCTCAGGGTGACTATAAACAGTAAACTAGACAATGACACATGTTAATCACTTAGCACAGGGCCTGGTCCCCAGAAAGTGCCCAGTAGGTACTGGCTGATATTATTAGTTATTAAGGGGACTTAGTAGATAAAGAAAGGGAAGTGAGAGCTTACAGAGGATATAATAGGATGGAAAAGACAACAGAGCCCCTCAGCTCTGGGTACAGATGTTGTCACATTGACTCCATTGAGCTTTTGGAAGTAAGACTCTAGTCTCTATAAAATTTTCTTCTGAGCTTCAAATTTCACCTGCAAAAGAAAAGGACTTATGCAGTATCACCTCAAAGAAAGGAAAACAAAGAGGAAAAGAAAAGGCTGTCCCACAGATTCCTGGGTTTTGGTCTTAGCAGACAAGAAATCCATAATGATGTGCCAGCAGTAGACCTAAGAAGGTATTGGGAGAAAGGTCAAGAGTGAGCTCTTGTGTAAGCTCTTCATTTTATCTGATCTTTCAGTTTGAACACTCAAGCTATAGGTCAGTGCTGGGATAATGGAAATGTTTTATGTTGGTATTATGTTCTATATACTATGGTAACCACTAGCCACATGTGGCTAATGAGCACTTTAAATGAGGCTCATGTGACGAGGAACTGAATTTTTAGTCTCATTTAATTTTAGTTAACTTATACAGTCATCTCTGCTATAAGAGGACAGAAGCATTTTTATGCTATGCAAAATCACACAAAAGAAATCATTGAACATTAATAGAGTACTAATACACAGAATTGCTGAATCACTATACTGTATGCTGGAAACTAATTTAATACTGTTGTTTAACTATACTGGAATTAAAATTAAAAAAAAAAAGAAATCACAGGGCTCATGAGAAAAAAGGGGTTAGGCACACATTCCAAAACTTTATCAGTAATGCACATAAAAGAGAAAGGAACCTAACATAACAGGTAATATAGTTTTACATGTTAAATGGTTAAGGAATTTATAGATACATACTACAGGAAGAATGACTCTTTGCCCTGACAAAGACCTTAAGTTTGCTTATGGAAGTGGCTATCCAGGGATCCCTGGGTGGCGCAGCGGTTTAGCGCCTGCCTTTGGCCCAGGGCGCGATCCTGGAGACCCGGGATCGAATCCCACATCAGGCTCCCGGTGCGTGGAGCCTGCTTCTCCCTCTGCCTATGTCTCTGCCTCTCTCCTCTCTCTCTCTGTGTGCCTATCATAAATAAATAAAAATTAAAAAAAAAAAAAGGAAGTGGCTGTCCACTTGTAAGTTACCATGAAGTGGTGAAAGAAGGGTTATGTGTCACACAGAAAGACCTAGCAGCAGATGTGGATGAGTGTGGCTCATAACATGCTCAGTGAACTGTGGGAACCCGTAGATGTTTGAGGGGTGTGTGCGTGTTCATTTTATGTATGCTTATGCAGCTCAGTTCTGCTGGGTGCAGTTTGCTTCTTTCATCTGGTATTTCTCGCCGACGAAATCACTTCTAAGTCAACGTGATATTTGCATTATGTTCAAATTGTTCCCTGATCTATCAATTCCTTGGAATAAATGTGTGCTTTTAAAACAAGCATTAGGGATCCCTGGGTGGCGCAGTGGTTTGGCGCCTGCCTTTGGCCCAGGGCGCGATCCTGGAGACCCGGGATCGAATCCCACATCGGGCTCCCGGTGCATGGAGCCTGCTTCTCCCTCTGCCTGTGTCTCTGCCTCTCTCTCTCTCTGTGACTATCATGAATAAATAAATAAAATCTTTAAAAAAATAAAAAATAAAAAAATAAAACAAGCATTACAGCAGAATTGACTGTATTTAAAATCAAATAGTCACTTGTAGCTAGTGGCTACCAGGCTGGAAAGTGCAGCTATATAAAGCACTCATACATACAGAGCTATAGGAATAACAAAAAGGCAAGGGAGAAAGGAAACAGGCATTTTGATATATGGCTCCAGAGTTTGGAAGACATAACAGGTGCAAAGTTAAAATTTTGGATTCATATTACTCAGCCACCAAAAAGAATGAAATCTTGCCACTTGCAACGATGTGGATGGAACTAGAGAGTATTATGCTAAGGGAAATAAGTCAGCCAGAGAAAGACAAATATCATATGATTTCACTCATGTGGAATTTAAGAAACAAAACAGATGAACATAGGAGAAGGGAAGGAAAAATAAGATGAAAACAGACAGGGAGGCGAACCACAAGAGACTCAACTCTAGGATACAAACCGAAGGTTGCTGGAGGGGAGGTGGGTGAAGGGACGGGGTAACTGGGTGATGGGCATTAAGGATGGCACTTGAAATAATGAGCACTAAGTGTTGTATGCAACTGATGAATCACTAAATTCTACCTCTGAAATTAATAGTACAGTATATGTTAATATAAAAAATAAATACATTTGAAAAAAAAAACTTTTCAGATTCCTTAGCATGTTGATTTTAAGCACACACTTAATTTTTAAGTTACAGCATCTGGGTAGAGCTGTCCAGTCAAGCTTCCTATATGTCTGGCACTATTCATCCTGATGGAAGTAAGGAGTGAAAACTCAAGCTGGGAGAGTACCTGGGTGGCTCAGTGGGTTAAGTGTCTGCCTTCAGCTCAGGTCATGATCTCAGGGTCCTGGAATCGAGCCCCTCATCAGGCTCTCTGGTCTCAGGGAGGGAATCTGCTTCTCCCTCTCCCTCTGCTCCTCCCCATTGCTTGTGTGCTCTCTCTCTCTCTGTCCCAAATAAATAAAATCTTAAAAAAAAAGAAAACTTAAGCTGGGTACCAACCTTGATCTGTTCCTCACAGCTCAGTCTCCAGAGTGGTGTCACAACATAGGCCAGCCTTAAAAAAAAATTCAGGCACTTCATTTTGTGTGTGTGTGTGTGTGTGTGTGTGTGTGTGTATACTGGGCACCTACTATGCATAAGTACTTCCTGCCACCATTTTCTCTGGCATTTTACTTATTCAGAAACCTAACTCTAATGCCCCTGGGGAGATACAGTCTGGGAGAAGAGCCCATTTTGGCGCTGTCTACTTAACAAAGCAGAACAGATGGGCAAACTTAATATAAGAAAAAATCCAGATTTATCAGGAGGTAATTAATCATATTACAAAAGGCTTCACTGTTGGCTTCCTTTAAATAGCTCACCTCCCTAATGCTTTTAAAATATAATTTGATTTAGAAAATACATTCGTTGTATAAAATGAGGTATATTTGTGTTTGCATGGCTGCAAGGGGACTATTCATTTGTAAGCCATCTGATGTCTCTGGATTCCTGGTTTTCAGCATACCTGCCCTGGACCTTTATAGAGACAAGGTCCTACTTTAATACCTCATTTCTGTGAAAAAACACACTTAAAGACAAAGAGAGTATTTTCTGCCATCACAAAGCATTTCCACCAACATTCTTCAGATGTCTTCAAATTTGCCCTTGGTATCCTACCTTAGGTACCCCCTTGAATCCTTGCAATGCCATGTTACATCAGGAATACAGAATTTTAGTAAGCCCAGGGATTCAAACTTGCTAATGAGAAAGGATATCAGCCTGGGCCTTACCTTTCCTGCCAGGAACCATTAGGTGGTCCAACATGGTTTGATTTCTTCTAACTTTTTTGCCCTCTTTGACACTTCTTGGCTATCACGTAAGTGAAGTTTCCCTTACATGCTGAGCTCTTAAAGAGCTGTGACCAACCTGGAGGTTTTGTGGCACACCAGGGGAGTAATCTTGGTTTGGAGAGAAGACCCACCCTGGAGAAGAAACACCTCGGGCTATGCATTAGGACTCTTTTCATAATACCTGCCAACCACAGAAACACTGAAATTCACCTGCATGAAAGGTGAACAAACAGAAGTTGAGAAACAGAAGCACAACTCACAAACCCCTTCATTCAATTACAAACCCTTATGGAGGGACAACTGAGTAGCTCAGTGGTTGAGCGTCTGCTTTTGGCTCAGGTCGTGATTCTAGGGTCCTGGGATCGAGTTCCGTGGGAGCCTACTTCTCCCTCTACCTATGTCTCTGCTTCTCTCTCTGTGTCTCTCATGAAGAAATAAGTAAAATCTTTAAAGAAAAAACCCTTATGGAAGCTCAGCATGTAGCACAGTGCCTGTCACAGAGTCAACCCTTGGTAAAAGCAGGCCTGCTGAATGGTACTGCATGTCAAGTACTGGCTTAGGTTCCCAAAATAAAAAGATGAGGGAAATAGACTCTTGTCCTCCAGAGATGTGTTTGACTCCCTGGATACACTTCTATGGCTAGTCCCTCTCTATATCCTAGCCTCCCACTCAAAAACCAATCAGTCGTCAACTAACACTTAGAAAGTGCTAATGATGTGCAAGACACCGTGCCACACAACATAGTGAAAGGGTTACAAAGGTTACAATCGAATTGAGAAGGGGACACCTGGGTGGTTCAGCAGTTGAGCGTCTGCCTTTGGCTCAGGGCATGATCCCGGACTTCCGGGGTCAAGTCCCACATCGGGCTCCCTGCATGGAGCCTGCTTCTCCCTCTGCCTGTGTCTCTGCCTTTCTCTCTCTGTGTGTCTCTCATGAATAAATAAATAAAACCTTTAAAAAATCTAATAAAGAAGATCAAGTGCAGATGCAGGAAAAGATGGTAATAAATAACACAATATGCTTAGGTCCTGACTAATGCTCAGGAAAAGCTTCCCAGAGCAGGTAAGCCTTGCACCAGGTCTTAAAGGATGGCAGGGAGGTGAATCAGATAAACATCTGGGCAATGGCTAAGTCAGTCTGGCTAAAATAGTAGTTCATTTTAGGGAACAGTGTAAATGAGGTTGAAAATTTACATCAAAGTGAGATCTGGAAAAACTTTAATGTCTGATTAAAATATGGACTTTATTATGAAGGCAACAATGGGTTGATGGTGGCTTTACATAGTGAAATAAAGATGAAATAGGGAGGTTGGGGCGCCTGGGTGACTCAGTGTGTTGAGTGTCTGCCTTTAGCTTGGGTCATGATCCTTGGGTCAAGGGATTGGGCCCTGCACTGGGCTCCTTGCTCAGTGGGGAGTCTGTTTCTCCCTCTGCCCCCTATCCTCTGCTCATGTTCTCTGGCTCTCTCTCCTCTCTCAAATAAATAAATAAATAATAAAATATTTTTAAAAAGGAACAGGGAAGATAATGAAAAGCTTCAACGACAGGGATGTCCACTGTTATTCAACAAAGTACTGGAAGTCTTACCCTCAGCAATCAGACAACAAAAAGAAATAAAAGGCATCCAAATCAGCAAAGAAGTCAAAATCTCACTCTTCACAGACAACATGATACTTTATGAAGAAAACCCAAAAAAATCTACAAAAAAATTGCAAGAACCAATACAGGAATCCAGCAAATTTGCAAGGTATAAAATCAATGGTCAATGCACAGAAGTCAGTTGCATTTCTATATACTAACAAAGAGACAGAAGAAAGAGAAATCAAGTAATCGATCCCACTTACAATTGCACCAAAACCACAAGATACCTAGGAATAAACCTAACCAAAGAGGCAAAAGATTTGTACTCAGAAAACTATAGACCACTCATGAAAGAAATTGAGGAAGACACAAAGCAATGGAAAAACACTCCATGCTTATGGATTGAAAGAATAAATATTGTTAAAATGTCTATGCTACCTAAAGCAATCTGCACATGCAATGCAATAATACCATCAGCACTTTTCAGAGTTGGAAAAAACAATCCTAAAATTTGTATAGAAACAGAAAAGACCCTGAACAGGCAAAGGAATGTTGAAAAAGAAAACCAGGGCAGCCCCCGTGGCACAGCGGTTTAGCGCTGCCTGCAGCTGGGGATGTGATCCTAGAGACCTGGGATGGAGTCCCAGGTCGGGCTCCCAGCATGGAGCCTGCTTCTCCCTCTGCCTATGTCTCTGCCTCCCTCTCTCTCTCCCTCTCCCTCTCTCTCTCTCTCTCTCTCTCTGTCTCTATAAATAAATAAATAAATAAATAAATAATCTTAAAGAAAAAGAAAAAGAAAACCAAAGCTAGAGGCATCACAATTCCAGACTTCAAGCTAGATTACAAAGCTGTGATCATCAAGACAGTGTGGTACTAGCACAAAAACAGACACATAAAAAAATAAATAAATAAAAAATAAATAAAATAAAAAATTAAAAAATTAAAATTAAAATAAAAATAAAAAAAAAACCAGACAAACAGACACCTAGGTCAATGGAACAGAATAGAGAATCCAGAAATGGACCCTCAACTCAACTCTAGGGTCAACTAATCTCTGACAAAGCAGGAAAGAATATTCAATTTAAAAAAAAGAGTCTTGGGGCACCTGGGTGGCTTAGCTAAGCATCCATCTTTGGCTCAGGTTGTGATCCTGGAGTCCTGGCATTGAGCCCCACATAGCGTTCCCTGTTCCCTACTCAATGGGGAGTCTGCTTCTCCCTCTCCTTCTGACCTTCTGACTTGCTCATGCTCTAGCGTGCACTCTCTCTCTCAAATGAATAAATTTTAAAAATAAAATATATAGGGATCCCTGGGTGGCGCAGCGGTTTAGCGCCTGCCTTTGGCCCAGGGCGCGATCCTGGAGATCCGGGATCGAATCCCACGTCAGGCTCCCGGTGCATGGAGCCTGCTTCTCTCTCTGCCTGTGTCTCTGCCTCTCTCTCTCTCTCACTGTGTGCCTATCATAAATAAATAAAATTAAAAAAAAAATAAATAAAATAAAATATATAAAACAAAAAAGACATTTTCTTCAAGTGATATTGGGAAAACTGGACCACCTTCTTATACCATACACACAAATAGACTCAAAATGGATTAAAGACCTAAATGTGGGGGCCACCTGGGTGGCTCTGTGGTTGAGCCTCTGCCTTTGGGTCAGGGAGTGATCCCAGGGTCCTAGGATGAGTCCTGCATCTGGCTCCCTGCGAAAAGCCTACTTATCCCTCTGCCTATGTCTCTGCCTCTCTCTGTGTTTCTCTCATGAATAAAAAAATAAAATCTTAAAAAAAGACCTAAATGTGAGACAGGAATCCATCAGAATCCTATAAGAGGGGCATCTGGGTGGCTCAGTCTGCCTTTGGCTTGGGTCATGATCCCAGGATCCTGGGATTGGGCCCCCAAGCATTGGGCTCCCCGCAGGGAGCCTGTTGCTCCTGCTCTGGCTGCCCTTTGTGCTCCCTCTCTGCATCAAATAAATAAATAAAATCTTTAAAAAAACATTCTAGAGGAGAACACAGGCAGCAACCCCCTTGACCTCAGCACAGTGACTTCTTGCTAGACAAGTCTCCAAAGGCAAGAGAAACAAAAGCAAAATGAACTATTGGGACTACATCAAGATAAAAAGCTTTTGTACAGCAAAGGAAACAGCCAACAAAACTAAAAGACAACTTATGGAATAGGAAGATATTTGCAAATGTGTTACCAGATAAAGGGCTAGTATCCAAAACCTACAAAGAACTTATCAAACTCAAACACCTCCAAAACACCCAAAAAATCTAGTCAAGCATGGGCAGAAGACATGGACATTTCTCCAAAAAAGACATCCAAATGGCCACAGACATGTGAAAAAATGATCCACATCATTTGATGAGGGAAATACAAACCAAAGCCACAAGATACCACCTCACATGGGTCACAATGGCTAAAATTAACAAGTCAGAAAACAACAGATGTTGGCGAGGATGTGGAAAAAGGGGAACCCTCTTCCACTGTTGGTGGAAATGCAATTTGGGGACTCCTGGATGGCTTAGTGGTTGAGCATCTGACTTTGGCTCAAGGCGTGGTCCCAGAGTCCTGGGATCAAGTCCCACATCTGGCTTCCCTCAAGGAGCCTGCCTCTCCCTCTGCCTGTCTCTCTCATGAATAAATAAATAAATCTTTTAAAAAAGAATATCACTTAGCCATCAAAAAGAATGAAATCCTGACATTTGCAACGATGTGGATGGAACTAGAGGGTATTCTGCTAAGCGAAATAAGTCAAAGAAAGACAAATACCGTATGATTTCACTCATATGTGGAATTTAAGAAACAAAACAGAGATGCCTGAGTGGCTCAGCGGTTGAGGGCCTGCCTTTTTTTCGTATATTTTTTTATTGGAGTTCGATTTGCCAACATATAGCATAATACCCAGTGTTCATCACCCAGTCAAGTGTTCCCCTCAGTGCCCATCACCCAGTCTGCGTTTGGCTCAGGGAATGATTCAGGTATCCTGGGACCCAATCCCGCATCAGGCTCCCTGCAGGGAGCCTGCTTCTCCCTCTGCCTGTGTCTCTGCCTCTTTCTGTCTCTCCTGAGTAAATAAATGAATCTTAAAGAAAAAAAAAACAGAGTACATAGGGAAAGGTGAGGAAAAATAAGATGAAAATAGAGAGCAAAAAAAAAAAAATAGAGAGCAAGGCCAATCATTAGAGACTCTTAACTCTAGGAAATAAATAGAGGGTGGCTGGAGGGTAGGTGGGTGGGGAAAAGGGATAATTAGGTGATTGGCATTAAGCACTGGGTATGATAGGTAATGATGAACACTAAATTCTACCCCTGAAACTAATAATATATGTTAAATAATTTGAACATGTAAAGAATTCAAATCAAGAATTTAATTAGATTAATAGAATTAATCTAATTCTAAATCAACTCTAAATCAAGCATTTAATTTAAAAAATAGAGAATAAAAGCAAGTTCAGGGATACCTGGGTTGCTTGCTCAGTCAGGCACCTGACTCTTGGTTTTGGCTCAGGTCATGATCTCATGGGTTATGGGGTCAGGTCCTGCGTTGGGCTCCATGCTCAGCGGAGGGACTGCTTGAAGATTCTGTCTCTCTGCCCCTCTCCTGCTCACAGGTACTCTCGCTCTCTCTCTCAAATAAATAAATCTTTTTTAAAAAAGCAAATTCATGTATGAGGCCTGTGTTTGCAATGGTAAGGAAAATATCTAAATGGAAATGTCTAACAAGTAAGTAAAGAAGCAGTACTACGAGTCATAAGAGAAGTCAGGGTTAGAGATTTGGTCAAGTGTCTAGGTACAAGGTGTAAGATTTAGAAAAAAAGAGAGCTTTCAGGAAAGAGTAAAAGGTCAAATGACTTCACCTGAGAAAAAGGTGCTACTTAGAGAAAAAGAAGAGATGCTGGTGACCCAGGAGAACGTGGAACTTAGAGACCAAGGAAGATGCCTTTAGGTAAAGCACTGAGATATATCCAGTAAGTCCAAGGCCAAAGAAAGAAGGGAAATAAGGCAGCAGTAAGTGGCAGACAGGAGAGACAAATGAAGGTTCGAGATCATAGGTGAGTAGACCCTAGAGTCAGGCAGACCTGGGTGGTCCCCTGGCTCCACCACTTATTAGTTAAGTGGCCTCTGGCAAGTTAATCATTCCCCATGACTTTCCTTTTTTTTCATTCATAAAATGGAGATAGCAATAGCACCCACCTCATAGAGCAGCTTTAAGAGTCAAATAAAGTATAATTAATAAAAAGTACTCAGCAGAAGATTAAGTAGAGATGATGTTTGTAAAGCTCTGCGCACAGCACCCAGTACCAGGCAAAAACTCAGTATGTGTTCATTTTAACTGCTGCGATGTTTAAGGACAGTACAGGACTGGGAGGGGATGGCAATATTGAAGGAGGGGAGCAGGGGGAAGGAAAGGTAGGAGTAACTATAAGGCAAAAGCTGCAAGAGTTAGGACAGGTGAAGGGCTCACTTTGGGAGAAGGAAGGAATCCCTTTGCCCCCAACACAGGACTCAGTGTTGTCTATTTACTTCACGGTGCCTGATCATTGCTATGTAACTTGTTTGAGTACCAAGGACATGTGAATGGACTTGGCTGGACACCTTAATGATGAGCTGTGAAATTACCTTTTAACCCTTGTCCCCTACCTTGGATTACATTCCAATGTTAAATCATACCTTAATTCAAAACACACATACACACGTGTCTCCAATGTATGTAACAGATTTGTTAACAAAGATTCCTCCCCGGCTTTCTCTTATTACTGCGAAATTAGTATGCTATGACCACTAGGTAACTTAAAGGATGCTGACATGGGTGCTGTAATGTCACATACCATTTTGTGTGTTTACAAAGTACCAAAGAAGGGACACCTGGGTGGCTCAGCAGTTAGGCATCTGCCTTTGGCCCAGGGCGTGATCCTGGAGTTCCAGGCTGGAGTCCCGCATCAGGCTCCCTGCATGGAGCTTCCTTCTCCCTCTGCCTGTGTCTCTGCCTCTCTCTCTCTGTGTCTCTCATGAAGGAATAAATAAAATCTTAAAAAAAAAAGTACCAAAGAAAGCAGCTGTCACAACATGGAAGCATTTCAGGGGAACTTCAAATTTCTAACAAAACAGATTTAAGCTGTCCCAAAGTTCAGGTGTTTATATTGATAGCACCCTCCACACAACTCCCAGGAAAAGGCAAATTATTAAGAACATGGGCTTTGGAGTCATATTTTGATCTCAGCTCTGCTGCTCACTAGCTATGACTGTGAGCAAGTTACTTAAGCAAATGTGTCATCATCTATAAAATCAGGACTAGGAACACCTACCTTTCAGGGTTGTGCTAAGAATTAAAGAAGCTCATATATTCGAAGTGCTCAGGATGGTACCTAACACAGCAGGCAATGGACATGTTTCACTGCCCTGCCTTAGGCTCTAATTCAAAGTATATCACTTGATTTCTTTTTTTAATATTTTATTTATTTATTCATGAGAGACACAGAGAGAGAGGCAGAGACACAGGCAGAGGGAGAAGCAGGCTCCATGCAGGGAGCCCGTCATGGGACTCGATCCCAGGTCTCCAGGATCACACCCCAGGCCAAAGGCGGCACTAAACCGCTGAGCCACCCAGGCTGCCCCATACTTGATTTCTTCATGCCTCAACATGTCTGACCTGCAAAACTGGTGGGATGTAATAAAGCATGTGAGTGATGTTAAGTAAAATTATGTGCTGTCAAGTATTTTTTAAGGAAACTTAAAAAAATACAAACAAAAGAACTTTCATAACATTCTGCATTAGTGCCTGCTAGGCTGCGGTGAGCTTAAGGCCTGCCTGGACCCTATTAATATTATTAAAAGTGTGTGGGGATACCTGGGTGGCTCAGCAGTTTAGCGCCTGCCTTCGGCCAGGGGCGTGATCCTGGAGTCGTGATCCTGGAGTCGCGGGATCAAGTCCTGCCTCGGGCTTCCTGCATGGAGCCTGCTTCTCCCTCTGCGTGTGTCTCTGCCTGTCTCTCATGAATAAAATATTTTTTTAAAAAAGTGTGTGATCTGTGATAAACATTTTCCTAAAGTGAATTAAAAGTATGTATTTGATATGAAGAAAAGCCAAAGCTAGAGAGAGGAAATGAGTGAAGAGGTAGGAGACAAAGAATAAGGAAAGGGTAGAGTGGGGGTAGGCTGCAGGGGGAGGGAGTCCTTCTGGTCCAGAAAAGCCCAGTCCCTCCAGGTGACAGAGGATTAAGGAAGCTGCAGGCCCAATTAGGAGTGGCAGAGGAGGGACAGGGGAACTGAGGATTGAAGACAGCTAACCATACCCCATAACATTCAGATTTGAGTGTGTAGGTCCTCTCACTGATGAATACCACCACGACTATGCTCCACTTGCCCTGTACCCCAGCAGTGGGCTCTTGTGCATCTAGGTTTCTTCCTCTAAATTATCAGATATCATCTAAAATAGGGCTGTACTGGGCACCTGTGTGGCTTAGTGGTTGAGTGTCTGCCTTTGGCTCAGGTGCTGGGATCAAGTCCTGCATCAGGCTCCCCATGGGCAGCCTGCTTCTCCCTCTGCCTCTCTCTCTGTGTCTCTCATGAAGGAATAAAATCTTTAAAAAGGGGACGCCTGGGTGGCTCAGCGGTTTAGCGCCACCTTTGCCCCAGGGTGTGATCCTGGAGACCTGGGATCCAGTCCCATGTCGGGCTCCCTGCATGGAGTCTGCTTCTCCCTCTGCCTGTGTCTCTGCCTCTCTGTCTGTCATGAATAAGTAAAAATATATGTATTTTTAAAAAAATAAATTTAAAAATAAATAAAGTAGCACTGTACTATTGCAACCAGTCATCTCTCCTGGTAAAGACTCTTTCATCATATTTAGTAATTTCTGTAGTAAAATATATTTTTCAAGGCAGCATAACAATACCAAAGTGAATTATGTTTGTTTCTTGATGTCAGAGGGGGCATCTGCCCACAGAAAAGACTAGTTTCTTTTCAAAGGTGTTCCTATTTTATTTTTTATTTATGATAGTCACAGAGAGAGAGACAGAGACACAGGCAGAGGGAGAAGCAGGCTCCATGCACCGGGAGCCCGATGTGGAATTCGATCCCGGGTCTCCAGGATCGCGCCCTGGGCCAAAAGCGGGCGCTAAACCGCTGAGCCACCCAGGTCAGGGATCCCAGGTGTTCCTATTTTAAATAAATGCTCAGGATAAAAAAAAAAAAAGTGTGACATCTGCTCAGTTTTTGCCTCAGGAATTAATCAGAAGGGGACTCAAGAGTCCAGAGCTGCCAGATAGGAGGGTAGACTAAGTCTCTAGGATGGAATAGCTAACCTGCGTGAAATGCTCAGAGGTTCCAATCTCAGACTTATTTGGTAGGTCTGATCCGGGTGGGGCCAAGAAGCTTCTTGGAGGAAAAAACTTACCCACAGACAAGGGTCCTGCTTACACTCTGTTTACATTTCCTTCAGTTAGGCTGGCCCCACACACGGTTCTCAGCTAAACGAGATGGACATAGGGGTGTATTGCTGCGTCCTTCCAGCAATGCACGTTCAATCCGGTCCTTCCCCCACCAGACCCCTTCACCAGCCCCTCCACACCCCTCTTCTTCGGGCAAGTTCCACCCACCGTGTCTGTAGGAAAGACTATCACGGAGTTTGGGCCTAGGGAGGGCTAAGGTCACAGAACAGGCGGCCGCAGGGCTGGCCGCAACCTTGAACAGCCAGCATAGGTCCCGTCTGCGTCCCCACCTCCGCCAGCCTCTCAATTCCCCGCCCCATGGGCAGATTGGCTCACGAAGCGCTCTTCTACAGTTAGGGTTCCATCAGGCTTTCCATCAGGCTCTCCACGTAACCCCCATACCTTTGTAACCAACAAATCCTCCTACAAACCTGAGGCGGCAAACGAAAAAGCCAGCGGACAGCGTGGATCTCTGCCGCTGGGAGTCACTTCCTGGTGCGTACGGCGGCTCGACTCCCGACGCACACGCAGCCAGCCCAGGGTCGGCGCGACGGGACGCGGGGCTCCTCCCAGGCGCGGGTCAACCGGCCCTGCCCCGGGGCAGCCAGTTTCGGGGGGCCCTCCTCCCTACTTTAACGCGGCGCTTCTCTAGAGCCTTTCCTCAAAAATCACTCAACGCCCTATGCCCTCACCCCTGCCTCCCCCAGGTTTCTCCCCAAGGCTCCCTCTCCTCCCCTGCCAGCGCCCCCGCCCACCGCTTGCTCTTCTCCCCGTCCCATTGGTGGGTCTGGACCAGCCTCAAACATCACAAAGGAATTTGAACCGCAGGTTAAGAGTGCTACCCATCTCGGGGCGGGGGTGGGGGGGCTTGCAATTCTACTCAACCAAAACTATAAGCTCAGATCCATGATGGGTTGAAAGATTAGGAGGTGAAGGGTGGGGTGGTTTCTTCAAACCTTTTAGTCGGCCTTATTTGGGGCCCTAGGGTTTTCCAGGCATTCGTTCTCTCCTCTATTTTATATTGCTTCAAAAAAGTGTTCTGTTCTTGCAAGGTAAAGCTAGTTCCTTAAGTGGATCCCACGCAGGGCTACTAAGTCCTCAGGGCAAGAATTGTTTTTCAACTTCAAAAGACAGAAGGAGGCTAGATAACTGATGTGGGAAACAAAGGCAGAATGAAACGTACATAAAATTAAATGTCCTTGTAACCTGCAGTCCATTAACAAATACTTGAGGGGGACGCCTGGGTGGCTCAGTGGTTGAGCGTCGGCCTTTGGCTCAGGGCATGATCCTGGAGTCCTGGGATCGAGTCCCACATCGGGCTCCCTGCATGGAGCCTGCTTCCCCCGTCGCCTGTGTCAATGCCCTCTCTGTGTCTCTCACGAATAAATAAATAAAATCTTTAAAAAAAAGTACTTGAGGCAGGCAGAGAGTATAACCTTTCTCCAGGAAGCCCCCAACTGTGTTATGCCTTGATAGAGGGAAAAACAACCTCAGTTTGACAATAGCAAGGCCTCCAGTATCCTGTGAGTCTTCTTTAGCATATGAAAATCCTGTGCAACTTCTCTTATCTTTTACTTCCCCCAGTCCCAAAGTATATAATTAGCTGCTCCTCACAATCCCAGTGGGGGCAGCAGCTCTTACTGCCCACCGGTCCTGTCCCCATGCTTTAATAAAATCACCTTTTTCTACTGAAGACATCTCAAGAATTCTTTCTCGGCCCTGGACTTCGGACCCCACGAACACACCAACACTACTCCAAAAATATATCAGATACCATTAATTCATTTACTAACTCCTGGAAGAGATTCAGCGATTCCTTTAATTTTTAGAGGGTTCAGGAACCCAACCAAATGAGTAAGAGAACGTTGAAGTAGGGACGCCCGGGTGGCAAAGCGGTTGAGCGTCTGCCTTGGACTCAGGGCCAGATCCCGAATTTCCAGGATCAAGTCCCACATCGGGCTCCTTGCATAGTGTTAGGTTTTTTCCAAAATGAACGGCGGAGAGATTAAAAAAAAAAAAAAAACAGCAGAGCCAGACCATAGATTCGAGAGTGCTTTTAATGGGGAGCGCTCCCGGGCGAGGTTCCGTGACTGGGAGAGGTGGCCGGAGTCAGGGAAGTCGCGCGGGGTTTTTAAGCCTTATTGGTTCCGGTCTGGATCCGGGTGGGTCCCTTGCCAAATTAGGAAGGGAACACCGTGGCCCTAGGTGACTGGCTGGGGGTGGGGATAGCACGGACGATGGGGGGTGGTCCCTGGCTGGAAAGTCCTGGATGGAAAGTTTCGGTTTCCCGTCTCGACTTCGATTACTGGAGATGATGTGGTTGGTGGTCATGGCTGCTTTGGCGGGAAGATCAGCCATTTTGACCCAATTTGAGATGTCCGCCATTTTGGGTGCCCCTGTCTCTCAGCCAGCCCAACGCTAGAGCCTGCTCCTCCTGTCTCTGTCTCTCTCTCTGTGTCTCTCATGAGTAAATGAATAGAATTTAAAAAATAAATAAAATAATAATAATAATAAAATTCTATTCATTTACTCATGAGAGACACAGAAAGAGAGGCAGAGACACAGGCAGAGGGAGAAGCAGGCTCCATGCAGGGAGCCCTACGCGGGACTCGATCCTAGGTCTCCAGGATCACACCCTGGGCTGAAGGCGGAACTAAACCGTTGAGCCACCCAGGTTGCCTAAATAAAATCTTTAAAAAAAAAAAAAAAAAGAGAGCGAGAACGTTGCACACACAGGTTTTTATTAAAATTTACAGCAAAGTAAATTTACATTTAATGACACGTAGTTTTTATATTTAATAGTAAGTGGGCTTTAGTGGAAAGCCCTCTATAGCCAACATTTCAGTTATTTACATATATTCAAAGCGTAACATGCCTATTATGCGCAAGGCAATGCCATAGCCCTAGTGAGTACAGCAGTAAGTTAAACCTGGCCAGGGCACCGAGGTGGCTCAGTGGTTGAGCGTCTGCCTTTGGCTCAAGTCGTGATCCCGGGGGTCCAGGGATAAGTCCCCCATCGGGTTTCCCGCAGGGAGCCTGCTTCTCTCCCTGTCCATGTCTGTGTCTCTCATGAATGAATAAATAAAATCTTAAAAAAAAAAAAGGTAAGCCTGACTAGTACCTCAAGTAACAGCCAGACCAAAGTTCAAAGTCCAGACCTGCCAGTTATAAGCTGTGTGAACATGGGCAAATTACTTAATTGCTCAGAGCCTCAGTTTCCTCATCTGAAAAAATGTCCATAATAATTGCACCTACTTCACCAGTAAATAAGTTAATATATGCAAAGTACTTAGAACAGAGTAAGCACAGACTCCATGTTAGCTATTATCATCCAAAAATAATTTTACATACTGTGTGTGTATACAAGCCTGCACATACATGGTTACAGACCCTTTAAAAAAAGAGACATCTTTTACTTCCCATTCCAAAGGCCTGAGCAGGTATATGCTTGACTCAATTTATGGCCTTTTCTAACCACTCTAATGGTTCTTTATCACTATTTGAACTCAAGTCATTGTTTCAGGTTTCTAGGCTTGCACATTGCTACCAAATAATACCAGGCTGGAGAATGCACCTTTGATTTTCTTCTCCCTTTCTCTTCTTTTAGTCCCTTTTACGCAGGTAGCCAGCTCTATTCCTTTCTTCACCTCTTCTTCCCTTTCTTCTCCTTCCCATGCCCTCCTGCTCCATTATCATTTCTCATGTTGGCACTCACTGTTGTGCCTAGCACAGAGCCCTAATAGGAGCTTGATGAATATTTGATAAATTGAATTGAATCCTCCCCTTGTCTACTTTGAAAGGGAAAGGGAATATTTTCACTCACCCCCATCCCCACCCCCACCCCCACCCCCACCCATTCTGAGCATCCAGTGAACTCCTTTATTTTTTTTTTTTTTCAGTGAACTCCTTTAAAGCAAGTCTGTCATTTGAGAAGGCAGAACCCTAAGGGGCAAAGAGAGAAAAGAAATTAAGGAAGCTATAATATAATTATTTAACCATTAACCCTTTCATTTTTTTATAAATTTATTTTTTATTGGTGTTCAATTTGCCAACATATAGAATAACACCTAGAGCTCATCCCATCAAGTGCCCCCCTCAGTGCCCGTCACCCAGTCACCCCCACCCCCCGCCCACCTCCCTTTCTACCACCCCTAGTTCGTTTCCCAGAGTTAGGAGTCTCTCATGTTCTGTCTCCCTTTCTGATATTTCCCACTCATTTTTACTCCTTTCCCCTTTATTCCCTTTCACTATTTTTTTATATTCCGCAAATGAATGAGACCATATAATGTTTGTCCTTCTCCGATTGACTTACTTCACTCAGCATAATACCCTCCAGTTCCAACCACGTCGAAGCAAATGGTGGGTATTTGTCGTTTCTAATGGCTGAGTAATATAACCCTTTCATATTTATTTAATCTGATAAAGCATGCTTTTCTATAAAAGAGAAATCATCACATTTGTAAGAGGGGTAAGAAATATCCCATGTTATGGATATTCTTCAACTGGAAAAGTCAATAAATGGACATGTCATGGGTGACAAGCAATATTGTTAAATTAAATAAGAGCTGAAATCAAGATAACCTTTGCCTAACTTTATTATCAGCAAACCAAATTACAACACAGTGAAGTTTCTAGAAATTTGTCATTCTCACTTTGGTCCAGAGAAAATTTCTCTGGGCACTACAGCATTAGCTTTCAGAAATAACATGAATATTTTTAAGATTTTATTTTTATTTTGGGGATCCCTGGGTGGCTCAGCGATTGAGTGCTGCCTTTGGCCCAGGGCATGATCCTGGAGACCTGGGATCAGGTCCCATGTCAGGCTCCCTGCATAGAGCCTGTTTCTCCCTCTGCCTCTCTTTATCTCTGTCTCCCATGAATAAATTTTTAAAAGATTTTATTATTTATTCATGAGAGACCCAGAGAGAGAGGCAGAAAGATAGGCAGAGAGAGAAGCAGGCTCCCCGTGGGAGCCTAATGCAGGACTCCATCCCAGGACCCAAGGATCACCACCTGAGCCAAAGGCAGAGGCTCAACCACTGAGCAACCCAGGTGTCCCTAACATATATTTTTAAAAAGATTTATTTATTTGAGAGACAGCAGGGTGCAAGCTGGGGGAGGAGCAAATGGAGAGGGAGGAGCGGACTCCCCACTGGGTGGGAATCAGAGTCTTAGAACTCCAACCTAAGACCCTGGGATCATGACCTGAAGGCCGATGCTTAATAGACTGAGCCACCCAGGCACCCCGGAAGTAGCATGCATTAAAATCACTTACACTGCGTTGTGTAAGAATTTCTCAAAATGTGTGGTGTGCCTGGGTGGCTCAGATGATTAAGCATCTACATTTGCCTCAGGTTATGATCTCAGGATCCTGGGATCCAGCCCTGCATCAGGCTTCCTGCTCAGCAGGGAACCTGCTTCTCCCTCTCCCTTTGCCCCTCCCCCTGTTCGTGTTTGTGAGTGCACGTTCTCTCTCTTTCCCTCAACCAAATAAGTAAAATCTTTAAAAAAAAAAAAAAGAGGGGATCCCTGGGTGGCTCAGCGGTTTAGTGCCTGCCTTTGGCCCAGGGTGTGATCCTGGAGTCCTGGGATCGAGTTCCACATCAGGCTCCCTGAATGAAGCCTGCTTCTCCCTCTGCCTGTGTCTCTGCCTCTCTCTCTCTCTCTGTCTCTCATGAATAAATAATAAATAAATAAATAAATAAATAAATAAATAAATAAAAAGAATTTTTCAAAATGTAGACAAGGGCCCATCTGCAATGGAATCAGCTGGGGTGATTGTAACAAATGCAGGTTCCTGAGCCCCACCCCATTCCTACAGAATAAAAATCTCAGGGAGAAAGGACTCAGAAATATTTGGATTTCTAACAAGCACTGGTAGTGATGTCCATTAAAATTTGTCCTACCATCATGCAGCAACTGAAATACCAGATGATTAGTTGAAAGTTCAAAAAAATCAAATCATAAAAGCCATAAAATAGAATATAGATAATTATGCGTCTGCGATTTGGACATAGGAGGACTTTCTAAACTGAAAACCAGTAGGAAAAAAAAAAACACCAAGTAGGTAGAGTTTACTATGTGAACCTCAAGAATTTCTATATGACAAAGATATAATTAACAAATAATACACAATGAACAGAAAAAGATAGGCAAGTATGGCAAAGAGTAAGAAAGACACAGTGATCCTAATAAAGACCTTGGCAAAGATTTGAAGAGGTAATTCACAGGAAAAGAAACAAAACTGGTCAAAAAGTGCTTTGTTCTACCTCACTAGTAATGACAGAACATGCAAAGTATATCAATTGGCAAAGATTTAAAAAGATCTGTTATTCCTCAGAGTAGACCATGGACAATTAGACAGATGCTCTCACACATTGCCAGTGAGATTGTAAATTGATATAAAGTTCCTGGAAAGTTATTAGAATCAAGAATCTTTTTTTTTAAGATTTTATTTATTCATAGAGGCACAGAGAGAGAGAGAGAGAGAGAGGCAGAGACACAGGCAGAGGGAGAAGCGGGGTCCATACAAGGAGCCTGATGTGGGACTCGATTCCAGGTCTCCAGGATCACGCTTGGCTGCAGGCGGCGCTAAACCACTGTGCCACTGGGGCTGCCCAGAATCAAGAATCTTTTAAAATTAAAAAAAAAAAAAAAGAATCTTTTAAAATATCACACCATTTGCCCCCAAAATGCCACGCCTGGAATTCTATTCTAAGGAGATGGAAATGCAAACAAAGGTATACACTCAAAGGGTCTTACAGTTAAGAATAAAAAAGCATCTTTAATATCCAACATTAGGGGACACCTGGGTGGCTCAACAGTTTGAGCATCTGCCTTTGGCTCAGGGCGTGATCCCAGAGTCCCACATCCAGCTCCCTGCATGGAGCCTGCTTCTCCCTCTGCCTATATCTCTGTCTGTCTCTCTGTGTGTCTCTGTGTGTCTATTTATTTATGAATAAATAAATAAAATCTTTTTAAAAAAAATAAGATCTGGATAGGCCCAGTGGCTCTACGGTTTAGTGCCACCTTCAGCCCAGGATCTGATCCTGGAGACCTGTGATCGAGAGTCCCACGTGGGGCTCCTTGCATGGAACCTGCTTCTCCCTCTGCCTGTGTCTCTGCCTCTCTCTCTCTCTGTGTGTGTGTGTGTGTGTGTGTGTGTTTCTCATTAATAAACAATTAAAATCTTTAAAAAAAAAAAGATCCAACATTAGAAAAATAGGGAATGATTACATAAAATATGATCTATCCATAGACCATTGCAGAGACACTAAAAATGACACTCATAGTGTGGTGTTAGAAATGAGAGGGACACCTGGGTGGCTCAGGAGTTGAGCATTGAGCATCTGCCTTTGGCTTGGGGCGTCATCCCACGATCTGGCCCTGTTGGGCTCCCTGTGGGGAGTGTGCTTCTCCCTCTGCCTGTGTCTGCCTCTCACTTTCTGTGTCTCTCATGAATAAATGGATAAATCTTTGAAAAACAAAAAGAAGGGATCCCTGGGTGAATCAGCGGTTTGACGCCTGCCTTTCGCCCAGGGCGCGATCCTGGAGTCCTGGGATGGAGTCCCGCATCGGGCTCCCGGCATGGAGCCTGCTTCTCCCTCTGCCTGTGTCTCTGCCTCTCTCTGTGTCTCTCATAAATCAATCAATCAATCAATCAATCAATCTTTAAAAAAAAGAAATCAGAATGGCAGGGCACCTGGGTGGCTCAGTTGGTTGGGCATCTGCTTGGGCACAAGCCATGATCCCAAGGTCCTGGGATGGAGCCCCACATCTGGCTCCCCACTCTGTGGGGAGGTCTGCTTCTCCCTCTGCCTGCAGGGCCCCTGCTTGTGTGCACGCTCTCTCTCTCTCTCTGTAAAATCTTAAAAAAACAACAACAGAAAGAAGTCAGAATAGCATTATCTTTGGGATGTGGGGAGTGGCTGGCAGGGCGAATGAGGGGGCTTCTGAGGTGCTGATAATATTCTATTTTTTCATCTGGGTGCTGGTTATGGAGGCGTGTTCACTACGAAAATTTAGCAATCTGAACTCTTGATATGTGCACTTTTCTGAATGTATGTTACACTTGAGTAAAATTTTAACTTAAAATTGTGTCTTTGAAAAGTTTGTAATGACATGGAAATATGTGTGGAAGGCACCCGAAATGCAAAAGGCAGGATAAAGAATTATGCATTCAGTATGATCCTATATGTGTAAAGCAAAAAATGCATTGGAAGGCAATACACCAACTGTTTATAGTTGTTGCCTCTAGATAGCAAGCTTAAGAATGATTCATTTGTCAGCTTCTTTTTCATTTTTGTACTTTTCAAAAAAAATTTTTTACAATGGGTAGCCATTACATTGATGTTAAGGAAAAATAATAAAATATCAGAGAAGAAATGTGAATTGGCGTATCTTGGTAAAGCCCCCTTAGTCCAGACTGAAACTGAGAACCTCCTTAGTCTCAGTGAAACTGAGAACCAGATTTTATCAGTTCCTGTGGAAGTGATTTAGACTCCAAGGGACTAACTTAACACGAAGCAGATTTATAGGATACTGGCTTACAAGCCAGTTTCTAGTGACTGAAATATTCTCATCTCCTACCTAGGATCATACCTACCAGCTATTCATGGACTGAAGAAACCAAACTAGCAATCAGAAGGTCACTTGAAATTTAAACAGAGATGAAAGGATTTGAGAGAGCTCTTTGGGTTAATTGTAACATGCCTACCAGACCGATGTTCTTGTTACTTGAACAGTGTTGGGTAAACACTCACTCTCCACTGTTCTTTTTTTCCATCACCTCTAACTGCTTACCAGAATTTTCTGTCATTACAATATTACCTGCCTCCTAGCCTCATGTCACAGTTGCCAAGGTAACAGCTCATCTTACATGAATTACATTCTAGGTTGGTAGCTCCCAAGTGAGATATTGGGAAGCATCTTAATCTCATCTGCAGTATATCTACAGATTATATTTACAAGAAGTTGCTTCAGGGAAGAGTCACAGATGGCTAGTTTCATTCACTGTGAGCTTTTTAAAACATTTTTTTTTCAATTGAGGAGTCTATCATTTCCTGATCTATGTTTCTAATTTTTTCTAAACTGTATCTCTTAGGTTTGGAGATACGTATTACGTTTGGGACCCTTCAGTTCACTGATCAATATCAAGGGTTTTTGAAGAGAGTACTTAGGAGAATGGCATTGACGCTTACAAAAATAGGGAAATCATCAGAAAGGGAGTTTTTTGAGAGAGATGATAGTGGAATATTCAGTGAGGGTCCAGTGGGCATGCAGAGAAAGAATTAACATAATAGGGAAGCTCTCATGTTGTATGTGGGAGGAATTACCCTGGAAACTGTCACCAAACTACCTAGCTACCTTTATGTTCTGGTTTCTAGGGTAACACAGATATTTACTACTTCACATCTGCATGGCTGGTGCTGATGTTCATTTTCTTACTTAATGAAGTCCCAACTCTTGCTTTTAATAGTGTTGACATTTGCAGTTTAATATTAATAGCATTCCAACACTGGCATCTCTTCCCTTAGAGTTAGACGTAGAGAAATAACATGGAGACATCTATCCCATGTCCTGCTCCACATTGGATACCATCAGTACACGAGCCTCTGCTTCATGCCTGGTACTCAGCCCAAGGGCACAAATTCTACAACCGAGAATCTACAGTTTCAATCCCCTCCAAATCACCATCACCTGCAAATCTTTAACAAGAATGGCACTCATCTCTACTTTCTGTTCCTGATGCTGTACACCTGGATTTCTTTTAAGACCCATTCTCAGTTTGAATGGAATGGTAGGACTAGATTGTTTTTAAGATGCTCCCCTATGCTTTCATGTGCCATGATTCTGGGAAGAAACATAAATGAAATACTTTCTGCCCTGCCCCCACTAAGTTGTTTAAGATACTGTTTAGTTTCTGATCTTGTAGCTAAGATCTTTTCCAAAGGAATCCAATTATGTTGGAAATGAAAGTGATTATCCAGAACAACTCTCATAATAATAATTAATAATAATGATAATGATGACAATGCATATTCAACATGTATTGAATCCTTATTTTGTGCCTCATACTGTGCTTGGTGCTCGATGTGCATTATCCCATGTAGGTACTATTTTACAGATAAGAAAATTGGTAGCTGTATTTTACAGATGAGGTAACTGACATTTAGTGAGAGATCAATAACTTGCCCAAGGTCACACAGTCACTGGTGGAATCAGAACTTGAATTCAGCTGTCTGATGTCCATGTCTCCACGTTTAATCTTTTAGCTTTTCATCAGTGGTTCTCAAATTTTAGTGTGCATCAAAATTCCCTCGAGGACTTGATAGAACAGATTGCTGGGGCTCCTTTCCAGAGTTTCTGATTCAGTGGGTATAGGATAGGGCCAGAAAATTTGCATTTCTAACAAGTTCCCAAGTGATGCTGTTGTTGCTGGAGCAGAGGACCTGTACTCTGTACTCTATTGGCTTCCATCAAGGACAGAGGAGCCTCCAGCTATAATGACAGGCAGAAAGGTTGCACTCTCCTCATGGTTCAGTGCTCAGGGACCCTGCGGATGTTTTGAACTCAGGTTCCAGTCACAGTCTCTGCCTCTCCAGGAAGACCAGACAGGAGATTCCACCCCAGGAAAGAACACAGTGCATAGGCTGTGCTCACAGAACACGGTATTTCTGGAAATGGACACATGCTGGGTTAGGCTCAGTTTCTAACTTGGTCCCCACAGCTGGTTCTCTTTTGTAAGTAACTAAAAGTTAAAATTGAAGAGCAGTATTTGTCAAGTATAGTTCCCTGGTAGTTGGGATTTTGATATAACTGACACATTCAGTCCAATGCGGTAGAGGACCTCAATTAGCACTACTTGTGAAGCTGAGGAAAGAGCCATTACTGTGCAAGCTGTCCTCAGAGCTTGTTGTTCACACCTACCTTATAAAGAACATATGTCACCTATGGTAAACAAAAGCACTCACCCCACTATAACCTTGTTTCTCTTTTCACTTTTCACTCTTTGCCCACCTTGTGTTTCCCTGAGATACAGTTGAGGTCACTGAGTTTTGAGGACCAGAGTCCAGTGTTCATTAGTATGGCTGCACATTGGAAGTCACTTGAAAAGCTTTCTAAAAATACCTGTGCTGGGGACTCCACCCCAGACCAATTAAATCAGAATCTCTGCAGATGGGCCCTGCTTCTATGACCTAAAAAAGAAATTTCCAGTTGATTCTATTTTTTTAAAGATTTCATCCATTTATTCATGAGAGACACGGAGAGAAGTAGAGAGAGAAGCAGGCTCCATGCAGGGAGCCCGATGCAGGACTCCATCCCGGGACTCCAAGATCATGCCCTGGGCCAAAGACAAATGCTCAACCATTGAGCCACCCAGGGTCCCTCCAGTTGATTCTAATGCCAGCCAAGGTTAAAAACCAATAGTGGCCCAAAAAGTAGGCTCTGCAGTTAGGCATACTCTATTTTGAGCTCTACCACTCATGAGATTACCTTGGGCATATAGCCTAACCTCTTTGAGCTTCAATTTTCCCATCTGTAAAAATAGATAGATAGATCTTTTATAATAGAACTCATTGGACTTGTTTCCCAGGGATGTCTTGAAGCTCGAATGGGCTGATGTATGTACATAATGTCCTGTAATTATACAATACCTAGCACAGAGTGATTGCTCCACATGTGATAGATAGTGATAACATGAGGGCATCTTACTGCAGCCTACAGAGCAAGTCATGAAGTTATGACCCTATGGAAGATATGGGTGTTATACCCATTCTACTGAGAATCTCACAGTATTTTGGGACCACTATGGAACGACTATGACAAGGCAAATAAGTTTGCAGAATATCTACCTTGTACATGTCACAGAAAACCTCTCCCATAACAAAGAAGGGAAATGATGTTTCTTTGAATAAGACAACAAGTAAAAGCGAGCCAGAAACAAAGTAACATTGATACTCTACCAGACAAGCTGACAAAGTACCTAAAGGAAATACTATAGCAGTTGGGGTTCTCAGACCACACTGAAAATCAACAAAATTTTGATCATTTCAGAATGAAGGATGATCTGTAGTGTACATAGATGGTGGCCTCATTAGCAGTTACCCCAGAATTTTAAGAGCATTCAGGGATCACTATACAAAAAATTTAGTATCTGTTGCCTAATACTTCATGGGATTTACACATTTACATGAACTCTTCACCTTCTGTAGGCATATAAGTTTGTGACCTCTGGTGTAGTCACTAACCAGAGACCTCTACAATTGGAGCAGAAACCTGCAAATATGCAAATGATAGGATGTACAGAATGGTATGGATCAAGAATACAATTTCTTGTGGCGCTTGGGTGGCTTGGTCAGTTGAGCATCTGACTCTCAGTTTTGGCTCAGATCATAATCTCAGGATCCTGGGATGGAGCCCCACGTTGGGCTCCACATTCCACAGGGAGTATGCTGGAGATTCTCTCTCCCTCTCCCTCTGTCCCCCTCTTTCTCTCTAAAAAGTAGTAAATAAATCTTTTTTAAAAAATGAATAGAATTTCTCATGCCCCAAGAGACAACAAGGAGGGTCACCTCTTTAGGAACCAGGCACTGGATCTCAGTTCAGTTTCAAGTTCAAGTTTATTTATTTATTTTTTAAGAGACTCTTTTTTTAAGATTTTATTTATTTATTCATGAGAGATATACAGAGAGAGGCAGAGACACAGGCAAAGGGAGAAGCAGACTCCCTGCCGAGAGCCTGATGAGGGACTGGATGTCAGGACCTCAGGATCACAACCTGAGCTGAAGGCAGACACTCAACCACTGAGTCACCCAGGCATCTCTCAAGTTCAGGTTTAAAAATCCAGTATTCGGGATCCCTGTGTCCCTGAGAGTATTCGGGATCTCTCTCTGTGTCTCTCATGAATAAATAAATTAAAATCTTTAAAAAATAAATAAATAAAAATCCAGTATTCTATTTTGCCTCCAGAGCCAAATAAAGTTAAAGACTCATCTGAAACAAACAGCTAATATTATTATAAATGACAAAATAGAAGTTAGTGTAATGTAACAGTTAATAAAATGGACTTTTTCCAGACATACCTGTTTTTTTTTTTTCATACCTGGTTTTAAATCCCAGCTCAGTAACATACAGACATGTGACTTTGAGCAAGTTACTTAGCAAAACAGGGCAGCCCTGGTGGCACAGCGGTTTGGCGCAGCCTGCAGCCTGGGGTGTGACCCTGGAGACCTGGGATCCAGTCCTACATCAGGCTCCCTGCATAGAGCCTGCTTCTCCCTCTGTCTGTGTCTCTGCCCCTTTCTCTCTGTGCCTATGAATAAATAAATAAAATCTTAAAAAAAAGTTACTTAGCGAAACAAAGCCTAATGATAGTTCCTATTTTGGGGTGTTGCTGTAAGGAATGAATGAGATAATGTATGTAAAGCACTTATAATGGCATTTGACACAGGGTAAGCCCTCAGTAAATGATAACTCTGTATTACTAAAAGCATTCTTACTAGGATTGAAGACAAAGCTAGGTGGCTGCCATTTAAAAGTGCTTAGAGGGACGCCTTGGTGGCTCAGAGGTTGAGCATCTGCCTTCGGCCCAGGGCGTGATCCTTGAGTCCCTGGATGGAGTCCCATGTCAAGCTCCCTCAATGGAGCCTGCTTCTCTCTCTGCTGTGTCTCTGCCTCTCTCTCTCTCTCTCTCTCTTTCTCTCTCTGTCTCTCATGAATAAATAAATAAAATCTTTAAAAAATAATAAAATAAAAGTGCTTAGACATGTGCTGAGTAACCAGTACTATCCTCAGACCTGGGCAAGAGGGGCTTCTGCTCTGGCACCCACAGTTTAGAGGATCCTTCATATTACAAATATACAAAAATGAATTTATTAAGTAAGACAGGGGCATTTGTGTCACTTGGGGTCCAGTGCTCAGTGTGGCACACACATGACCCTAATACTCTGCTCTCATAATTAACATCATTTAAATGTAAGGGGAATGCTTCATATTGCTTGCCCTGTGTACTGGAAACAAAAGGCAAATGCATCAGAATCCCATGAAGGGTTGTCAGTTATGCTGCTGCTGCTATCAGACACTGCTTTAGTGCGCAGGGAGAATTTGAGCAGCAGAAGTGCTTAGTAAGAGAAAAGATAAATCAACTTGTCAAGTCTTTTCTCTCTCAATAGCAATAGATTCTTCCATAACAATGATCCTTTCCCAGTAGTAACAAGCATTGGCTTTCTTGCTTCTCTTTGTGTTCCAATTCATGGTTCCTTGACATGTGGTAAGTGGGCCTCCATTTGTACTCTTGCCCCAGGCCAAGCAAACGTTAGAAGCTGGCCTGTAGCTAACACAGTAAGATGTGAAAAAGGAATGAGGTATAACTATTGGAAAAGAAACAAAAATCATCATTATTTGTAGCTGCTTCGTTCGTTGCTCCTCAGAACACCCAAGGGAATCAACTGAAACACTCAGATTTAACTCAGAAAAGAGAGTTCAGAAAAAGAGTTCGACAAAGTGGCTGAATAGCAATCAATAGTTTTCCTTTAAGTCAGCAACAACCAGTTAGAAGATATAATGGAGAAAAAAATCCATTTGTGAAGATGACAAAAAATAGCATAGAATCCCTAGAAATAACTTTTAAAAATGCATATGCTCTAAACAAAACAAAACAAAAAAAACAAGGATATTTCTATATCTCTCAGCAACTAGGATTTGAATAAATGGAAATCGATGCCAATTTCTGGATAGGAAAGCTAAATTTTGAAAGATGCAGCTTTTTAAAATTTTTATTTAAACTCAATTTGCTAGCAAAGTATAACACCCAGTGCTCATCCCATTGTGTGCTCTCCTTAATCCCTGTCACCCAGTTACCCTATCCCCCTCACCCACCTCCCCATCATGATAGCTTTTAAAAATTAATTATATGTTTAATTCAATTTAGACAAGATTCAAAGTTATTTTACTGTGATAAAGTCATTTTAAGTTCACTTAAAAGAATAAATTGAGGGAATAGCAAAGAATAGCAAAGAAATGTTCAAAAAAGAATAATAATGATGGGATACTCGGCTTATAAGTTATTAAAATGTATACATAATATTTAAAACAGGGCAGCTCGGGTGGCTCAGCGGCGGTTTAGCGCCGCCTTCAGCTCAGGGAGTGATACTAGAGACCCGGGATCGAGTCCCACATCAGGCTCCCTACATGGAGCCTGCTTCTCCCTCTGCCTCTCTCTGTGTCTCTCATGAATAAATAAATAAAATCTTTTAAAAAATAATATTTAGGGATTCCTGGGTGGTGCAGCGGTTTGGCGCCTGCCTTTGGCCCAGGGCGCGATCCTGGAGACCCGGGATCGAGTCCCACATCGGGCTCCCAGTGCAGGGAGCCTGCTTCTCCCTCTGCCTGTGTCTCTGCCTCTCTCTCTCTGTGACTATCATAAATATAATAAATAAATAAATTAATTAATTAAAAAAATAATATTTAAAACATTATATTGCCACAAGAATCAACAGACAAATCAGTGGAATAGAAGCCTTGAGACCGACCTAATGAAAAGATAAGAACCCAATATAGGGGCAGCCTGGGTGGCTCGGCGGTTTATGCCACCTTCAGCCCAGGGCCTGGTTCTGGAGACACGGGATCGAGTCCCGCGTCGGGCTCCCTGCATGGAGCCTGCTTCTCCCTCTGCCTGTGTCTTGGCCTCTCTCTCTCTCTCTCTCTCTCTGTGTGTCTCTCATGAATAAATAAATAAAATATTAAAAAAAAGAACCCAATATATAATAAAAGAAGCATCACAAACCAACAAGGACAGAATTCATCAACAAATTAAATGTAAAAAAAAAAAGAGGGATGCCTGGGTGGCTCAGCAGTTGAGCATCTACCTTTGGCCCAGGGCGTGATCCCGGGATGCGGGATGGAGTCCCACATCAGGCTTCTTGCATGGAGCCTGCTTCTCCCTCAGCCTATGTCTCTCCCTCTCTCTTTCGCTATGTCTCTCATGAATAAAAAAATAAAAATCTTAAAAATATAGAACAGAGCAGCCCGGGTGGCTCAGAGGTTTAGCGCCACCTTCAGTCCAGGTCCTGATCCTGGAGACCCGGGATCGAGTCCCACGTTGGGCTCCTTGCGTGGAGCCTGCTTCTCCCTCTGCCTGTGTCTCTGCCGCTGTCTCTCTGTGTCTCTCACGAATAAATAAACAAAATCTTTTAAAAAATGTAAAACAAAAATGAAAACATAATACAACTTTAAAAAGTGTAAGCAGGGATGTCTGCGTGGCTCAGCGATTAAGCGTCTGACCCACCCAGGCGTCCCAAGTATTGCTAGATTTGACTCCATCATATTTATTGGCAAACACAAACTGGGAAAGATATTTAAAACATAATTGAGGGACGTCTGGGTGGCTCCAGCGGTTGAGCGCCTGCCTTCAGCCCAGGGCGTGATTTTGGAGTCCCTGGGTGGAGTCCCACATCGGACCCCCTGCATGGAGCCTGCTTCTCTCTCTGCCTGTCTCTCTGCCTCTCTCTGTGTCCCTCATGAATAAATAAATGAAATCTTTAAAAAAATAAAAATAAAAAATAAAAAGCGACTGGTTTCCTTCAAAAAAATAAAAATAAAACGTAATTGTTGTCGATATGATATAAAGAGCTCTTATAAATCAATCAAAAAAACACCAATACTTGGGACGCCCGCGTGGCTCAGCGGTTGGGCGCCTGCCTTTGGCTCAGGGTGTGATCCTAGAGATCTGGGATCGAGTCTCAGGCTCCCTGCATGGAACCTGCTTCTCTCTGCCTATGTCTCTGCCTCTCTCTCTCTGTGTCTTTCATGAATAAGTAAATAAAATCTTAAAAAAAAAAAAACCCAACCAATACTAAAAAATGGAAAAGGACATAAACAAAAGTTATATGTATGATCCACAAATATATATAAAAAAGTTCTAGGGCAGCCCCAGTGGCGCAGCGGTTTAGCGCCGCCTGCAGCCCAGGGCTTGATCCTGGAGACCCTGGATCGAGTCCCATGTCAGGCTCTCTGTATGATGCCTGCTTCTCCCTCTGCCTGTGTCTCTGTCTGTCTCTCTCTCTCTGACTCTATGAATAAATAAATAAAATCTTAAAAAAAAGTTCTAATACTAGTAATTCACAAAATAGAAATTTTTATGAATGAAATTGGTGAGGATGAAAAACACTGAAATTCTCAATGCAGATCAGATGTGGAGATGCGTACATACTTTTATACTGCTGATGGGAAAGTTAATTTCCTTTTTGGAAATCACATTAGTAATATGTATCAAGAGTCTTTTAAACATTCATGTCTTTAAATGATTTAAAGGAGCGGCAGCACCAGATGGAGGAATAATACAGGTTTAAGTGGAATACCCCAATAGGTAGTGGCTCTGTTCTGGAACTGAGGAGCTGCGTCACTCTTTCTTCCATTTTCTCATTCATAAAATGGAGGGAATTAATAATACTAATCTCACGATACATGCAAGTGACTTAACAAAGTGTCTGATATCCTCTAGGTGATAAGTAAATGTTAGCTATTGTAAAATATATACGTATGAAAATGAATATGTATATATAAAAAGTTCATAATTTTGACCCATCCAACTTCTAGAAATTTATCCTAAGGAAAAATTCAAGATTTTTCACAAAGATTGATATACAAGGATGTGCACTGCACCTTTTTATGCAGAAACAAAAACCATGAAAACAATATCTAGCAATAGAATACTCAAATGAATTATACATCATACATTCAAATGATGCTTAAGTATTATACAATCATTTTGGAAAGATTGTGGGTTTTTTTTAAGATTTTATTTATTTATTCATGAGAGACACAGAGAGAGAGAGAAAGGAAGAGACACAGGCAGAGGGAGAAGCAGGCTCCATGCAGGGAGCCCAACGTGGGACTTGATCCCAGGCCTCCAGGATCATGCCCTGCACCAAAGGCAGTGCTACCGCTGAGCCACTCGGGCTGCCCAAGATTGTGTTTTTGAAGACAGGTTAATGATACAGAAAAAATGCTAACAAGTGAAAAAAAACAGGGTATAAAACTGATTCTATAGTAGGATCAAATTTTGAAAAACTAATTTATATATGTTTTGTACATAGAGAGATATTTAAGAAAAAGGTCAATTAGAATAATGATCAATCAGAATAAAAATGTTCATCTCGGCACATTGGGAGCAAGAGTTATTTTTTCCTTATATTTATTATTATTATTCAGTATTGTGTACATTTTATAATGAATATTATTATTCCCATTATCATGCAATTTGAAAGCAAAATGGCATATAATTCCTATAGTGCCAGGAGGCCTGGGTGGCTCAGCGTTTGAGGATTTTTCTTTGGCTCAGGGCATGATCCCTAGACTGGGGATGGAGTCCCACATTGGGTTTCCTGCATGGAGCCTGCTTCTCCCTCTGCCTATGTCTCTGCCTCTCTCTGTCTGTCTCTCATGAATAAATAAATAAAATCTTAAAAAAAAATTCCTATAGTATCTAACTCACTTGTATGCTCATTGTTGGCACTCAGTAATTTATAGGTTGAATCATAATCACAAAAGACTGAACACTTCAGCAATAAGATGTAATGATTGCTAAGCCTTAAAGTGTTACCACTCCCAGGAATAACAAGTGCATTTAAATTCACCAGTTTTGGGGGCACCTGGGTGGCTCAGTCGATCAAGCATCTGTCTTTGACTCAGGTCATAGTCTCAGGGTTCTGAAATTGAGCCCCACATCATCGGGCTCCCTGCTTAACAGGGAGTCTGCTTGTCCCTCTGCCCTCCCCCACCATGCTCTCTCTCTCTCTTTTTCCCCCAAATAAGTAAATAAATAAATAAGCAAAATATTTTAAAAAATAAATTCATCAGTTTTCTTTGCAAGGAAAATTTATTAGGATCTGCTGCACAAAAGGCATTGTTCTAGGTACCATGGGCAATATGTAGAAGTTGTTCCTACCCTTGAAATGCTTATAATCTAAACCAACTGTGGAATAGATTAGGAAGGCAAAAGAAGCAAAAAGGGAACTCCATCATTATAGTTTTCACACTGTGCTATACAATTTACTTATATCAAATTCTTACAACAAACCGTTGAGGCAGAATTTTCTTTTTTTTTAAATTTATTCATTTATTCATGAGAGACACACAGAGAAAGGCAGAGACATAGGTAGAGGAAGAAGCAGGCTCCTTGCAGGGAGCTTGATGCAGGACTCAATCCCAGGACCCTGGAACTACGACCTGAGCCAAGGGCAGATGCTCGACCACTGAACCACCCAGGCGCTCCTGAGGCAGAATTTTCATAGATGTTTTATAAATGTGGAAATGGAGGCTCAGAGAAGTTAAGTGACAAGTTCACAGAGTGGCAGAGCTGGCATTTAAACCTTGGACCTAGGGCAGCCCGAGTGGCTCAGCGGTTTGGCACTGCCTTCAGTCCATAGTGTGATCCTAGAGACCAGGAGTCCAGTCCCACATCAGGCTTCCTGCATGGAGCCTGTTTCTCCCTCTGCTTGTGTCTCTGCCTCTCATGAATAAATAAATAAAATCTTTAAAAAATATAAAAATAAAAATAAAATAAACCTTGGACCTAGGGATGCCTGGGTGGCTTAGCAGTTGAGCGCCTGCATTAGGCCAGGGTGTGATCATGGAGCCCCAGGATTGAGTCCCACATCGGGCTCCCTGCATGGAGCCTGCTTCTCTCTCTGCCTATGTCTCTGCCTCTCTTTCTGTGTCTCTCATGAATAAATAAAAATCTTTAAAAAAATAAATAAACCTTGGACCTTCTGGACCTGACTCCAGACTATTTTTTTAATTTTTTAATTTTTATTTTTTAAAAGATTTTATTTATTAATTCATGAGAGACACACACAGAGAGAGGCAGAGACAGCTAGAGGGAGAAGCAGGCTCTTTGTAGGGAGCCTGACGCATGACTCGATCCCTGGACCCAGGATCACAGCCTGAGCCAAAGGCAGAAGCTCAACCACTGAGCCACCCAGGCACAGTCCCTGACTTCAGACTGTTACCTTTCTTTCTTTTTTTAAAAAAAAAAAAAAGATTTTATTTTATCGAAGGCAGACACTTAACCGCTGAGCCACCTAGGCGTCCCAAGACTATTATCTTTCTTAATGAACAATGCCTCATCAAAAAGGGGTGTGTGTGTGTGTGTGTGTGTGTGTGTAATTACAGTGCAAAGCACAATCAGATCAGGCCATACTTAGGATGCAAACATCAAGTAAGGAGAGGCAATAGAACAATGGTTAAGAACCAGGCTCTTAACCCAGGTTAAGACTGCCTAAGTTTGAATTCTGTCTCTCTACTACTAGCATATACTCCTGAGCAAGTCACCTAATTTCTCTGTGTCTCAATGATCTATCCGTAATATGGGAGCTTATACCTAGCTCACAGAGTTGCTGTAAAGATTGAATGAATTAATGCAAGTAATGGGTGATGTCTAGCACTTAGTAAACAGATACTGGTTATTATTACAGGATATAAGAGGAGAGAGAAACCATATCCAGCTGGGACTGGATCAGGAAAGGCTTTGTGGAGGAGGTGATATTGAAGAAAATGTTAAATGTTAAGGAAGAGTGATGGAGTAGGGGAAGGGAATGTAGGAGAGGTGGGAAAACTCCGGTTGAATGGGTCCATGAGCAGATAGGAGAGGATGGGTGGCTTGGGAGCTCTTGGAAGATAAACCTCCAAAGAGAAGCAGAGGTCAAAATGTGGAAGGCCTCGAATGCCAGATTTAAAACTCTGGAGTTAACCACTGGTCAATGGGAGCCTTTAAAGGTTTTCCAGGAAGAGAAAGATAAAGCTTCCTTCAGTAGCAATGGAGCCTGACAACTTGGGAGTTTTAGCCTTGAGCCTTACCCACTGCAGAAACAAGCAACTGAGGACTAATTTTTTGACTGAGGGAAAGGAAAAGGGGAGGGAAGGAGGGAGGTGGTAAAGAGGGAGTGAATAACTATAGAGGACCATAGAGATGAAAAGTGAGCCTGGCGGGAAGGTGGTTGGAAAGGAGGTCTTCCCAGATTCCTCATTCTAGAGGCAGCCCAGGGGCCCAACGCAAGCATAATCTACTTTCCCCCCATTTTAAGACGTGGAGTTTCCACCTCGGTTTAGGTCCTCTTTTAACTTCCAGGCTGTGCTTTCGGCCAGTGAGGAGTAAGCGTAGGGCATTAGGACCCAGAGATTGTTGTAGTGAGAGAGGTTGAATCTCGATCTCTCAATTTTTCTCTCCAGCTCCCTCCTCTCCCTTTGTCATTCTAGCTGCCTGCAGCCTCCGCAGCGTCCCTCTAGCTCTCTCTGTGCAAACTGCTGCGCTTTAGACAGGGTGCGCAAAGCGGAAGGATTAGTTGGGACCTGCCTTGGTGACCCCATGGCATCCCCCAGAACCGTAACCGTCGTGGCCCTCTCAGTGGCCCTGGGACTCTTCTTTGTTTTCATGGGAACTATCAAGTTGACCCCCAGGCTCAGCAAAGATGCCTACACTGAGATGGTAAGTGAAGCGAACGGGTGACGAGGGACGCACCCCCCAAGGGATTGCGAGTACCTTTCCGCTCCTTTCCTTCCGAGTCCCTGGTCTCGTCCCCTTAACCCCTACCCCCACCCCGGACCATACCTTTTCCCCAACAACTTTCCAGCTCTGAAAGAGCAGCTGGACAAGAGCGATTTCATCTGTGGGCTATGCTGGGAGCAACTGTTTTTGAACCTCTGGATGCCAGTTGGGGGAGGGGTTGCCCAGCGAGTACACCCCCATCTCCAAGTAAACCAAAAGGCTGAGACCTGCGTAACACCTGTCATTGGCATGAATCCTTCCCTCCTTCTAGCACACCCGAAGTACGGGCAATCAGTCTGCAAGTCCGATTCCTTCCCTTGGAGCTAAGAGTTTAGCAAGCTGGAGAGTTTGTTTATCTTAGGGAGGAACAAAAGGGAAGGAGGGAAAGAGCTGGAGGAGAATGGGCTACTAAAACAAGCAATTTTTTTTAGGGGCGGGAAAAGGTATTCCTCATCCCTGGCGGAGAGCTAATCCCCTAGCTGCCTGGGCGTGTGTGTCTGTATCCTTGAGACAAAGCAGTATTGGCCCAAATAAAGGTCACCGAGCTCCTGCTTCTTACCCCTTCTCTCAAGGGAGACTTGGCTGTTTTGTTTTGTTTTGTTTGTGGGCTAATCTGCAAAATTTGTAAAGTCTGCCTCTTCTCTCCGGCAAAATAGTCTATAATCCTCACCTAGCTTCCTGTGGATGCTGGGGGCAGGGGAGGGAGGGCAGGTCCTCTGCAGGTTTTCCCCTTTGCAGAGTTGGAATCATCGAAGGTGACTGGCCAAAACATTTCCTCTGCAACCTGGGGGCTGGGCTGCTCTCCCCAGTTGGGTGTGAAGACTTGTTCCTACGCTGTGGAGTGTGAGGAGATGGCAGGGGATGTTTCCAGCACTTTCGGTCTCGGGTCTCTCCCTCGTCACTTTGCCTCTTCATTTCCCCGCCCCAGCTGAAGAGAACCTGCTTCTCACTGCCTTTGCCTGACTGCCAGTAATGGAAGGAAACCCCTTACTGGTCTCTCAAGGTCAAGAAAGAAAGGAGCTTAGGGGAAAAACAGGGAGGGAGAGAGAAAAGAGGCCAGAGGGTTTCCCCCTTAGGGCTGAAGCAAGGAGGACCAGCCCCCCACCTTGACAGAAATAAATAGCTCTCCTGGACCCCACTGCTGAGCATTCCAGGGCCCCTCAACGTGAGCTGCAAATAGATGGAGCCCAGCAAATTGTAGATGCTCAGAAAATATTTGCAGGCAGTGCTGGCTTCTGTCTCAGGCTTTGGGCTGGTGCTTTCCATGTCTCCCTCACCATGGGATTACCCTGGGGTGCTGGGAGGGTGCCTGGGACTCAAGGGCCTAAGCCTGGCCCCAGTGGCAAATACTAATGTATTTCTCCTTCCTCCTTCCCCTCCTCCCAGCATGTTTGACCAGATGGAATTGAAATCAGGTCAAAATGAGTATCCAAGGCAGCCTGCCCTGGGGAGGGGAAGGGGGAGGTGGGGTAGCAGAAGCCACCAAAGGCAGAGGGACAGGGTGGAGGTGAAATGCCACTCTATTTCTGTCTTGGTGGTAGTAGTTTGGTGTTAGATTACAAGTAAATGAGTATGCTCTTGCTTTACTTTACATATATCCATGTATTAATATGTTTGTGTATACACCTTAGGTATTTTTGAGCTTTCCCTTTCCTTAGGACATAGTATCCTTCTTCAGTATATTCCCTGTCCCCCAGGCCCTCCTCAGCTGTTTTAGAGGCCTCCCAAGCTGCACCCTAAGTACACTATAAGGTTCTGCAGGCAATCCAACTAAAATGGAGTCACCGGGAAGCTTTCTATCAGCTCGGCAGGAGCTCACGAGGAGGACCAGCCACAAATGGGTTTACAGCAGGTTTCTTCCTAAGGAGTGGAGCTTTATATTGCAGTCTACTGAAAGACAGAAGAAACCAATTTCAAGATTTCATATCATACAAACGAACATACTTAAATAGGTATAAGCTAATACAGCATATAGAACCATTGTGCCTGTGTGTGTGAGTGTGTGTGTATATGCACAATTCTGGGCTTATGTGTTCAGGAGCATCTGGAAAGAAAGGAAGAACTACATCTCACTGGGAGATAGACTTGAGGAGGATTTTCAGATTGACTTTTCCAGGGTCCCCTTCTGCATTGAATATTGGGCCCCAGGCTGGGGATGGCTGTCTAGCACAGGGCCCACTGCACCAGTCCTGGGCCGGCCAAGCTTTATTCTTGAGTCCATAAGAAATGGGAAAAATTCAGTTCTAGTACAAAGAGGGTGCTCAATTTATATTTGTTGAATGGATGAGTGAATGAATGAGTCATTGGAGCATTGTCTTGGCTGGTCACCACCCTTCAGAATTCTCTGGTTGGATCTTGATTATATAGTTCAGGAGTCATTTCTTGCTCCTAGAAAGCGGGTATGGCCCCTTAGGATCCCAACTCTACATCAGCTAGGATGATTGTCTGGGATTTTCTGTTTTTGATTTAGGAGTGATTCCTCTGCATTGACAGTCATGCATTGCCTGCAGTGGCTTTTCTTATAAGATCTCAAAGTGTTGTTATTTAAAGATTATTTGTTCTTTAAAACATATCAGTGGGGTAAATTCCTTTTATTACTTATTCTTATTTTCTAATGTATTAAACTAATTCAATATCATAGGGTAAGCTGTTGTGGGAACAGAGGTTAGAAACCAAGTTCGCGACTCAATATTCTCAGTAGAGGAGTCATTAATGATTACAACTGCCTTTTTGGATGTCAGAACTTGCAACTGATTCTTTTTTTTTTTTTTAAAAAGGTTTTATTTATTTATTCATGAGAGACACAGAAAGAAAGAGAGAGAGAGAAAGAGAGAGAGAGAGAGGCAGAAGCCTAGGCAGAGGGAGAAGCAGGCTCCATGCAAGAAGCCCAAGGTGGGACTCGATCCTGGATCCCAGGGATCACTCCCTGAGCCAAAGGCAGACAGACGATCAACCACGGAGCCACCCAGGCATCCCTTGCAACTGAATCTTGAAAATACCTGGCATGTTCTTGCTTCTTTTTCTGTAACAGTTCAACTGCTACCAATCCTTGCTTTTACTTTGAAACCAATTTCAAATTTAAATTTTTGGTTTGTTTCTTTTCTGCCACTCTTTTTTTCTCCTTCTAAAACCATTAGCATTATTCTTACATATTGTCCTCTCCCTGAAGAATCATTGCTAAAAACCAAACAGACGAATGAGTATTAACTTCTTTCCTGTATACTGCAGAAGCCAGGAAAGGTTAATGGAAACAACACAGGCTTTCGGTCATATAGGTTTGTGCTTGAATCTTAACATTCTTAGTGCCTCAGTTTCCTCATCTAGAAAATATGGATAATACTTCCTTAAGAAGGCTGTTGTAAATATTAATTGAGATTATATATGGAAGCTTCTAGCACAGTGTTTACATATAGTAAGTGTTCAAGAAATGCTCTGGGTGAAGTGATGATGATAATTGATTCTACATTATGCAGTAGCTTCCTGACTACTTTGAATGGTCAGTTTAAGGGATTGAAATCAGGTATTTAGAAGAGCAAGATGCTATTTTCATGTGCCCTGGTGAACAGACTTTTATGCAATTAGTTTATTTACTTTTTTAAAAAATTTTTTTATTTATTTATGATAGTCACACACACACACACACACAGCGAGAGAGAGAGGCAGAGACAGAAGCAGGCTCCATGCACCAGGAACCTGACGTGGGATTCGATCCCGGGTCTCCAGGATCGCACCCTGGGCCAAAGGCAGGCGCTAAACCGCTGCACCACCCAGGGATCCCTATGCAATTAGTTTATATTGAAAACTCTACACTTGCTGCTGGTTAATGCACAATGGATTCCATGCAGAACTTCCAGATGTCTCTCTGAATTGTCCATTTGGTGTGTGTTGCCCCATACCTCCTCCAGATTTAGCAAGTGTCATTATAGAGTACTCTAAAGCCCACATGAATTCAACATGACTGATCACTCCCTTGACTAAATGCCTTCATTAATTCACTTGAAATTGGGAGACAGCACTTACAAATGCTGCTGAGCAGTTTCCTGTGCAACGATGGGGAACAAACAAATGGTTGACTTGCTCTAAATTTGGTATTCAGCTCTTTGTAGCAGTGGTTCCATTCTGTAATCAAAAGGGGCCACACGTAGAATGGTGAGAAAACACCAAAATCCTGTCACAGTGAAGCCAAGGGATTTACGCCCTAAGGAAAACAGGGCAAGTCTCTGCTTCTTTGCATCCCCTCATAGGGAAGGTTTGTTGATTTGGTTGATTTGCTTACCTATAGTTAAATGCCCTCCTGTTTGTATAACCCTGGGGAAACACTCCAGATATGTTTGGGCAGTTTATTTAATGTCCTTAGGTAATCTTTTATACTTCCAATCACTGCCATTAATTGCTTTCCAGCTAGGTAAGAAGATAATAATTCACTGATGCTTAGACTGCTCTCTGAGGTGGTATAGTACATTTATTCCCTCAGAGAGGAAACTGACCCTGAAATGTGAAGTGACTTTGCTTAGTTCATACAGCTAACCATCCCAAGCTAAACCACGTTGGAGCTGATGCCAGAGAATGTGTAGGCTCTCAATGGCCAAGAACTATGCTTGTTTCAGAGCTACCTTTGACTCACGGGTGAAGTCAGACTCTTCTGCCCTAAAATGCAATCTGGGAAGAATCCACTTTGGTTACTAGGACAAGGTTTGCCAGCTTCCTCTTTAGGTAGGTACTATATGACAGTGGAAAGTAGAATTGCTTAAATGAATTTATCATTCACATTTGAATGATATTTGGCAATTAAACACGTGATGGCTTTTTATTGCATTTGTTGCATTTAAGAAATAATCTATAATTCACATATGGCTTTTTCCCTTACAAAGATGCAGGAAAATCATACTTGAGTCAGTAAATTTTGCAGCTGTTATGTATGTAGCCTTTATGGTATAAGATAGCAACGAGGCTGAGATTTTTAACCAAAATATATTTTTGTCAGTGTCCTCTCTGGCTTTCATTGTTTTTTTTCCTCTGTAAATTTTATTGAAGTGTAACACATTCTGAAATGTGCATCTTACAGCTCAAGGAATTTTCAGAATACTCCTGTATAATGTTCAAGAAACAGAACATTACCAGCTCCCTAGAAACCCCTCCATGACCCCTTCCAATTACTACCTCCCCAAGGGTAATTATTTTCCTGACTTCTAACAATATAAGTTAGTTTACTTGTTTTTGAACTTTCTATAAATGGAATTCAACAGTTAGATAAGCCATTTTTTTTCTTTTACCTAACTGGCATGCATAAGTGTACAGAAATGGACCAAACCACTTGGCCTCTGTTCCTATTTTGTCCTGTTAGCTGACTTGGATCAGTTATTAATTGCAATTGAAGGTGAATATAATTAGACCATTTTGAGCTGTTCAAATTTAATGTCATTAATATAAGATCATGAACCCTGGGGTGTTGTGAAGAGTAAATGACAAGAAGAAAAAAGGTGTGACTAAAGAAAGGCTCCATATGCTTTGGACTCATGTCAGAATCCTATCTTCTCATATCGTGTTTGATTCAGCACTATTATCATCAAAATAATCACCATGGCTTGCAAACATATGCACTTCTCATTGTATGGTTCGTTAATAATGAAATGTGTGCGTGTTTGTGTGTGTGGCCCTTGTTTGATGCCATGAAGCTATGATTTTTTTTACTCTATGTCCAAAATACTCATTTAATTTACAAAAGGGAAAATCCAGATAATAGAATATTTAGTAATTTTCTCTAAGCAACGTTAGGGGCAAAGCTAAAATTGAAATTTAGCTTATGTTAAGAATCCCAGGCCAAGGATATTGTTGGATGATTGCTTTTGATTAAAGAGATTTGAAACATTTGACTAAACACTTCTCTTCCTTGCTTCCTTGCCCTATAAGGAAACTATGGTTACAGGGTCTGGGTCATTGCACTGGTAAGGAAAGAGACCTAACAAAGTGAATTGTGAGAGCCTTTTGGGAGAGTGGCTCAGTCAACTCTCTTTATTCTTATTATCAGAACAATTAAAGTCTTTAGAGATCTAGTTACTATAGATTCAAGACATGTGACCCTTCTATTGTGAGAACTGAGGTGGACCAGACCAAACATCGATGGAGTTGGCAATACTAGCATTCTTTTGATGTCTCCATCTTGCTCCACAGGAGAAAGAATAAAGGGCTTCCTATAGTGTCAAGACTCCATCCAAACAAGTTTAGACCCCCCATTTCTAAGAAATTAAACATTCCCTGTTTGGAGTCCTGGAGAATAGATGGTATCTGTATCTACTCAGCTTTGAACTAAAAATTTGATGAAATGGCTTATTGATGTGCAGTTTCCTCTGGAGAAAAGAAGGTAAAAAAGAGGCAACAGCTGCATAAAGGAGCCACAGCTGTAGTTTAAGAAGTTAAACAACTGAAAAAGTAATATGGAGTTACACCAAATGTAGAGAAAAAAAGATCACTGGAGACATAGGAACTTGATTTAAACACCTAGAATTTGGCCCCGGCTACAGATTCTACTATAGTATAGTTTAATAATCTATTCTTGAATGATGGGGTGGTTAGCCTTAGCCAAAAAAAGGAGTGTTTCCAGAAGCCACTCAGCCAGCATCTGGAAATGGCTCTGAACTAAGAAACTCTTGCGTCCTGCATTCATCATGTCAGAAGCTTACATTTAGAATTTAGGAACTGCCTCTTTGGGAAGCTTTGTGTTGTTAATTAGAAATGGTCCTCACTTAAAAGTGTTAAGGAAGCCTCTTGTGTCTAGATTTCCCTAATGTTGCCCTGCTACTGTCACTAGAGTGCAGAGGGGGAGAGAGTGGGCAGGTGGCATCTAGTTTACTAGTGAGAGGAAATGGGCACGCTTCTCCCTGTCACCAGGTGCCCCAACCCTCATTTCTGCTCTGCTCCATTTAGGTCTGGCTCAGTTCAGCCCAGAGTTTTACTCTGCCAGGGTTTTACTGGTCAACCTCTCTCCTAATTTCTCTGAAAGTCCCTCATTTAACCTAAAATGGGAAGAGGGAGGAAGAATGACAAACACTATTTCTTTACATGCTCAGGAACAGGATAGTGACTAAGTTGAGGTGAAATTTTAAAGACAGGATCTGGCAGGGCCAGGATTGGGAAGAGATAAATGAGGCAGGGTTGTATAAGCACAGAGCTGGATCCTGCCTTTATTTAAAGCTTTGATATTTTGCTCATTATTGATGTTATTTACCTTAATCAAGAAGTGTTTTGGTGCCCTCTTAAATTTTGCATTCAAGGCAAATAGCCTTGCTCATTTCACTTTAGTCTTAACCCTGCTCAGGAAAATGAGGCTCAGAAAGGTCAAATAATTAGCCTATGGACACTCAACTAGAAGGTGACAAAGATGGGATTTAAAGCCAAGTCTTTTTGAATCAAAAACCATGGTTGGTTTTTTTTTTTCCACTAAACCATTGGTCTTTTAACACTCCTCATAGAGGATTATCTTGTGCCACTCATGATAATTAATCCATGAAATAAGGTGCATTCACTTATCCAGAAGTGAGAGAAATGACTTAACATTTGTTCCAAACCTAGAGTGTGTGAACACTATTCTAAGTGCCAGATGTTTCTGAGAGGTCAAGTTGGCTTTCTGCCTGATTCTTATATTTGCCTTGCATCTGGAACTTTTTGTTTTTAAGAAATTATTTATTCACGAGAGACACACAGAGAGAGGCAGAGACATAGGCAGAGGGAGAAGCAGGGTCCCTGTGGGAAGCCTGACATGGGACTTGATCCCAGGACCCCAGGTCACTCCTTGATCCAAAGGCAGATAAATGCTCAACCACTGAGCCATCCAGGTGTCCCAGCATCTGGAACTTTTGACTAGTCTCTTCTTGAAAACCTTGGCCCCCATGACCTTGTCTCTTTTGCTTTTCCCCCTACTTTTCTTTTTCTTTTTTTAAAAGATTTCATTTATTCATTCATGAGAGATATATAGAGAGAGGCAGGGACAGGCAAAGGGAGAAGCAGGCTCCCCGTGGGGAACCCAGTGTGGAACTCGATTCCGGGACTGCAGGCGGGATCACGCTCTGAGCCGAAGGCAGATGCTCAACCACTGAACCACCCAGGAGTCCCTCTCCCTACTTTTCTGACCACACTCTCTTCTGCCTATGTTGTGGACTATCTTCCTCTTTCCATTTCTTAAATGTCTGTCACACAATTTATCCCACTGTATACATTCTACCTGGGATCCTGATGACTATCCATCCTGTATCTTTACTCCAGACCTCTCTTACTGAGCTGCCTACTGGACATCTCCACTTAGATGTCTTAGAGATAATTCAACTAAAAAAACCCAAACTGAGTCCCTTATTTCTTCATACCTCTTGTTCCAACTCCAACCTCTTCTTCCAGATGCATGCCCAAACTTGGAGAATGCTAGCACTCTTCTACCCAGGTACCCAAGCCAGAGACCAGAGAATCTTTCTTGATGTAATCCCTTTCCCTCAGGGTCCACCTTCAATATAACACTAAATTCTGTTGCTTTTGCATTAAAAGTATTCTTGACTCTGTCCCCTTTCCTCTATTCCTACGTCATTACTGTAGGTCTCTTGCTTGGTCTCCTTACTTCTAGGCATACCTCTCCCAATCCATCCTCCACACTATTTTCAGAGGGACCTTCCTCAAAAGCAAATTTTGTTGCTCCCCCTGGCTTATAGGATAAAAATCCACCTCCACAATGCAACATATATAGTTCTCCATGATCTCATGGTGACACATATATAGACATATATAAAAGGACATATATAATTCTCATGATCCATGATTCATATCTACCTCCCCTGTCTCATGTCTCACTCTCACCCCTCCTTCTCCCAACTTATGCTGAACTGGGGCAGTGTTTGAAACACACAAGTCTTTTTTGTGCTTCAGGGCCTTTGCTCATCTGGTTTCTTTTGCAGTGCCCTTCCCTTAGTTATCTTGCAAACACCTGCTCTTCCTTTAATATTCCACTCTAGCTTTTCTCAGTTTCCATCTACGGAGACTTGATCACTCTGGTGTGCCTCCACATAATTTTATACAGCATCCATAACTTTTCTTCATATAAACTCAAGCTTCAGGGAGGCAAGGCCTTTGAATGATTGGTATCTGTATCTAAAGTACCTAGTACAGTGCCTAGCACCAGGAAGAACTTAATAAATATCGAACGAATTAATGGATACTTACTGAAAACAAAGCAGTGGGCCAAACTAATAAGACACTTGATAAAATCCCATCGATTTACTACAAAATGAGGCTCAGGTCAATCTGAATACAGTGAAAAATATGATTATCTATTACTCTAAGGTCAATATAATCTTATTACTTTGTGATATATCCAGTGATTTCCTCCTCTGTTCTATGATGTGTCCCTTTGGGCTATAATTAGATCTCGTACAGACTTCTATTATGTGTCACTAACCATGTTGCTTTATAATGGTGTTTTATGTATCTGTTTCCCCCACTAGACCAAAAGCTTCTTGACCCTGTCTTACTTACCTTTTTATCTCCATCACATAATCCATAGTAGGTGTTCAATATATATTTGTTAAATTAAAATTAATGAACTTACACCAGGCTAATCAGAGTAGTGTCTTGTAAAGGCCTGGGGATTTATCTCACTGACCATAAGAATGATTTTTATCTTACTATATTTTAAAGATATATAAGGGGCTAATGTTTGTACACATCTTTGTTTTTCTATTTATTTAGCACTCATTTTTGAATTTTTGCAGATTCCACAAATGTAAACTTCTGCTCAGCTTTTTTCTGAATCATCACAGATTCCAGATTAGGGAAGTCCAAATTAGTGAGGCTTGGGCATCCCTGGTGGCTCAGCGGTTTAGTGCTGCCTTTGGCCCAAGGCCTGATCCTGGAGACCCGGGATCGAGTCCCTCGTCGGGCTCCCTGCGTGGAGCCTGCTTCTCCCTCTGCCTGTGTCTCTGACTCTCTCTTTCTCTCAGGAATAAATAAATAAAATATTTAAAAAATTAGTGAGGCTTTACCATACTGTGCCTTACCCTGTTTCAGTTTTTTCCTCCTAAAGTCATGTTTACCCTGGCTTTGATCAACTGTGATAAGGAGATAGGATCACATGGTCTTTTCTTTTGTTTTTTAAAGATTTCTTTTTATTTATTGTTTGAGAGAGAGAGAGAGAGAGAGAGTAAGAGAGAGTGTACAAGCAGGGGGAGCAGCAGCAGAAGAAGAAGCAGACTTCCTACTGAGTAGGGAGCCTGATGTGGGGTCTCTATCCCAGGACCCTGAAATTATGACCTGAGCTGAAGGCAGAGGCAGAGCCACCCAGGCACCCCGCCTCGTTTCATTTTTTTTAAGATTTTATTTATTTATTCATAGACACAGAGGGAGAGAGGCAGAGACACAGGGAGAGGGAGAAGCAGGCTCCAGGCAGGGAGCCCGATGTGGGACTCGATCCCCGGTCTCCAGGATCACACCCCAGGCTGCAGGCAGCACCAAACCGCTGCGCCACCAGGGCTGCCCTCGTTTCATTTTTGTTGGTATTCATATGCATCTGGGTTTGGACAAGGCAGGCACTAGAAAATATGGTTGTGGCTAATTCATACCAGATTTTATGGGCCCAGTAAATTTTCTTTTAGATGCTTTTAGCGTTGTTTATGATTTATAATCAGAAAATAATTTTTAGCTATCAAGCCAAATTCTCTTTGGTGCTGGTTACTAAGATTTATTTATTCATTTAAAAATATTTTATCTATTTATTTTAGAGAGAGAGAGCACAAGTAGGGGAAGGAGCAGAGGGAGAGGGACAAGCAGACTCCATGCTTAGTGCAGAGCCCAAACCCAGGGCCCTGAGATCACAACCTGAGCCAAAAATCAAGAGTCGGATGCTCAACCTTCTCAACCGAGCCACCCAGACACTCCGTTGTTACTAAGGTTTTTTTTTTTTTTTTAAGATCTTATTTATTTATTTATTCATGAGAAACACACACAGAGAGAGGCAGAGACACAGGCAGAGGGAGAAGCAGGCTCCATGCAGGGAGCCGACGTGAGACTCGAATCTCCAGTCTCCAGGATCAGGCCCCCGGCCGATGGCAGCGCTAAACCGCTAAGCCACCCAGGCTGCCGTGTTACTAAGGGTTTTATTTTGTTTTTGTTTTTATTTATTTATTTTGTTTGTTACTAAAGTTTTAAATCACAGGGATCTCAGAAGATTGCTTGCTTTTTTCTCATCTTAATTACAAAGCTTTTATTTAGGGGCCACAGTAAAAAAAAAAAAAAGGGATCTGGTGGGGACATATAAAGGGAATGGCGGGGAAGGACTTTGTGTGTTCTTCATTGTAATGTTAAAATCATGGTTAATGTGACATTCTTTGTGGTATTTCACTCTAGAAACGTGCTTACAAGAGCTATGTCCGAGCCCTCCCTCTGCTGAAGAAAATGGGGATCAATTCCATTCTCCTCCGCAAAAGCATTGGTGCTCTTGAGGTGGCCTGTGGCATTGTCATGACCCTTGTGCCTGGCCGGCCCAAAGATGTGGCCAACTTCTTCCTACTCTTGCTGGTGTTGGCTGTGCTCTTCTTCCATCAGCTAGTCGGTGATCCTCTCAAACGCTATGCCCATGCTCTGGTATTTGGAATCCTGCTCACCTGTCGCCTGCTGATTGCCCGCAAGCCTGAAGACCGGTCTTCAGAGAAGAAGCCCTTGCCACTGTCAGGGCAAGTGGGGAATGCCGAGGAGCAGCCCTCTTTATATGAGAAGGTCCCTCAGGGCAAAATGAAGTTGTCATAGGAAAGCAGAAGTGCAAAAAGTGGACCTCCCAGGCAGTTGCCTCCATGACACCCAGGAAGATGTCAGTGTTTTTCATGAATTCAATTCATTTCATTTATTTATTTATCTTGAGGGAAAGGGAAAATATAATCTGCAAGTTAATGGCCCTATTGGCTTGTGTACACCTGTACCCTAAAATGACCTTCCCACATAGACATATGTGCACCACCTTTAATCACTCTGGGGCAACTCTCACATCTTGCTGCATGTACATGTATATGGCTAACTGTTGAAGTGTATTTGTGAGATGGACTCCAGCAAGCATGTGACTGTAAGATTATGTGTGGGAAACTGTATTTACTGTGAGTGTGTTTGTGTGTGTATGTGTGTGTGCACGCATGCAGGTGCGAGAAGGCTCTGATCTTGAACTAATCCTGTACAGGTATCCTTCCCTTTATAGACTGCTTCTAGTGAAGGCAGAATAAAATAATCCTCCTGTAAAGAGAATCCTACTTCTGGTATAAATCAAGTGATGTATTCCTGTGGGATGAAGGAAATTCCCTCAATAGATCAAGCTGAAAACTTAAATTTACCACCTTAGGAGAAAGTTCCTTCAATTTGAGACACTGAGTTATACTGATTAGCCTCCGCTGTAACAGTTGTTGAAATTGTAAATACTCCATATTGAATTTAATCAAAATAAGGAATATATGCAGTCAATACATAATATAATTATTCAACTGATACAATTGAAAGTTTCACCTTGCCTTTGCCCCAACCCAACCTACTAAGCTCCTTTGCTCACAGTTTGAAATTGAAGCAGACTTGTTACCAGACATTTCTTTTGGATTTTCTTAAGCCAAGAGCTGCCTCACTTCCTACTATTCTCAGCAGCTAACCAGGATTTGTCAGCTGCTCCGCTGTTGCAGTTGAGGGAGCAGGGATTAGTCCTGTTAGCAGTCTGTGAATCTCAAACTCTAGCTGTTCTCTTAAATCATCTGAAACATGACAGAGGAACTGTATCCAGTGTTTGTTTCCCTGAGAAACAGAATCATTACTCCTATTGAATCTTCACTGAACTTTGCTAGTGTAAGCAGAGATCCAAGTCACTCCTGTGGTTGTCTCCTCTACACCTCCTTATCATTATGGTGGCTGGAGTCGAGCTTGGGGGAAGGACATTTGATATGGGTTGGTTGGACTGAGCAGTATGAAACTTTGCTTTATTCATTCCATACTGCTGTTTCTCCTTGTTAGATGTACTTTGATGGTTTTAATATAATTGTACCAGGGATGGGGAGAGGGGTGGGGGCTTTGTGTGTGTGGGGGAGTACAAATCATTGTATTTTCTTCAGTAACATTGTTCTTGTTAATTGATACCTCTGTCTTATTTCTCTCATTCTTTCAAAATAAAAATTTTTGAAATTTGGAGGAAATTGTCTAGACAAATAATGAAAATCTGGGAATAAAGGGTCCTATGAAGCAATTCAGGCTCTTTTAATTTGGATCCTGGATGAGGGAGAAGAAAGAGGAGCAGTATAATCAGTATACAATGAGGTTACCAACTTTCCAATCTCATTTAAGTTCCCCCACACTTCAGTAATGTCAGTACATAAGACAGAAAGCCATAGAATTAGGATCGATACAGTTTTCAGGTTTTAGGAGTTCTGCTTCACTAAGTGATGCCAAGGGAAGGTGGAAGAGTGATTTCAGAGAAAATTGCAGGTATATGAAACAAAGGCGAACCAGTGTTCTTTCACTATGTGTATCCACAAAGTGGCACAAGTTTCAGTGCCACAGTTATTTTACCACTCAGATCCCTAGTTTCATCTACAAAAGAGAAGGGGACTGAAGGCTGAAAATCTCTTCCAATTGACATTTGAGTCTATGAAATTATTAAAAGTATGGAAAATACCTCGAGAAATTTTAAGTTTTACTAGATAAGAGCAGCTTATTTACCAGATAAAATATCAAACATTCCGTTTTTATGCACGCTTAAACAAGACTTCATCAAAGTACTCTGAAAATCATATAAGATGTAGTAAATAATAATTTCTGGCGTAGTGTTTCCCAAATACATCAACTTAATCTTTGATTCTTCATTTCTCCCTAAGATTGCACCGTTTCCTTCCAGAGTTTTGCCCAGTTTATGGGTATGTTTTGGCCTCAAAAAATCAGTGAGAGCCATTCAATTTACCTTTCCACTTTAATTCCAAGTCTAGTAAGAGATTAAACTAGGACTAGGCTCAGGTCTCATACTAACCCCTTGTTGCTGTTTTAGCCAGTTTCTTTAAGACTCACGGATTCCTTAAAGTTAGAAATCTTTACGTGTTGCCTGGCGGGTTACGTGCAAGGTGCCACATTTAGCTTAGGACACAACTTTCTAGCAAACTCTGGAAGATATGAATACTCACGCTCGGGAAAAGAGGGCAGATCCAGCCAACCTTTCCTCCCACCCCAGAGCTTCACCTGGAAAAAGCGACAGCTTCAGAAGTCATAGACTCAATAACCTAAGTCTCTCGTCCAGCAAGGTTATCAGCCCTTATTGCGAAGTTTGCAGTTTCATATTTTCCTATGGATTCAAAGTCCTGACACTTGCAGTCAGTTTGGGCAGAATTATCACTATAAATGCTCTTGTTAAATTCAGGAATCAAGACACTAGTTCGGTTTTTCGCAAAATGTCGAATGCAAACAGAATTAGGGCAGTGGGAACCCCAGCCAATCAGCTAGCTCCAGCAGCAACGGCCCACAGGCCGCGGGTCCCCTGCGGGAGGCGGGCGGGGCAAGCGGTTCTCCGCGATTGGGTCTGCGTCAGCGTCGATGCGCGCGCGCCTCCTCGCGCTGTTGAGTTGTAACCCAACCAATCAAGTTTCGGCAGGGCGAGCTGTTCTGCCTAGTGCAACCTGGGTGTCTGCAGAAACGCATGCGCGGGGCGGGCCCATTCATTTGAATCCCGGCGGTGTTTGGATTCCGGAATCGGAGGCTTTGGGACGGTGGAGTGTGTTCTGTGAGGTACTCTTAAAGACCGCGCGAAATGGGGGCTCTCAGCGAAATGGGGGCTCTTGATTTCTGAGCAGGACTCTCCTGCAAGATGTGGCCGAGGTCGAATTTTTCCTCCGCTTAGGAATCTGCCCAGGGGGTCCTTCGTCGTGCCCGAGTTCGCTCTCAGCTGGGGCGGAACGAGAAGGTCTGGGTTCTTGGGAAGCGATGGGACGGTTCAACCGGATGGGGTTAGAAGCTGCTCTCCCGCCCTTTTTTTTTTTTTTTTTTTGGACCCCAGGAAACTACGCGGAACCATTGGGTTAGATATACCTATTGCTCTCCTGCTTTGGCCTCGTATGTTCCAGGGAGATGGGATTGAGTAACTCATTCCAACCATTTCCTTAGTTTTTCCCATTTGAAGCCACAACTTAAAAAGTCTTTCTGGGTTCCTCTCTTTCCTTTTCCCTACACCCAGTTCTTTTATCACGGCCTTGCCCAGTCTACCACCAAAACGCATCAGTCGTTTTCTGCCTCTTCCACCGTCACCCTAGGCCTAGTTCAGGCTACAGTCCTATTTCTTCTGGACTTGTGCAAGACTTTTTTTTTAATTCATCTGTTTTCATTCCTTGGCCTCTAACACTCTATTCTCTCTTTTTAAAAAGATTTTATTTATTCATGAGAGACGCAGAGGGAGAAGCAGGCTCCATGCAGGGAGCCCGAGGTGGGACTCAATCCTGGGTCTCCAGGATCACAACCTGGGCTGAAGGCAGCGCTAAACCGCTGAGCCACCCGGGCTGCCCAAACCTTTTATTCTCTACCCTGCAGCGAAACCGGTCTTAATGGGGCAGCCTGAGTGGCTCAGCGGTTTAGCGCCGCCTTCGGCCCGGGGAGTGCCTTGGAGACTCGGGATCCCTGCATGGGGTCTGCTTCTCCCTCTGCCTGTGTCTCTGCCTCTTTATCTCTGTGTGTCTCTCATGAGTAAATAAAATCTTAAAAAAAAGAAGAAAACGATCTTAAAACAAATCAGATGATATCACTCCCCTGTCTCACACTCCTTCCCACCCTACCTCCCAAAGTTTCATGAGAGTTTCAAGAAACCTTGACTGGTTATTCTATCCCTAGTAACTAGAACCATGCTCTGCTTATAGATGATTATTTATCGAATTAGTGAATTAACTAATGAAGAATGATTCTATTGTGAGAATCCTTAGTTTGGTCACCAGTTTGACTTTTGAACTATGCAGTTTTAACTTAGCACTCACAAAGTGGAGAGCATAAAAGATTAAAAGCAAAATCAAGGAGGGTGCTGAAAAATAAGGAGTGGGAAAAGATAGATTGAATGTATGAGATGGATTAGTTTTGGGCTTGATTATGAAAACTTTAAGAAAACTTGCTGTGTTGCTTTGTACTCTTTTTTTTCCACAAGAAGTCCAGTTCAACTTGTTATGCTGGAGTGTTGTTTCTCCCTTTTTCTTTTTATGGCAAAGGCTTCTGTGAAAGTTAGCCTTTTTTAAAGTATTTTTTTTAGAGTTAGCCTTTTTGTTGCCTGGATTGTTGTCAGGGTTTTGTGTGTGTGTGTGTGTGTGTGTGTGTGTGTACATACTGTTTGTATGCTATTCCCAACTAGATAAGGCAGATATGGTTCCTGTATTTACGGAGTAAAAAGGGATGGTTTGCCTATTTAATGGTGACTTGATACTTGTTTCTGTATAGAACTTGTGCAATAATGTCACCTCAAAAGAGAGTTAAGAACTCTCAGGTGCAAAAAAGGACTTCACAAGTTAGTGGTAATTATCCGACTAATCTCTTGGCCTGGGAAGAAAAAGAGGACCTGAATGACTCAAAGTACAGCTTGAAACGTGGACAAAACAATCCAGTGGAAGATTATGGACATGCTGATGATCAAGCAGAAGATGCCCTACAAATAGCAGTGAGATACTTTGAGAAAGGTAAGACAGATAATTTTCCGTATGAAAGTTCTATTTCTGTAAAAATGTCCTCAACTTTTTCTTTTTTAAAATTTTTTCTTTTCTTTTTTTTTTTTTATGAGAGTCACACACACAGAGAGAGAGAGAGACAGAGACATAGGCAGAGGGAGAAGCAGGCTCCATGCACCGGGAGCCCGATGTGGAATTCGATCCCGGGTCTCCAGGATTGCGCCCTGGGCCAAAGGCAGGCGCTAAACTGCTGCACCACCCAGGGATCCCTTTTTTTTTTTTTTTTTGAAATTTTTTTCTTTTATTTATTTATTTTTAAAAAGATTTTATTTATTTATTCATGAGAGATACACAGAGAGAGAGGCAGAGACACAGGCCGAGGGAGAAGCAGGCTCCATGCAGGGGGCCCGACGTGGGACTCCATCCCTGGTCTCCAGGATCACGCCCTGGGCCGAAGGCAGACGCTCCACCACTGAGCCACCCTTTTTCTTTTATTTTAATGATTTTATTTATTCATTCATGAGAGACACACAGAGAGAGGCAGAGACACAGGCAGAGGAAGCAGGCGACTCGCAGGGAGCCCAATGTGGGACTCGATCCTGGATCCCAAGATCATGTCCTGAGCCAAAGGCAAACTCTCAACTGCTAAGTCACCCAGGCTCTGAACTGCTAAGTCACCCAGGCGTCCCTATCTTAGACTTTTTCTTATGGATTTTAAAGGAAAGCATATTTTTGCTCATTCATGCTTTTGTTTATTTAATAGGCATTTATTGAGCACTTCCTAGTATCAGTCAGTATGCCGGGTACTAGGGATACAACAAAGCAAATTCTTGGCAGCGTGGTTTCCAAGATGCTGCACATTGGGATTATCTGAGAATCTTTAAAAAACACTGATGCCTGGCATCTACTCTTAGATATTCTAATTTATTGGCATGGAATGCAGTCTGGCATCAGGATTTTTAAAAGGCTCCCTAGGTGATTCCATTTTGCAGCAAAGTCTGGGAACTACTGTCTTAGTATTGAATTGGCTTATAGTCTCAGTTCAGTGCTTTTAATTAGTTTAGAGCAGAGATGATGACGCCAAGGCATGATTCAGTTTTCCTCACTGAAGGTGCTGTTGCTCTATTGCAGTTAAATATTCTACAATTTTAAAGGCTTTGAAGGGTTTGGGGGAAGGCATTTTTACCATAGAGCTGTTTCTTTTAGGAGCACCTGAGTGGTTCAGTTGGTTAAGCATCGGCTCTCTCTACATCTCAGCTTAGGTCTTGATCTCAGGGTTTTGAGTTCAAGCCCATTGTTGGGCTCTGAGGTGGGTGTGGAGCCTACTTAAAGAAAAAAAAGCAATTTCTTTGAAGTATCCCAAGTTGTAACTGTTGGGGTTGAGGACTGAAAGAATTTTGAAGGTCCCACTATTTATTTTTATTCCTTTTTCCAGGACCTGTTAAAACTTCACAGAATAAAGATAAAATCTTGGAAGAACACTTGAAAACTGTGGAAAATGTGGCTTTGAAGAATGGGTTAGCTCCAGAAGGAATTGACATTCTATTAAATGTGGCACTCAGTGGCAAATTTGGTATGTCAAGGGCATACATTTGTTATCAGTTTGCTATTAGTTTTGCCTTCCAGACTTTGAAATAGATTATTTATTGGAATCAGTTGCAGTTCTTTATTTGTACTAGTCTTTTCATAAATCAATCTGGTAAGATTATAAAATGAGCCTTTCTTGTGTTCAAGCGACCCTTATGGACCAAAAGTTTTTGTGTACATATGCTGAGAATGGTTATCACATATCTTTACAAATAGAATATATAGACTCTTGACACCAAATACATGGGAGTCATTTTTAGTATTTCTCTTAAGCATAGATAAGGCAGCTTAAGAGATCACTAGTCTACTTCATTGCTTTTAGGTTAACTTACCTGTGGCAAGTCCCTTTGGAAACTCCATTCCAGTTTCTATGACCTTAACAGTCAAAATGCTTTTTCTTTTGTGGAAATGCTTCCTTTCCTGTTCTAAGTGCATTTCAAATGGAGGGGAGGAGGTTCTTATAAAGAAAGAACACCTGGCCAGTATTCTTTTTACTTGAGAAGAACCTTTTAACCTACTCCAACCCAAATTCAGATGCGGAAGGTATTTTAGACCTTGAACATCCTCATTTTAAAGTGAGGAAACTGAGACCCAGAGTGGATAGAGACTTATTTTTTTTTAAATATTTTATTTATTTATTCTTAAGAGACACAGAGAGAGAGGGACAGAGACACAGGCAGAAGTATGAGCAGGCTCCATGCAGGGAGCCCAATGTGGGACCCCATCCCAGGACCCCAGGATCATGCCCGCTGAGCCACCCAGGCATCCCTAGAGACTTGTTTAGTGTCGGAGCTAGAACTGGGGAACTCAGATCTCCTGATTCCCCTTCTAGTGTTTAATACCGCACATACTGTTACTGGATTTTCGTTTTTGTTTTTTTTTTAAATAATTAAGACATCCATCAAAACTGGATGCTTTAGGGCAGCCCGGGTGGCTCAGGGGTTTAGCGCCGCCTTCAGCCCTGGGGCGTGATCCTGGAGTCCTGGGATTGAGTCTGCATGGAGCCTGCTTGTCCCTCTGCCTGTGTCTCTGCCTCTCTCTCGCTCTCTGTGTGTCTCTCATGAATAAATAAATAAAATCTTAAAAAAAAACTGGATGCTTTATATACTATTTCCTGGCCCTTGCATATTAGGTTCCTTTGTGTATACCCTGGCATCATGTTTTGCATGGGTGTGTATTTTAAAGCAACAACACATTACTGGCCAAATTCAAAATATGACTCTCAGGTATTTTATTTCTCTACTTTTACCTGATTAGTTATCTGTTTGTTTTCCTACAAAGTGAAATTTGACCTGATAAAATTTGCTCTTCTTCTATTAGGTGGTTTCAGATTGTTTGGTTCTAGTATCTTTCCAGAACCTATGTTTAACTGATCACTCTCTATTAAGAATTCTCTCTCTTCCCTTCTCCTCTTAAAACATATATGGAATGTACAAGTGTTTTTGATTTTGGAATTTTTCTTTTTTGACATCTCAGAAGTTAATGGTTAAAAGGTTTTCATGATGTTTGCCAGGTCTGTGGCAAATGCATGCCTCAGCCTTGGAAACTTGTGTATAACAATTTAAAAAATAATCTCTGGCTTTCTATTCTAACTTTTCATTTTTCTGTTAAGCTGGAATTGGTGATGTCAAATATGACCTTAATTGTTTTTCTCCTTTTAGTTATTTCTGTGATATATTCCATCACTACTATATCTTTACATGTAGCTCTTCTGATAAATTGAAATTCATATTCAGGGGCAGGTGTGCTTGAAATGTCATAACCAAGTACAAAAAGACTTCAGACAATTTAGAAATTAAAAAGTCGCTTGGAAATAAGTATTGAGTCCGTACTGAATTCACCCTTTGAGTTTGGTACATGTGTGAAGTCTTAGTGGTGAGACTCTAAAACTTTAGAAGAGTTAGGGGATGGGAGTGGGGGAGAAAAGAAAATGAAAACAAGAAACCATAGTGGAATACAGAAATATTTATTCTTACAATTCTTTGCCTGCCATTACAACTTCCTTCCTTCTCCACAGAATGATGGGATAGAAATTGAGATATATGTAGGATGAGTAAATTTACAGATCTAATGTACCACATGATGATTATAGTTAATGATATTGCATTGAATACTGCAGTTTGGAAGAGAGTAGATTTCAGGTGCCCTCACCACACACAAAAAATGGTAACAGTGTGAGAAGATAATATGTAAATCAACATGACTTCAGTAATTATTTCACTATGTATATGTATATCATATCATCATGTTATACATATTAAATATACACATTTTTTATTTAAAAAATAAAATGAGAGTTCCTTACCCTCAGGAAGAAAAAGATGTGTGTAAGATGTTTCTGAGAATGCTACTTGCAGGCAAGTTAAGATCAGTGTTATTTCAGTGAATGAATGTGATCATCATGCTATAATGCATATAAAAGTGTTTTAAGACGTGTAAAAAAATAAAGACACGTGTAAGATGTTTCTAAGAATGCTACTTGCAGAAGTTGAGAACAGTATTAAAGTGAATGGATGTGATCAGCACACTGCAATGCATGTAAAAGGGTGGTTAAAGACCATGGATCCAAGATGTTTTTGAGAATTCTATTTGCAGGAGAAGTTGAAAACTGTTTTTTCAGTGAGCGGTTGTGATCACCACATTATAATGCAAATGACACCATGTTTACATACCAAAACAAATAGATGAGATAGACATTTAATTCTTGAAGCCTTAATAAGCAGAAATTGATACAGGGTGTATACAAAGCTATTTGCAGCATCACTTTTATTATCAGATGGGAGAATACCATAGAAGCCAGAGAATATGATGGAAAGATTGGACCAGGATAGAATAATATTACTGCCAGCTAATTCCAAGAATAGCTATTCTATTCTACTCTCTTCCCCACTTTTTGGGAGGGATGGAGACTACAAATATATTTAATTATTTATTCTTTAATGGAGCAGCTCATGCAAGCTGTCTGTCACTAGCTTTATTTTTTTAAAGATTTTATTTATTTATTTATTTATTTATTTATTATTTATTTATTTATTTATTTATTTATTTATTTGACACAGAGAGAACCAGAAGGGGAATAGCAGGCAGAGAGAGACGGATAAGCAGACTCTTTACTGAGGAAGGAGCCCAATGTGGGGCTCAATCCCAGGACCCTAAGATCATGACCTGAGTCAAAATCAGATGCTTAACCAACTGAGCCCCCCAGGCACCCCTGTTGGAAGCTTTGAATAAGTCAGAATCTATTGTGCCATTAAAAAAAATAGTAACAAAAAATAATTTTGGAGTGCCTGGTTGCTCAATTGGTTAAGTGTCTGACTCTTGGTTTTGGCTTAGGTCATGATCTCAGGGTCCTGGGATTGATCCCTGTGTAGGGCTCTGCTGTCATCAGGGAGTCTACTTGAGTATTTCTCTCCCTCTCCCTCTGCCCCTCCCCCGCTCACAGGTGCTTTCTCTCTCTCTCGGAAACAAATAAATACATCTTTAAAAAATAATCTTTGAAATTTTCCTAGGGCTTTTTTTGAAGTATAATTCACATACCATAGAATTCACTGTCTTAGTTTATTTTTTAATTTATTTTTTAAAATTATTTATTTATTTATTCATGAGAGACACAGAGAGAGAGGGGCAGAGACACAGGCAGAGGGAGAAGCAGGCTCCATGCAGGGATCCCAACATGGGACTCGATCCCGGGTCTCCAGGATCATGCCCTAAGCCGAAGATAGAGGCTCAACCACTGTGGCTCAAGCAGGCATCCCAAATTCACTCTTTTAAAGCATGCAATTCAGGATTTTTTTTAGCATATTCAGAGTTGTACAGCCATCACAACTCTAATTCCTAAATATGTTCATCACCCTGAAAAGAAACCCCATAATCATCCTTCCTTTTTATTTTTTTAAAGATTAAAAAAAATTTTTTTCAAGATTTTATTTATTTATTCATGAGAGACAGAGAGAGAGAGAGAGAGGCAGAGACACAGGCAGAGGGAGAAGCAGGCTCCATGCAGGGAGCCCGATGTGGGACTCGATCCCAGGACTCCAGGATCACGCCCTGGGCTGAAGCCAAATGCCAAACCACTGAGCTACCCAGGGATCCCTCATCCTTCCTTTTTAAATAGAAATATAGGGCCAAAGAATTTGCTGTATAATTTATTTTTTAATTTTTAAAAAATATTTATTTATTTATTTATTCATGAGAGACACATAGAGAGAGAGAGGCAGAGACGTAGGCAGAGGGAGAAGCAGGCTCCATGCAGGGAGTCCGATGTGGGACTCGGTCCTGGGTCTCCGGGATTACGACCTGAGCGGAAGGCAGACACTCAACCACTGAGCCACCCAGGCATCCTTGCTGTATAGTTTATATTAGAACTTAAAGTTAAATTTTCGTTTGAAACTATGTTTTGTAATGATGATAAGAGATAGTCAAATATTATTCACTTTTTTATTGCCTTCAGTCTAAAGTGGGATTTTTAGGACTAAGAGTGAACAATAGTAAAGGAACAATCAAGATTCTAAAATGTAGTTTAATTTGGAGTTTTTCTGCTTTCTAGGGAGTGCTGTAAACACTCGGATATTGAAGTGTATGATTCCAACAACTCTAATATCAGAACATTCTGTGGTTAAGGCAGTCTCCTGGCTTTGTGTTGGCAAGTGTTCTGGTAGCACCAAGGTAATCTTTTTAAACAGTTTGTTGATAAGTCCTTCAGAACCACTTAAGGACTGGCAAGGAAGAGCCACTTATGGAGTAATGGCAGTGACCTTTTGTGCAAAGCCTGTAGTTTTGGAACAATATAGCTTGATGCAAGGATTTTGCTCAAGCAGAAATTTTTACTGTGAAATAAAATCTGTTATCCTACTTTGTGCTAGAAGCTTCGAAAACAGCCCTGAGTGGGGAATTAAGCTCTCCCCTATGCCAGTTATATTTCTCTAAAGATAAGCATTTTTGTCTCTCAATAGGTACTTTTTTATCGTTGGCTGGTTGCAATGTTTGACTTCATTGATCACAAGGAGGAAATTAACTTGCTCTATGGCTTCTTTTTTGCTTCATTGCAAGATGATGCACTGGTAAGTAAAAATTGGACATCATGCATCAATCAAATGGTATGCTCTTATATATTGATGGACCATTTTTGCTTCAAAATGCCACATGATGTATTTTTCCTTATTTTAAAATACCTCAGATATATAGAAAAGTATAAAGTATAACATAATAAACACACTTGCACCTGTCTTTCATATTAACAAATATAACATTTTTACCATATTTGATTTATATCTTTTAAGAAAATAAACATGTTACAGATTGAATTGACTCCACATTGGAGTCTCTGCTAATTTAGAGCAGTGGTTGCCATATTTTCCCTTTAAAACCACTTCAGCACGGTCCTATGGGTCACTTATTCTACATTTTCTTGATTAACACAGCAAAAACCTCATCAGAATTAATGAGAAGGAGAGGATTGCTTTTGATGAGATGCCAGTGGACTGATTTTGATTAAATAGCGTAATTATTCCCATTGAAAACATTAATAACTCTAAGAAATCAATCTACTACCCACCTGGAAGACTTTCAAGGGCCATCAGTAGTTCATATACCATGTGAATCATTCATTTAACCAAATTCCTCTTGCCTTTGGAAAGGAAATTCATTCATTGGTTTCATTTTCAAAAATTGATGTTTTCACTGTGTTTGTTGCATTGTATTAGGTGCTGTAGAAGAATCAAAGTTTTGGGGTGCTGAGTGGTTCTGTTGTTTAAGTGTCAGACTCTTGATCTCAGCTCAGGTCTTGATCTCAGAGTTGTGAGTTCAAGCCCCACATTGGGCTCCACACCGGGTGTGGAGCCTACTTAAAAAAAAGTTTAAAAAAAAAAGTTTAGCAGAGAGTTTCTGCTAAACTATAAACCTGTGATTAGAAAAAGCATCATAAATAAAGTATTTGGGAATCGAGCTTGGCCTTGAAGGTACAATAGGATTTGAGATTTGATGAAAGAAAATAATATATATATTTTAAAGATTTTTATTTATTTATTCATAAGAGACCGAGAGAGAGAGACAGAGACACAGGCAGAGGGAGAAGCAGGCTCCATGCAGAGAGCCTGATGTGGGACTTGATCCCGGGACCTTGGGACCACACTCTGAGCCGAAGGCAGACGCTCAACTGCTGAGCCACCCAAGCATCCTAAGAAAATAGTATCTTATATGACAGGAATATTTCAAGCCAAGTTGTGAGCTGTGTAAATTTTGTTTTCAGAGACCTTAAATAGATGAGACTGACTTAATTACAGTTGTGTCAGGGAGTGATGGAAGGTAAGGCTGAAAAAGTTAGATAAAGGAAAGATTGTAGAGATCTTTGAAGGTGAATTTAAGGAATTTGGACTTTATCCTCTATCCAATGGGGAAAGCACTGATAATTTTTGGGCAGAACATGTTGAAAGCAGAATTATAGAAGTTGTGTTTATTTATTTATTTATTTTAATTTTTTATTTATTTATGATAGTCACACACAGAGAGAGAGAGAGAGAGAGGCAGAGACATAGGCAGAGGGAGAAGCAAGCTCCATGCACCGGGAGCCCGACATGGGATTCGATCCCGGGTCTCCAGGATCGCGCCCTGGGCCAAAGGCAGGCGCCAAACCACTGCGCCACCCAGGGATCCCAGAAGTTGTGTTTAGTAATGCCAAACAATATGAGTAAGCAAAGTGTTAAGAAGAATAGTTAGGAGACTAACATGATAACCCAGATATAACCATCATGAAGTTCTAGACTAGCAATTCTCAAATATGACCTGTGGACCCCTTGAGGCTCCCTGATCCAGGGGTTATGAGAGGTCAGAATTATTTTCATAGCAATATCAAGATTGTTACCTGCTATTTTCATTGAGTTGACATTTGCACTGATGGTGCTAAAGTAACGGTGAATAAAACTGCTGGTGCCTTAGCAAGAATCAGGGCAGTGGGACCACACTGTATTAATGGTCATTTGATTCTTTGCTATAGTAAAAAACAAAAATGTTAGTTTCTCCAATGTCCCAAATGAAGCGGTAAAAATTAATACATTAATTTTATCAAATTTCAACCTTTGAGACATGTCTTTAATATTCTGTGTCATGAAATAGAAAGTACAAATAAATCCGTATACTAAACTGCAGTTGTCCTCAGGAAAAGCACTTGTATCATTGAGTTGTGAGCTAAACTAGCTGCTTTCTTCATGGAATACCATTTTTACTTAAAAGAATGACTGACATATAAACTATGGTTATTCAGACATGGTTATTTGGCAGATGTTTTCTCAAAAATGAAAAGCCAGCCTGTCATTTCAAAGAAAACAACTCACAGTGTTTTTTGCCAATGATAAGGTTTGAGCTTTCAAGTGAAAATTATGAGTATGGGGAAAATTTGTATCTACCACTGTGAACCTGACAGCTTCCCAATACTTAAACTTTTCTGATGAGATTGGTAACAATATAAATGAATGTGACTTTTAGATATTGTATAATGAAATGTGTCAATATTTGGAAGGTTGATATAACTCAATGAACCAATATTTTCCAGATGACCAAGTATGATGTTGTAAAATTATGCACGGCTAAAAGATCCATTCAAAGTGCAAGATATGGGCAGCCCGGGTGTCTCAGTGGTTTAGTGCTGCTTCAGCCTAGGTGTGATCCTGGAGACCAGGGATTGAATCCCACGTCGGGCTCCCTGCATGGAAGCCTGCTTCTCCCTCTGCCTGTGTCTGTTCCTCTCTCTCTCTCTCTGCATGTGTGTCTCTCATGAATAAATAAATAAAATCTTTAAAAAAATAAAAAAATAAAATTCTCAAGTTCTTTAAAAAAAAGTGCAAGATAGATCAATTTTTTAAAAAGATTTTATTTATTTATTCATGAGAGACACAGAGAGAAACAGAGAGGCAGAGACACAGGCAGAGGGAGAAGCAGGCTCCATGCAGAGAGCCGATGTGGGACTCGATCCCGGGTCTCCAGGATCATGCCCTGGGCTGAAGGTGGCGCTAAACCACTGAGCCTCCCAGGCTGCCCAAGATATATCAGTTTTATGTGTATATATATATGTATTTATTTAACACTTTTTCAGCAGACTTTAATTTTTAAACATTTTTTCAATAGTTTTTATATAGCAATGAATTGTATTGGAACAGTACAAAGAGAGTTCATTGGTAAGGCTTCAGATTCTACATTGCAGCTAACCCTTAAGAGACTACTTATCAAGACTAATAAATACTTTATTGAAAAGGCTACTAAAATATTCCTTTTGTTCCAACTACATATCTGTGTGAGCTGGATTTTCTTCATGTACTTCAGTTAAAACAACAGGTTTAGTGCTAAAGTAGGGAATCTAGCTGCATCCAAATTTAAAAAGTTTTTATTTATTTATTCATGAGAGACAGAGAGAGAGAGGCAGAGACAAAGGCAGAGGGAGAAGCAGTCTTCATGCAGGGAGCCTGATGTGGGACTTGATCCCAGGACCCTGGGATCACAGATCACTACCAGAGCCAAAGGCAGACACTCAACCACTGAGCCATCCAGATGCCCCAGCTGTATCCTATTAAGTCAGAAACCTCAAATAGAATTTAGAAATATAAAATTATGTCACTCTAGTCATTTTTGGGAAAACATAGTTGTTTTTCATAAGATATGTCATTTATGTTAATATGTAATGGCTTTATTTTTTAATGGATTAATAAACATTTTTAAGTTTCTCAGTTTTAATTTCTAATATGGTAAATATCTAGATATAATCCAGATAAACAAAAGCTCTTTGGGATCCTCTAATTTTAAGACTGTAAAGAGTCTCGAGACCAAAAAGTTTGAGAATTACTGTCCTAGTCTAAGGAGGTGGCAGTGGGAATGAAAAAATAATAATTTATTCATAGACACAGAGACAGAGGCAGAGACATAGGCAGAGGGAGAAGCAGGCTCCATGCAGGGAGCCCGATATGGGACTTGATCCCAGGTCTCCAGGATCACACCCCAGGCTGCAGGCAGCGCCAAACCGCTGCGCCACTGGGGCTGCCCAGATGATCCCAATTTTGTTGGCAACATCCAAAGAAAGCATGATAGTCAGGAGCCAGTCGAACATATGCTTTCTTCTCTCCATCAGGCCTGATCAAGGTGTTGATCTTGGCCACATCAATGTCATAGAGCTTCTTCACAGCCTGTTTGATCTGGTGCTTATTGGCCTTGAAATTCACGATGAATACAAGTGTGTTGTTGTCTTCTATTTTCTTCATGGCTGACTCCATAGTCGGGGGAACTTGATGATGGCATAGTGATCATGCTTGTTTCTCCTGGGGGCTCTCTTTCGAGGATATTTGGACTGCCTTCAGAGACGCAGGGTCTTGGGTCGTGGGAATGTAGGTGACGTGCAGATCTTCTGTTTTTTGGGACTGTGCACGCCTTTCAGCACCACTTTCTTAGCTTTCAAAGCCTTTGCTTTAGCTTCGGTTTCGGGAGGGGCAGGGGCTTCCTTCTTTGCCTTTGGCGCCATCTTCGTGAAAGGGCTAGATTTTATTTTTAAATCCTGTTTTATGCTTTTTTCTTTAACCTGAAGAATTAGTTTATTTACATAAACTACATATGATTATACATATAATAGGAGTAAATTCAATTATCTTTTTTTGAGCTTTCTAAATGATCTACTGTTTTCCCTTCTTTCTCTCATTTTGGATTGATTGTGGTTTTCCTCCTATTTTTGTTTGAAAGTTAGTTATACATTCTGTGTATGTTCTTTTAGGTGTTATTGTACCTATTTTTAACATGCATATTTAGTGTAAAAATGTACAACAGTGTCACTCGTCTTACTATTTTTCTTTTGGCAAATATAGTTATTTTTCATAGAATATGTCATTTATGTTACCATGTAATGGTATATTATTATTTTTTTTACTTTATTTTTTATTTTTTTTAAGATTTTATTTATTTATTCATGAGAGACACACAGAGAAGAGAGAGAGGCAGAGACACAGGCAGAGGGAGAAGCAGGCTCCATGCAGGGAGCCTGACGTGGGACTCGATCCCGGGTCTCCAGGATCACGCCCTGGGATGAAGGCAGGTGCTAAACCGCTGAGCCACCCGGGCTGCCCTGGTATATTATTTTTTAATGAATTAATAAGCATTTAAAATTTTCTCAGTTTTATTTTATTTATTTAAGGTTTTTATTTATTTATTTGCGACAGAGTGACAGAGAGCACAAACAGATAGAGGGGCAAAGGGAGAGGGAGAATCAGGCTCCCCACTGAGCAGAGAGCCCAATATGGGGCTCTATCCAGGACCTTGGAATCATGACCTGAGCTGAAGGCAGACGCTTAACTGACTGAGCCACCCAGGCGCCCCTCAGTTTTAATTGCCAATATGGTTTTTCTTAGAGTCTAAAGGTAACCAGTATCTTTACCTTCTTCTTAAATGAGGCGAAGACCTTAGAATGCTTTAGCTCTGATCATAGCCCTCCTAGATTATATACTATTATCTGGTTTTAGTTCTAGCTTGTTCTTCTCCATTCTTCACATACATGTGAAGTAGGCATTGTTTTTATCTTCACAGTTGACTTTTGTTGTTGTTGTTGTTGTTGTTAAAGATTTTATTTATTCAGAGACATATGAGACAGAGAGAGAGAGAGGCAGAGACACAGGTAGAGGGAAGAGAAGCAGGCTCCGTGCAAGGCAGACCCTCAACCGCTGAGCCACCCAGGCATCCCAAACATTTGTTTGAATTTGCCCACATAGGGGCACTTGATGGGATGAGCACTGGGTGTTATGCTATATGTTGGCAAATTGAACTCCAATAAAAAAAAAATTTGCCCACATACTTACCTCATGTTCACCATTTGTTTTTGCATCTCAGACCTCCAATCTGAGATCATTTTCCTGTGTAGAAATGTATCCTTTAGAATATTCTTTCAGTGAGAATCTTTTGATAGTAAATTGTCTTTGTTTGAAAATGTCTTTACATTGCTCTTGTTCTTGAAAGTTGGTTTTGCTGTGTGTAGAACTAGGGTAACAGTTAAATTCTCTCAGGACATTGACAGTATTCCATTGGCTCCTTTCCATTGCTGAGTCAGTCTAATTGTAATCTGTCATTTCTTCTTTTCACTTTGGATAAGTTTTTTTTTTAAAGATTTTATTTATTCATTCATGAGAGACACACAGAGAGAGGCAGAGACACAGGCAGAGAGAGAAGCAGGCTCCATGCAGGGAGCCTGATGTGGGACTCAATCCCGGGACTCCAGGATCATGCCCTGGGCCGAGGGCAGATGCTCAACCGTTGAGCCACCCACGCATCCCACACTTTATATACTTTTAAAGAAGAGTTTTATTGAGATATAATTCACATATCATACAGTCTACCCACTCAAGGCATACAATTCACTGGTTTTTAGTATGTTCACAGATATGTGCAACCATGAGAATAGTCAATTTTAGGACATTTTCATCACCTCAAAAATCCCATACCTATTAGCATTCCCCCATCTTCCTATTCAGGGATTCCTCAATAATTCCTTTTTAAAAAAATATTTTATTTATATATCCATAAGAGAGGCAGAGGGAGAAGCAGGCTCCATGCAGGGAGCCTGACATGGGACTCGATCCCAGGACCCCAGGATCATGCCCTGGGCCAAAGGTGGTGCCAAACCGCTGAGCCACCCGGGCTGCCCACCTCAATAATTCCTAATCAATTTTTTGTCTTTAAAGTTTTGTCTATTTTTGGGACACCTGGGTGGCTCAGCGGTTAAGCGCCTGCCTTCGGTCCAGGGCGTGATCCTGGAGTCCTGGGATTGAGTCCCGTATCGGGCTCCCTGCATGGAGCCTGCTTCTCTCTCCACCTATGTCTCTGCCTCTTTCTCTCTCTCTCTCTCTGTGTCTCTCATGAATAAGTAAATAAAGTTTTGCCTATTTTTAAATCTATTTTCTGTTTTCAGAGATGTGCCTATTCTGGACATCTCATATAAATGAAATCCTATATGGTCTTTTATGATTGGCTTCTTTTACTTAGCATAATGTTTTCAAGGTTTATCCATATTGTAGCACATGTCAGTGCTTCATTTTTTAACCTGTTATATTTTTTCATAACTTAAAATTTACCACTTTAATTATTTTTAAGTGTATAATTCATTAGCATTAATTGTGTCACTACTGTTTCCAAAATTTTTTCTTTATCCTAAATGGAAACTCTACTCATTAAACAGTAACTACACATTCCTCCTCCCTCGAAGCCTCTGGTAACTGATAATCTACTTTATGTCTCTGAATTTGCTAATTCTAGGTGCCTCCTATAAGTGGAATCATACAATTTTTGTATCTGGTTTCTTTCACTTAGTGTAATGTCTTAAAGTTTCATCCAACTTATAGCATGTGTCAGATTTTCATTAATTTTTATGACTGGATAATACTCCATTGTATGTATATACCACATTTTCTTCATCTGTTCACTCATTGATGGACTCTTGGGTTGTTTCCACCTTTTGGCTAACGTGAATAATGCTGCAATGAATATTGGCATATAAGTAACTGTTCAAGTCCCTGCTTTCAGTTCTTTTGTATATATATCTAGGAGTGGAGTTGCTGTATTATATATTAATTCTATGCTTAGAATTTTGAGGACTCGCCAAACTGTTTTCTACAGTTTGGACCTTTTTATGTTCCCACTAGCAGTGTATGAGGGTTCCAGTTTCTTTTTTTTTTTTAAGTTTTATTTATTTATGATAGTCACAGAGAGAGAGAGAGAGAGAGAGAGAGAGAGAGGCAGAGACATAGGCAGAGGGAGAAACAGGCTCCATGCACCAGGAGCCTGACGTGGGATTCGATCCCGGGTCTCCAGGATCACGCCCTGGGCCAAAGGCAGGCGCCAAACCGCTGCGCCACCCAGGGATCCCAGGGTTCCAGTTTCATCACATCCTCACGAACACATGTTATTTGTCTGACTTTTGGACTACAGCAATCCTACTGGATGTAAAGTGGTATTTCATTTTGGTTTTTGTTTGCATTTCTCTAATGATTAGTGGTGTTGAACATCTTTTCATGTGCTAATTGGCCATTTATGTATCTTTTTTGGAGAAATCCTTTGCCAATTTTTTAAATTGGGTTATCTTTTTATTACTGGGTTGTAAACGTTCTTTCTGTATTTTTGGTACAAATCTCCAATCTGGTTTTTCTGGGAAGTACAACTAAGGTAGAAGCACTCTAAATTTTTCACTTGAGGTTTTCCAGGTCATACCACTAGTGTAAGTTCAAGCTGCAGACCTATATAGGACTGTGGTTTGTGGTTGCATATTCTTTGGAGAGGCTTTATTTTCCTTTCATCCAAATTCAAGACTAAAACAGACAAGTTTACTTGCTGTCCCCTTCAGCACAGTGGGGTTTGTTTTTATTTCATATCCATACACTTAAGATGTAGCTCTTGAAGTTCTGAGGTTTTTAAAATATTTAATTTATTTATTTGATAGAGAGAGAGAGAGAGAGAAAGAGCCTGAGCAGGGGAAGGGGGGTCAGGGGAGAGGAGAGGGAGTAGGAGAAGCAGGCTCCCTACTGAGCAGGGAGCCTGATGTGAGGCTTGATCCCAGGACCCTGAGATCATGACCCAAGCTGAAGGCAGTCACTTAACAGCCACCCAGGTACCTCTATTCCCAGTTTTCTAATGGATCCCTTGCATAGTCCATACTTTGAGTGGGCCCTCAGCTTTACCATCTCCTACCTGGTTCCTACCTCCCTTTGTAGCTATTAAAGTTATAAGTTCAAGATTTTTAAGGTTTGGCAGAAATCTTGGGGAGAGAGCTTGTTCAGTATTCAATGTTTCCTCTTAAACTTTGTTTTTGGGAATTGCAGTTTCTTTGCTTTCATGCCAGCTCAGAAATGTACTTAAACAGCTGGATACAACGTAAGGAAACATTGTTGAGTTGGCAAGAAAGCAGGCAGGATCATTCAGGGTATCTAATATATAATGTTTCTATGAATGGTAATCAGGTTATTGGAATTAAGGTCAATAAGCTTTAAGGCCAAGATGATTTGTTGATGTAAACATTAAAATCTTCTGGCATGTTATTGGGAATACTGTTGGAGTGGAAGACTGAATCAGATGCCTAAGTCTTCTGTGAACTTTTGGAAGTTAATAAGAGGTTAGTAGTGAATATAGGTAAGTTGGAGATAGTGAGGTTGGATGAACTAAATGTCAAGGAAGTCTCTGTACAAGAATGAAAGAGTAGTACCTTGAAGTAACAAGATAAAGTAAGAATGCTCATCCCTCTTGCTTTCTCTGTGGTACACAGGAGTGGATGAATAATTAGTATGACTCCCCCTTACCTTTGACCTCTCTCTTAACCTTATATTGTTTTTATTCATAAACCAACCAAATTGTAAAATAAATGAATTCTATGTTTAAACATACTTTGTAAAAAGTTAAAAATACTAAAACATGCTTTCCCCTTTCTTGTAATAGCTTAATAGACTGAGACTGAATTCTTCCAGGCAGGAGCTGAGCCTTTTACAAACCGACAATTTAGTAACACTGTTCATAGCACATAGAATGTAAACTTGATAAGAACAGGCTTTTTTGGTCTGTTTTGGACACTGCTCAATAAATATTTGTTTCATGAATGAATGAGTGAATGAATAGAAGGTACTCATAAATATTTGTCAAATCAATTGCAGTATACTTGAGTAGTTTCATATTGATGGGTTTCTTGCTCATCTTGGCAAGAGGGAAGGGGATCTACTTTTTTTTTCCTTTTTCTGTCTCTCTCTTTTTTTTTTTAAAGATTTTATCCATTCATAAGAGACACACAGAGAGAGGCAGAGACATAGGCAGAGGGAGAAGCAGGCTCCTCACAGGGAGCCTGATATGGGACTTGATCCCCAGACCTCAGGATCACAACCTGAGCCAAAGGCAGATGCTCAACCACTGAGCCACCCAGGCGCCCCTCCCTTTTTCTGTCTCTTAAAAATATTTATTGAAGTATGATATATGTAGAGAAAATAACCTATATCATAAGTGATGAGCTCAATTAATTTTCATAAACTGACCAAATTTGTGTAAATATCACCCAGATCAAGAAATAAGGAACCTAACTTTTAAAATCATTACTTCAACAAGTCATTTTCATATAATTTGATGGGAGCCTGACTCCTTAGTGACTCAAGTGGCAAGTGGTTACTATTTGTCAGAAAGGCATTTGTAAAATCTTAGATACATAAGAGTTTTTCCTTTCTAGATGTGATTAAAAGAGAATATCAGATCTACTATTATGCTGGGGCCTAGAGCAAGTGATTGTGTGACGCTCATTTTATACCCAGCATGACAAATTGTGTTGCTAATAGTTTATATCCTAGGGATGTGAGGTGCTGAATTTTTTACTGAAAGTTACTGTACTTTGTGTAGGATATATCAGACTTGGTCATAGTATGTCTTCTTTCCTTAAAAAAAAAATCCTATATCTAAATTCATACTTCTTAAAAGTATGTCCAGAATCTGAACCTATTTCTTTTTTTTTTTTTTTTTATTGGTGTTCAATTTACTAACATACAGAATAACACCCAGTGCCCGTCACCCATTCACTCCCACCCCCCGCCCTCCTCCCCTTCTACCACCCCTAGTTCGTTTCCCAGAGTTAGCAGTCTTTACGTTCTGTCTCCCTTTCTGATATTTCCCACACATTTCTTCTCCCTTCCCTTATTTTCCCTTTCACTATTATTTATATTCCCCAAATGAATGAGAACATATAATGTTTGTCCTTCTCCGACTGACTTACTTCACTCAGCATAATACCCTCCAGTTCCATCCACGTTGAAGCAAATGGTGGGTATTTGTCATTTCTAATAGCTGAGTAATATTCCATTGTATACATAAACCACATCTTCTTTATCCATTCATCTTTCGTTGGACACCGAGGCTCCTTCCACAGTTTGGCTATCGTGGCCATTGCTGCTAGAAACATCGGGGTGCAGGTGTCCCGGCGTTTCATTGCATTTGTATCTTTGGGGTAAATCCCCAACAGTGCAATTGCTGGGTCGTAGGGCAGGTATATTTTTAACTGTTTGAGGAACCTCCACACAGTTTTCCAGAGTGGCTGCACCAGTTCACATTCCCACCAACAGTGTAAGAGGGTTCCCTTTTCTCCGCATCCTCTCCAACATTTGTTGTTTCCTGCCTTGTTAATTTTCCCCATTCTCACTGGTGTGAGGTGGTATCTCATTGTGGTTTTGATTTGTATTTCCCTGATGGCAAGTGATGCAGAGCATTTTCTCATATGCATGTTGGCCATGTCTATGTCTTCCTCTGTGAGATTTCTGTTCATGTCTTTTGCCCATTTCATGATTGGATTGTTTGTTTCTTTGGTGTTGAGTTTAATAAGTTCTTTATAGATCTTGGAAACTAGCCCTTTGTCTGATATGTCATTTGCAAATATCTTCTCCCATTCTGTAGGTTGTCTTTGAGTTTTGTGGACTGTATCCTTTGCTGTGCAAAAGCTTCTTATCTTGATGAAGTCCCAATAGTTCATTTTTGCTTTTGTTTCTTTTGCCTTCGTGGATGTATCTTTGAACCTATTTCTAAGTAGAGGATAGGCAATATGGAATGCTATACATTAGACTTTACAGTTTAGATTCATGATTACCAAATACAAATTTGTTTAGAGAAAATCTTTGCTTTTGTCTTATCTAGTTCCATTGCATAATTTACTTTTTTGATTTCCTAATATTTGAAGCAAGTGTTGGCAAATTTTTTTGTAAAGTGCCAGGTACTAAATATTTAGGTGTAAGGGCCATACTGTCTCTCTCACAACTGCTCACTCTGCTGGTGTACTGTGAAAGCAGCTATAGACAATATATAAACAAATGACTGTGGCAGTGTTCCAATAAAAGTTTATTTATAATAACCAGTGGTGAGCTAGATTTGACTTGCAGGTTGTTGTTTACTCATCTCTGTGATAGATTATTTCCTTGTTCGATAAACAGATGTTCTTAATTTAATGATTTCCAATTTATGGAGTCTTTTTCTTTTATGTTTTATTTTGTGGCTATAATTTTATTTTCTTTTCTGAAAGAAAAAAAAAATGCCACTCTCTGGCATAAAGATTTTCTCCTATGGTTTCTTCTAGAACAGGTTGTGGCAAACTTTCCTGTAAAGGGCCAGATAGTAAATATTTTAGGGTATGTGCGCCATAAAGTCTCTGTCAGAACTACTCAGCTCTGCTATTGTAGTGAGAAAGCAGCTATAAATAATTCATAAATGAATGTGCATGGCTATGTTCTAATAAAGCTTGATTTACTAAAACATATGAACTATAGTTTGCTGATCCCTGGTCTAGAATAAAACCTGAACAAGTGGACCCTCAAAATGAGATGGTATAAAGGAACCATTCATTCAATAACTTCTGTAACAAATTTATTGAGTGTATGCTATTTGCTAAACAGAGCTAAGTGGTTAATTAAATTGTGGTATGTCCACTCCTTAGAATATTAAGATCATTGAACATGATCATTTGAAGACCAAACAACATGGGAAAATGATTTTAAGTGGGGAATCAAGATAAAAGTTTTAAGTTTGTATCTTAATAAATATGGACTGGAAAGAAGACATGAATTTTTGTTAGGTAGGAGGATCTTTTTCTGTTTTTCTTTTTTTTTTCTTTTTCTGTTTTTCAAATTGTCTGCAGTGTTTCTGTATTCCAAAAGTACTTAAAAATGGTATAATGAGATACCAATTAACACTATTGGTTTTTACTACTATTTTGTAATATGAAAAAGGAAAGCTTTAGAACTATTGTTCAATGAAATCCTTTTTACTTTTAATCAGTGTAAGATTGACATTCGAGGAAAATGTGTTGCCACTCTGTTCAAGATATATTGTCATTTCTCTTTTAAAAATTTTATATTTTAACAGTGCCCTTATGCCTGCCATTTGTTATATTTACTTACCAAAAAAGAGAATGGTGAGTATTTTATTCCAGTTGTATTACAATTATTCTGTGGAATTAGCATTTGTATTGGCCTTTATAAAGCTAACTAGTAGATTTAGTTCTATGACAAGATTTTGTGGGACTTGTTTGTTAATACTTTTATCTTAGAGCATCTGCTTACTCTTTTAACTGAACAAGATGTTTATATTTTTGGTGTGTTGTAAGAAGATGCTTGTATGAGCCACATGATTCGTTTTAATTCTGAACCCCATTCATTGTACTTTTCTTTACCTTTTCTAGTCAAACCATTTCGTGTGAGAAAACTGCTTGATCTTCAGGCCAAAATGGTGAGTACTGAAAAGCCCTAAAATTGGTACTTTGGGTTAGGTACCGAACTGGGCTTTGGGGATATAAAATTAAATGAGTCATGATCTTCAAAGAACTTACTGTCTGGGGAGCTTAGTCAATAAAATAAAAAATCAGAATAAGACTGGGGTCAAGGAGGAGTGATGATGCTTGAGAGAAATTTTAAGAGATTAATAGGAATTGCCTGGGCCAAGAAGGAAGAGAAGGGTACCTTGGCAGAGGGAACAGCATAAGCAAAGACATGTAGATGGCAAACAGCAAAACTGTTTAGGGAACTGGGTTGCTAAGGCTAGAAACTAAGTGTTGAGGAGTAGTCAAAACTACCACTCTATTAAAGTAAAATGGCTGGTTTGTGTTTTTGGTTATATTTTTGTGGATGTGATCTAGGAAAGCATTCCTTTCTGGACACATAAACTTCAGTATATTCTCTGACCATTATCTCTGTCCTTACAGTTCTCTTGTATTGTTATTTCTACTAACTTGTCTGGTAATAGAAGTCTGTGTAGCTTTGGATATAAAACAATAGGAAGTTATAGTGTCTATTCTAACTGCTGAAGCCCTTCATGATTTACCTAAAAGCATTCAAATTTAATGAAAAACACAAACACATATGCACATTCATGCTTCTCCAGTGTGAGGTTTCCTGTTAGTACAATTCAATGATTGTTCTTGTTTTACAACTCTGTTTTGGTTCTATCAGTTCAATATCTTCTCTTAGTTTTCTGAAGATATTAATGATCATGTTTCTGTCCAAATGGAGTTTTATTTCACCATAATATAAATTGTGAAAAAGTACATTTTCCCACATTAACAGCAAAGCCTTTCAAAGGAATACGAAAATTCTTAGCATAAATAAGATCTTACTGATTTGTATTAACTGAAACAACAGCATATGTTCAAGTTTAGAGAATGATTTAGTACATGATTGTATAAAAATTTTATTTTATCTTTATTTATTTAGTATACAAAATTAGTTTTTAGTATAAAAAATTTAAATACAGACATTAAATGTATGGCTTCATTGATAACAGTTTAAATAGTACATTATTAAATTATTCCATTATCAATGCCTATTTATATATACATATTTTTATTTTATTTTATTATTTTTTTGTATATTTTTTTATTGGAGTTCAATTTGCCAACATAGCATAACACCCAGTGCTCATCCCATCAAGTGCCCCCCTCAGTGCCTGTCACCCAGTCACCCTATACCCCCACCCACCTCCCCTTTCACTACCCCTTGTTCATTTCCCAGAGTTAGGAGTCTCTCATGTTCTGTCATCCTCACTGATATTTTCACTCCTTTCCCCTTTATTCCCTTTCACTATTTTTTATATTCCCCAAATGAATGAGACCATATAATGTTTGTCCTTCTCTGATTGACTTATTTCACTCAGCATAATACCCTCCAGTTCCATCCTCGTTGAAGCAAATGGTGGGTATTTGTCGTTTCTATTGGCTGAGTAATATTCCATTATATACATAGATCACATCTTTTTTATCCATCCGTCTTTCGATGGACACCGAGGCTCCTTCCACAGTTTGGCTATTGTGGACATTGCTGCTGTAAACATTGGGGTGCAGATGTCCTGCCATTTCACTGCATCTGTATCTTTGACAATGCCCATTTATAAAGATGTATTATTTTTTTAAGATTTTTTTAATTCATTTGAACGAGAAAGCGTGTGAAAGAGTGAAAGCATGAGCAGGCAGGAGGGGCAGAGGGAGCAAGAGAAGCAGATTCCCCACTGAGCAGGGAGCCTGCCTTGGGGTTCAGTCCTAGGACCCTGGTATTATAACCTGAGCCGAAGGCAGACATTTAACCGACTGAGCTACCCAGGTGCCCCCATAAAGATGCATTTGTAGGGATCCCTGGGTGGTGCAGCAGTTTGGTGCCTGCCTTTGGCCCAGGGTGTGATCCTGGAGACCTGGGATCGAATCCCACATCGGGCTCCTGGTGCATGGAGCCTGCTTCTCCCTCTGCCTGTGTCTCTGCCTCTCTCTTTCTCTGTGACTATCAATAAGTAAGTAAGTAAGTAAGTAAGTAAATAAATAAATAAATAAATAAATAAAATTAAATAAAAAAAAAGATGCATTTATATTTGTTTTTGATTAGCTGAATTTTGGTCAAGTCCAGCATAGTGGAAGGCATACACCAAGAAGGCATAGTGTGCTCACATGTAACCCAACATGTATAATGGTAACAGGCATAATCTGCATGTTGGAACAAATAAATTGAATATATGAAATTCTGACACCTGCAAAGGCATGTATCCCCTCTATACATCCATGAAGAAAATAAAATACAGAAACTGTCTTTCTGGTGGCAACCATGAATGATGGGAAATGGAGCAGGCATGTTGTTGTCATATATACACCAGGCACTGTTAGACCAGTCTTTGGAACAGAGTTGGGGAGTTAGGTCTTGTCTGAGGGTTGATAAGGATGGTTTCTAGAATTTTCTCCTCTGCTAGGCATGAGCCTATCTGACTTGGACTATGGTTTTTCCCTATTTCCAGCTTTGTCTCTGTTTCCTCAGAGTTCCTTTCTTTAGTTAGTTTTGGTCTTTCACAGTAGAGGCTTTTCTCAAATGCCTGGCAAACCTTGTTTGTCCGTATTTAATAGGAAAGAACTAAAATGGTGATTGGAAACTTTTGCATGTGAGCAGGACTTGTTCATTGTTGGATCTTGATGTTTTGTTGGGAAGCCTCACAGATGGCTATGTCACTTTTCCCAGAGAGAAATTCTCTTGTCTTCTGCCTAGGGGGTTGTATTGGGCTTCTCTAGAGAAATGGAACCAATAGGATGTGTGTATAGATAAATAGAAAGATATTTATTCATTTTTTTAAAAGATTTTATTTATTTATTCATGAGAGACACACACAGAGAGAGAGAGAGAGAGAGAGAGAGGCAGAGACACAGGCAGAGGGAGAGAGAGAGAGAGAGAGGAGAGAGGCAGAGACACAGGCAGAGGGAGAAGCAGGCTCCATGCAGGGAGCCTGATGTGGAACTCTATCCTGGGTCTCCAGGATCAGGCCCTGGGCTGAAGGCAGCGCTAAACCGCTGAGCCACCCGGGCTGCCCTAGAAAGATATTTATTATAAGGAATTGACTTGCATGATTATGAAGCTAGCAAGTTTATAATCGGGGGAGCTGGCAGGTTGGAGACCTTGGAGAGCTGATGTTTCACTTTAAGTCCAAAGGCAGTCTGCTGTAGAACCAGAAAGAGCTGCTGTTACAGATAAAGTCTTGTAGGTAGGCTGCTGGAGAATTCTCTCCTGCTTTGGAGGAGGCTGGTCTTTTTGTTTTATGAGAGCCTTCAACGGATTGAATGAGGGCCATCCACATTATGGAGGGTAGTCTATTCAAAGTCCACCAATTTAAATGTTAATCTCATCTAAAACACTCTCACAGAAGCACCCAAAATAATGTTGGACTAAATATCTGGGCACTCTGTGGCCCAGCCAACTTGACACATAAAATTAACCATCATGGGTTATAAACTTGGCTACTAGCACTCTGGGATATAAGCAGTGAAAGGGGGTAAGGAAGGGTCCTGGTACCCTTCCTCAGCTGTGCCTGTTGTCTAAACTCAGTTTCATCTTCAAAAGTAAAACCTTCATGTTAGTGTGGTGAAGGAATTTGGGGCTCTAACTGCTTCTTACGTAGGTTTTCAACCAATCCTGTTTTTTGTCCTTCTTGTAGTTCTGCTACCTCCACTTTTCAGAGGTATCTGGTCCCTCAAATTCCTGAGCCTTTTAGAGAATTCTCAAACATGAATCTGCTGCTTTTAAGCCTTTTTCTGTTGCTACCTTAGGTTTTATTTTCTGTTTTGTTAAGTTGGTTACTATTTGTCCAGTTTTGTTCTGGGTTCCAAAATCTTATTGGGATCTCTCATTTGTTGTTGTGTCCTCACTTATTCATTTGAACTTGTGCTTTATGCCTTTTTTATGCTTTTACTTTTCAGTGGGGCTTTGAGGGGACCCAGAGTTATATATGTTCAATATGCCATGTTTAACTGGCATTCTTTTTAAAAAAGAAAAGAGTGTTAACTTTTTAACAACCAAGATATGTTTAGTTAACTAGACAATAAGTTCTAAAGGTCTCTCCTCTACTAAATATTTGCTCTATCAAAAAACATTCCAACTCAAAGCAATCACTGATACTAATTGACAATGAGTACAGCGATTGGAAGATTTAAGATTTAATAAATCTTAAAAAAAGGAATACTGTATTTCTAAGTTCCATTTTCTGCCTTTAGAAATTTTTTTTAAAGATTTTATTTATTTATTCATGAGAGACACAGAGAGAGAGAGGAGCAGAGACACAGGCAGAGGGAGAAGCAGGCTCCATGCAGGGAGCTCGATGTGGGACTCAATCCTGGGACTCCAGGATCACACCCTGGGCAAAAGGCAGGCACTAAACCACTGAGCCACCCAGGGATTCCCTATTTTCTTAGAATTAATTTTAGTGGTATGCTTCTCTGGATAGCCAGATATATCTAACATAAATATCCAGCAGTAATGACTTTTATCATTATAAAATTAATGTTTATGTTAAGACTTTGTCTTAGTTATACTAAGCTGCTTGACTATTACATACCAGTTGTTGGATTTCCTAGTTAATTTTCCAGGGATTGTGATAATAAGATATTAATATTTCCTTTGCCCTGTTTTCCTAGCTTCCCTTTTTGTCTTCCTCCCTTTCTGTTGAAATTAACAATGAGTCAACTTTGAGTCCTGAGTATGCTACCTGTGAAAGTAAGCCATGCTAGCGGGTACAACTGGTAGACCTAAGGCATGGGCAGAGAAGAGGAGAGAAAATATAAGGAAGAAGTAGAATAGGAGAAAAGGTCATAAAAGAGAAGTCCACAGGCTGGCAAGGGTAGTTTTATGACAGTTGATTTAAATGTCTGGTTAATTATTTTTTAATTTCCTATTGCATCTTCCTGTAGCTGTATCACATAGTAAAATTCGGGTCTGAGTATATGTTTAATCTGTTTATTTTATCATTACTTTTCTTCCTTACTCCATAGGATTCAAAATTGAAAATTCTTATTTCATTTCAGGGAATGCAGCCTCATCTTCAGGCTTTGTTGTCACTGTATAAGTTCTTTGCTCCTACTTTGATTTCTGTCTCTTTGCCGACGAGGAAGAAGGTAAGGGATTAAGGAGTGAAAAGTCATATTGAGATTGAAATATGTTTTTTTATTAAATTAATTTGCAGATTTGAACTGAAATGTTTATAGCATTACTGTTTTTTTAAAGATTTTATTTATTTATTCATGAGAGAGAGAGAGAGAAAGAGAGGCAGAGACACAGACAGATGGAGAAGCAGGCCCCATGCAGGGAGCCCGACGTGGGACTTGATCCCGGGTCTCCAGGATCAGGTCCTGGGCTGAAGGCAGCGCTGAACTGCTGAGCCACCCGGGCTGCCCAGCATTACTGTTTTTAAGAGCTAGTATTGTGGCACTATTTCTGGAAAGTTTTTTTAGGGGTTGGCACTTTGTTTTGGTTCTTTTTGATGTATTTAATAGATTCTTGATCAGAAAAAAAGACCTTAATGGATTTGCATGGCTATAAAATGTTTCATAATTAATATTCTTTCAATTAATGTAGAGTTTGGGATTTTATATTGCTTTGGGTTATGGTTATCTACACATGTACTTTAATACAATTTTTTTATAGATCTATTTTAAGAATTCAGAGAATTTGTGGAAGACTGCTCTACTTGCTGTGAGGCAAAGGAATCAGGGACCCCCTCCTGAGCCTCTAAAGTTGATGTTAGGTCCTGCTAAGGTCCGTCCTGTAAAAAGAGTAAGTATTGAAAACTCCAAAAGATTTGTGCAACTTCCTTTTTTTAAATACAAATATTAACCACTCAGATATTTGAAGAAATTACAGATATTTAAAGATATTTTAATTGCCCAGGATTCTATGCAAATCACATTCAGACTTCATTAATTGAATCATCTCAGCAATTGCTTTTACATTTAGTTTGTAGTCTGTTTAGTCCATTGATTGTTTTATTGTGTTTCTTCTTTAGAAATGGAATTCTTACTCAGTTATACCAGTGCTAAATTCTAGTAGCTGCAGTAAAGAATGTGGGAAAAAAGGGATGATTCTTTCTAATTATCTCAGTAGCCATGAATTGTTTCCACTAGAACAGCTCAAAAGCTTCCCTCAACTCTTACAGAACATCCATTGCTTAGAGGTATGTGACTTGATAATGTGCTTATCTGTATTTTTCGTTTGATCTTCATAGCCTTTATTTTTGTTATATATGCTTTCTGATGATTTCCTTGTTGCTATAACCTACTTTTCATATATTTAGTTGACTGTTCTCTCTTTGCAGCTGCCTTCTCAGATGGGTGCAGTGTTGAACAATTCTCTGTTACTTCACTATATTAACTGTGTCAAAGACGAGTCTATCTTACTGAGGCTCTATCACTGGTTGAGTCAAACATTACAAGAAGGTAAAAACTGATCCTTAAAAGCATTAGGTGAATGAGGAAGGAACAAGATAGTTCATATCTTTTATAAGGGTGACAAATTCTAAATAGAAGGAGCCTTCGTATGCTGTAACTATTTCTCTGATAATCATATATTCAGAGCTGGTATACTTCCCTTGTAATTTTGGGAGACAGTAAGAAAGGAGATGTGTTGTTAAGGAAACATTGCTGGATGGCCACCCAAACTCTCTGGGTGGCTCCATTTTGATGACCATCACAATCCAAACCCTCTTTGTCTGTATCTGTCCAGAAACTTGCTATTCAGGCTCCCAAATCATCATATTAATGCTAACCCATATTCAAAGAGGGCTGATATATAAGTCAGAATATCAACTTACTATTTCATCATAGAAGTAATTCTTCTTGGTGACCAAAGTATTCATGTCTGCCAACAACAATGTCTCCTCTCTGCTGCCAGTATAGATGGGAGCCAAATTAGTCATTAGAAGATTTCTTAATTACAGATTTGAAGGAAAAAGCAATAAGGAAGTTTTTCATCCAGACCATAGTAAATAAAGCCTGATCATTTCATTCCTCCAAGGGGATCAGGTTCTCTGGAAATCATATTTCTGTTGACCAGACTGTTTCTTTCCTGGGTAAGCAACTCCTGACTCTTCAGGTATTTAAAGTTGGTTTTAGTCGGTTCCAGGCTAACTCCTTTTCCTGCTCATTTTTTCTTTAGATAGGATATGATATAATTAGATTACCACTTACTAAAGTTCTACCACTCTGATATTATCCCCAGCTCACCCTAGTTGAAGTTTGGGGTATTCTCAAATTTTTATTTATTTTTTTATTTTATTTTTTTTTAATTTATTCATAGACACAGAGAGTGGCAGAGACACAGGCAGAGGGAGAAGCAGGCTCCATGCAGGGAGCCCGATGTGGGACTTGATCCCGGGTCTCCAGGATCACACCCCAGGCTGTAGGCGGTGCCAAACTGCTGCACCACTGGGGCTGCCCTATTCTCAAACTTTTAATTCATACATGCATAGTCTCTTGGACTACTATGTGACTTATGCTAATCACATTTATTATATGTCAATTTTACTAGTTTATTTTTCACTATATAAGCTTTCTCTATATCATGAAATTTTTGAAGAGCCTCTCTCTGTCACTTCCACATACCTGTTACAGTCTGCAGTGCCAGTCTTATAGGTATATAAGACTGATTACTTGTTTATATTTGTCATTTGTCACTTTAGAGTAGTGTTAATTATGTTTCATGTAGATTTTTTTTTAATATATTTTTTTAATTTTTATTTATTTATGATAGTCACAGAGAGAGAGAGAGAGAGAGGCAGAGACACAGGCAGAGGGAGAAGCAGGCTCCATGCACCGGGAGCCCGATGTGGGATTCGATCCCGGGTCTCCAGGATCGCGCCCTGGGCCAAAGGCAGGCGCCAAACTGCTGCGCCACCCAGGGATCCCCTGTTTCATGTAGATTTTATTGTCATGCAACCAGATGCTTATATTTAATATTTCTGTTCCAGAGTGTATTTGGTACAAGGTGAATAATTTTGAACATGAGAAAGAATTTGCCAACTTCCTGGCCACTGTCAACAGGGCACAGTGCTTCTTACAAGTAAGATTTCACTTTCTTCATATAAACTCCAGCATTTTTTACTAAAATTCATTGAGATATACATTGAATACCTTTTCTTTAGTGCTCAGCATCATTTGTAAACAGTATTTGCTCAATTAAAAACTCATTATAGAGTTGAGTTGAATTGATGTTTATTTCTATACTGTTGGATTTGAAGAAATCATTTGTCAAATTAGAGAGAAAGGCCTATAATTTAAGAGAACAAACTGAATATGTAATTGAATGCATTCAACTAATTGAATTAGCTGGTAAGATAGATCTCATAGGATTACCAATTGTGTTCTCATAATTTACAAATATATTTTAATGTTCTAGCCAATTAATTATTTGACATACATAAGTAACCCTAGTTGTACATTAGGCTGCAGCTCAATTATCAGTACCATGAAGAAGCCTATACTCATCACCCCAGTCTGGTTTAGATGTTTGTTTTATGTGCTTCCTTAATTCACTGTGTTTACCTGTATCATGGCACTTTCAGCATCTGTTTTTCCACACATTATGAGCTTCCAGGCCTTGGGAACCATGTCTTAACTTGTCGTTTTTAAAAGATTTTATTTATTTATTCATTCATGAAAGACAGAGAGAGAGAGAAAGAGAGAGAGAGGCAGAGACATAGGCAGAAGGAGAAGCAGGCTCCATGCCGGCAGCCTGATGTGGGACTTGATCCCGGGTCTCCAGGATCATGCCCTAGGCCAAAGGCAGGTGCTAAACCACTGAGCCACCTAGGGATCCCCTCTAATTGTCTTCATTCATGTACAAGTGTTTAGCTTGGTACCTGTTACAAAAGAGATGCTCAATAAATGTGTTGACCAAATCTTAAGGATTTGATGTGAAACCATTGAATTGGAAGTTGGATATATATGGTGGTGAAGATAAAGGGATAAATTCAGGTTGACTTTTGAGTTTCCTGCTTGGGAGGAGGATGATGGCATTCAGTAAGAAAGGGAATGTAGAAGGAACAGGCTTGAAAGGAAAGAAATTTGACTTATTTTTTTAGAGATTTTATTTATTTGTTTGAGAGAGAGAGAGAGAACGCATGACTGGGAGCCAGGGAAAAGGAAAAGCAGACTCCCTGCTGAGCAGAGGGCCTGATGCATGGCTTGATCCCAGGACCCTGGGGTCATGACCTGAGCTGAACTCAGACGCTTAACTGACTGAGCCACCCAGGTGCCCCAGAGATTTGACTTAAAAGATGCCTGTGAAATATCTAAAAGGTCATATCCAGAAAGTAGTTAAATTATGAGTCTAGAGCTGAGGAATGAGATTTGAGCTAAAGATACAGCATTAGGACTTCTCATGATATAGGTGGTGATTTTAGCTATGTTATAGATGAGATTGTCCAGAGAATTCATGTCATAAAAAAGTCAAGGATGGAGTCTTGGTACATGCCATTATTTAAGGCTTAGGGCAACACAGGGGAAAAAAAGGAAAGCCTTGCTGCTTCTCTTTGGTGGAAGCATAAGCAGTCTACATACTCAGTGTTCCATCAGATGGAGCTGTCCAGCGTTTGGATTTGGTCTATGGTCTCTAAAGAAATTCTAGCCCTATTATAACATTGTATACATTTTTAAAAGATTTGTATTTGTTTATTTGAGAGAGAGAAAGCACATGAGCAGGGAGAGGAGCAGAGGGAGAGGAACAAGCAGACTCTAGGCGGAACGTAGAGCCTGACATGGGGCTTAATCCCAGGACCCTGAGCCGAAACCAAGAGTTGGATGCTTAACCAGTTGAGCCACCCAGGTGCCCCAACATTGCATACATTTTATTGACTGCACAAGGACTGCACAAGGGACTGCATATACCCCAGAGTAGTACAATTCATTTATCTTAAATTTTTTTTTGTAAATTTTTATTTATTTATGATAGTCACACACACACACAGAGAGAGAGAGAGGCAGAGACATAGGCAGAGGGAGAAGCAGGCTCCATGCACCGGGAGCCGGACGTGGGATTCGATCCCGGGTCTCCAGGATCGCGCCCTGGGCCAAAGGCAGGCGCTCAACCGCTGCGCCACCCAGGGATCCCCAATTTCATTTATCTTAAAAAATATTCCATTAGTTGATTTTTTACCTTCTTTCCAATTGATGTTTTATGGTATTTGTAAAGTATGTTGATGAAGATGATAATGTGTCCAAATAATCATCTGGTCCTTTTTATGAGGAACTCTGGCACCTAACACAAGGATTTTATTATAGTGCTGACAAAAAATTTAGTCTAAGAGTAAAATAATTATAGCACAATATAACTGTTTAGAGAGTAGTTAATGTACTGAGTTTCATACGAATTTTTGATCTTGGCTTGTTATAGGAGGGGTTTTATTCCTGTGAAACATTCCTATACAAGAGCCTTCCTCTCTGGGATGGCTTCTGTTGTCGATCACAGTTCCTTCAACTTGTGAGCTGGATTCCTTTTAATAGTTTCTCTGGTATGTATCCTGAAAATTTTGAGTCCTTTAATTCAATGTATTATTAATTGAAAGAATCTTGAATAATCTTTTTTTTTTTCAATTCCTAGAGGTGAAACCACTTGTTTTTGACCATCTAGCACAGCTCTTCTTTACATCAACCATTTATTTCAAGGTAAAAAAAAAAACTATCTAAGCAAGTATTGTTTTATGGCCAGTAGTACATGATTCCAAACCCATGTTAAAGCAATGGTTTTCTAACAGGATTCCCTTGGACATAGACTTGAGGTACTGCATTACTCAAATCAAAGTTAATGCATAAAATTTTCTGTTTTAAAAGTTTTGTTGTGTATAATTTTCCTGAACTATTTCCACTTGTAGCACATGACAAAGTGAATGAACAGGTGGCAAATTAGTATTAATAAAAACAAAGTGGGAAATACTTAACCATACTTAGATTGTTGTGGTTGATATGTTTATAGATACACTTACTCATTTTACACATAATTACTGAGCACCTACCATGTACTAGATGCCCTTCTTGTCACTGGGAATGCAGTAATGGCCAAAGCAAATAAAACCCCTGTGACATTCATATTCTATATTTATAACAGAAATTATAAGGAATTATATGAAATTGTAATGAATTATAACAAAATTTTTTTCTGCTGATAAAATTGTTCTAACCTTATATGATAAAATTAATACTATTTTGGGCTATTCCTCAAAAAGACCACTGTGGCTTCCAGTAGTTTTACCCCACTTAGTCTGAGAGCCACTTTTGTATAGAATGATTATTCCTATTCCAGAAGAATAACAATATAAGCAATGTTTCTTTTTTTAATAAATTTATTTTTTTATTGGTGTTCAATTTGTCAACATACAGAATAACACCCAGTGCTCATTCCGTCAAGTGCCCACCACCCAGTCACCCCCACCCACCGCCCACCTCCCCTTCCACCACCCCTAGTTCGTTTCCCAGAGTTAGGAGTCTCTCATGTTCTGTCTCCCTTTCTGATATTTCCCACATATTTCTTTTCCTTTCCCCTTTATTCCCTTTCACTATTTTTTATATTCTCCAAATGAATGAGACCATATAATCTTTGTCCTTCTCCGATTGACTTATTTCACTCAGCATAATATCCTCCAGTTCCATCCACGTCGAAACGAATGGTGGGTATTTGTCATTTCTAATGGCTGAGTAATATTCCATTGTATACATAAACCACATCTTCTTTATCCATTCATCCTTCGATGGACACCGAGGATCCTTCCACAGTTTGGCTATTGTGGACATTGCTGCTATAAACATCGGGGTGCAATAAGCAATGTTTCTTTTGTAACATGGTTCTCACCTTAAATCACTTACTGTTGGCCACATTTATAGGAAAAATGTTTTGTCCTGGTTAGTGTTTCTCATATTGAAATGGCACTTTATTAATTATCTGTCAGAATAACTTGGACTTGAGGTTTATTTATATTACTTGTACTTACTACCTGACCAATATCATCATTCACATGACAGTACCTACCACTTCTCCCCAGCTAATGCATTTTTAGGGACTTCATTTTGCAGCCTTTTGTGATTTTCTTCCTATCTTGTAATTGGACTATTCTTTATCTCTTTTCTTATTCCACCAATTTAGAGAGCTGTTTATCTATAAATATAGGTTGAACCATATGAAATTGCCATTTTTATAGGTCAGAGATGTTTGATCAATGGCAATTTCATATGGCCTAATCTAGTAAGTATATACACAATTATACACACATACATATATTTGAGAGTGGGAGTCTGTGGAGAAAAAGGGATAGAGGAAAGGAAACAGTTGGTGGGCCAAGGACAGAACTCAGGGGGAATACTCAGTATTGAATTCTTAGCTAAAAAGAAGAATCTATGAAAGAACCTTCTCAAAAGGTATGAAAAGAACCAGAAGAATAGTAGTGCAAAGGACACAAAGGGAATACAGGATATCAAGAAGTAGTAAAGGAAAAATGTTGCCATATATCCCAGAAAGATCCAGAAGGATAAGGGCCAAAGAAAGTTTGTTTTGAAATTGATAATACAGAGGTTTTGTGCTACCTTTGTGAGCAGTTTTGGGGGAATGTTGGGGGGGGCGACCAGATTTTTTTTCTTTTATTAAAAATTTTTATTTATATTTAATTTTTAAAATTTTTATTTTTTCAGATTTTGTCCTTAAGGGACATTTATTCTGATTTTATATTTACCTTCTTAAAGAAGGAGCTTATATTCTCATGTTGGTAGTAGGAAGCAAGGGCAGTGCTTACCTCCAGATGTTGGGTGGGATATGGAAATGTATTCAGAGGAAACAGCATCCTTGGGTGGCGAAGGGAGAGCCAGGATATGACTAGAATAAGAAAACAGAAACCATACTTTGAAGAATATGAAGATACAGGTTTAGATTACCATAGAATAGAAGTTCTGAGAACTGTAATGGAAAGATTTGGAAATGATGAGATTGATGAAAAGGGAAAGGAAGTATAGAATATAAGAAAGGATAAGTGGCGTAAGAGGCTTCATTTTGGGGGATAGCTAAGGGTAATAGCAATGACAGGTAGTAGAATTAGCTAAAAATTCAGTTATTTTATGAGGCCTTTTATTATTATAATGTAATTATTATTATTTTAAATTTATTTATATTAGAGAGAATCTTAGGCAGACTCTGCACTGTGCACAGAGCCCGATGTGGGGCTCTAATTCACTCTATCTCATGACCCTGAGATCATGACCTGAGCCAAAATCAAGAGTCAGATGCTCAACTGAGTGAACCACCCAGGCACCAAGTTTATAAGCCTTTTATTTTTATTTATTTTTTTAAATATTTTTTATATAAATTTATTTTTTATTGGTGTTCAATTTGCCAACATATAGCATAACACCCAGTGCTCATCCCATCAAGTGCCCCCATCAGTGCCCATCACCCAGTCACCCCCATCCCCCGCCCACCTCCCCTTCCACCCCCCCTAGTTCGTTTCCCAGACTTAGGAGTCTCTCATGTTCTGTCACCTTTCTGATATTTCCCACTCATTTTTTCTCCTTTCCCCTTTATTCCCTGTCACTATTGTTTATATACCCCAAATGAATGAAACCATATAATGTTTGTCTTTCTCAGATTGATTTATTTCACTCAGCATAATACCCTCCAGTTCCATCCACGTCGAAGCAAATGGTGGGTATTTGTCATTTCTAATGGCTGAGTAATATTCCATTGTATACATAAACCACATCTTCTTTATATTTTTTTTAATAAATTAATTTTTTATTGGTGTTAAGTTTACCAACATACAGAATAACACCCAGTGCTCATCCTGTCAAGTGTCCCCCTCAGTGCCCGTCACCCACTCACCCCCACCCCCCGCCCTCCTCCCATTCCACCACTCCTGGTTCGTTTCCCAGAGTTAGGAGTCTTTATGTTCTGTCTCCCTTTCTGATATTTCCCGCACATTTCTTCTCCCTTCCCTTATTATTTCACTATTATTTATATTCCCCAAATGAATGAGAGCATACACTGTTTGTCCTTCTCCGATTGACTTACTTCACTCAGCATAATACCCTCCAGTTCCATCCACGTTGAAGCAAATGGTGGGTATTTGTCATTTCTAATGGCTGAGGAATATTCCATTGTATACATAAACCACATCTTCTTTATCCATTCATCTTTTGATGGACACCGAGGCACCATTCACAGTTTGGCTATTGTGGACATTGCTGCTATAAACATCAGGGGCAGGTGTCCCGGCATTTCATTGCATCTGTATCTTTGGGGTAAATCCCCAACAGTGCAATTGCTGGGTCGTAGGGCAGGTCTATTTTTAACTCTTTGAGAAACCTCCACACAGTTTCCAGAGGGGCTGCACCAGTTCACATTCCCACCAACAGTGCAGGAGGGTTCCCCTTTCTCCATATCCTCTCCAACATTTGTGGTTTCCTGCCTTGTTAATTTTCCTCATTCTCACTGATGTGAGGTGGTATCTCATTGTGGTTTTGATTTGTATTTCCCTGACGGCAAGTGGTGCGGAGCATTTTCTCATGTGCTTGTTGGCCATGTCTATGTCTCCTTCTGAGATTTCTGTTCATGTCTTTTGCCCATTTCATGATTGGATTGTTTCTTTGCTGTTGAGTTTAATAAGTTCTTTATAGATCTTGGAAACTAGCCCTTTATCTAATAGGTCATTTGCAAATATTTTTTCCCATTCTGTAGGTTGTCTTTTAGTTTTGTTGACTGTTTCTTTTGCTGTGGAAAAGCTTCTTACCTTGATGAAGTCCCAGTAGTTCATTTTTGCTTTTGTTTCTCTAGCCTTCCTGGATGTATCTTGCAAGAAGTTACTGTGGCCGAGTTCAAAAAGGGTGTTGCCTGTGTTCTCCTCTAGGATTTTGATGGAATCTTGTCTCACATTTAGATCTTTCATCCATTTTGAGTTTATCTTTGTGTATGGTGAAAGAGAGTGGTCTAGTTTCATTCTTCTGCATGTGGATGTCCAATTTTCCCAGCACCATTTATTGAAGAGACTGTCTTTTTTCCAATGGATAGTCCTTCCTGCTTTGTCGATATTAGTTGACCATAAAGTTGAGGGTCCACTTCTGGATTCTCTATTCTGTTCCATTGATCTATGTGTCTGTTTTTTTGCCAATACCACACTGTCTTGATGACCACAGCTTTGTAGTAGAACGTGAAATCTGGCATTGTGATGCCCCCAGCTATGGTTTTCTTTTTTAAAATTCCCCTGGCTATTCGGGGTCTTTTCTGATTCCACACAAATCTTAAAATAATTTGTTCTAACTCTCTGAAGAAAGTCCATGGTATTTTGATAGGGATTGCATTAAACGTGTATATTGCCCTGGGTAACATTGACATTTTCACAATATAAATTCTGCCAATCCATGAGCATGAAATATTTTTCCATCTCTTTGTGTCTTCCTCAGTTTCTTTCAGAAGTGTTCTATAGTTTTTAGGGTATAGATCCTTTACCTCTTTGGTTAGGTTTATTCCTAGGTATCTTATGCTTTTGGGTGCAATGTAAATGGGATTGACTCCTTCATTTCTCTTTCTTCAGTCTCATTGTTAGTGTATAGAAATGCCACTGACTTCTGGGCATTGATTTTGTATCCTGCCACACTGCCAAATTGCTGTATGAGTTCTAGCAATCTTGGGGTGGAGGCTTTTGGGTTTTCTATGTAGAGTATCATGTCATCGGTGAAGAGGGAGAGTTTGACTTCTTTGCCAATTTGAATGCCTTTTTTTTTTCTTTTTTGTTGTCTGATTGCCGAGGCTAGGGCTTCTAGTACTATGTTGAATAACAGTGGGGAGAGTGGCCATCCCTTTCTGGTTCCTGATCTTAGGGGAAAGGCTCCCAGTGCTTCCCCATTGAGAATGATATTTGCTGTGTGCTTTTCATAGATGGCTTTTGAGATGTTGAGGAATGTTCCCTCTATCCCTACACTCTGAAGAGTTTTGATGAGGAATGAAAGCTGTATTTTGTCAAATGCTTTCTTGGCATCTGTTGAGAGGATCATGTGGTTCTTGTTTTTTCTCTTGCTGATATGATCAGTCACATTGATTGCTTTACGAGTGTTGAACCAGCCTTGCATCCCAGGGATAAATCCTACTTGGTCATGGTGAATAATCTTCTTAACGTATTGTTCTATCCTATTGGCTAGTATCTTATGGAGAATTTTTGCATCCATGTTCATCAGGGATATTGGTCTATAATTCTCCTTTTTGGTGGCGTCGTTGTCTGGTTTTGGAAGTAAGGTGATGCTGGGCCTCATAAAATGAGTTTGGAAGTATTCCGTCTCTTTCTATCTTTCCAAACAGCTTTAGTAGAATAGGTATAGTCTTCTTTAAACGTTTGATAGAATTCCCCAGGGAAGCCATCTGGCCTTGGACTTTTGCGTCTTGGGAGGTTTTTGATGACTGCTTCAATTTCCTCCCTGGTTATCGGCCTGTTCAGGTTTTCTATTTCTTCCTGTTCCAGTTTTGGTAGTTTGTGTTTTTCCAGAAATGTGTCCATTTCTTCTAGATTGCCTAATTTATTGGCGTATAGCGGCTCATAATGTTTTTAAAATTGTTTGTATTTTCTTGGTGTTGGTAGTGATCTCTCCTTTCTCATCATGATTTTATTAATTTGAGTCTTCTCTCTCTTCTTTTTAATAAGGCTGGCTAATGATTTATCTATCTTATTCTTTCAAAGAACCAACTCCTGGTTTTTTTTATCTGTTTCACAGTTCTTCTGGTCTCTATTTCATTGAGTTCTGCTCGAATCCTTATTAACTCTCTTCTGCTGGGTGTAGGATCTATTTGCTGTTTTTTCTTTAGCTCCTTTAGGTGTAAGGTTAGCTTTTGTATTTGAGTTCTTTCCAGTTTTTGGATGGCTGCTTGTATTGTGATGTATTTTCCCCTCAGGACTGCTTTTGCTGTATCCCAAAGATTTTGAATGGTTGTATCTTCATTCTCATTACTTTCCATGAATCTTTTTAATTCTTCTTTAATTTCCTTATTGACCCTTTCATCTTTTAGCAGGATGGTCCTTAACCTCCACGTGTTTGAAATCCTTCCAAACTTCTTCTTGTGATTTAGTTCTAATTTCAAAGCATTATGGTCTGAGAATACGCAGGGAATGATCCCAGTCTTTTGGTATTGGTTAAGACCTGATTTGTGACCCAGTATGTGGTCTCTTCTGGAGAAAGTTCGATGTGCACTTGAGAAGAATGTGTATTCAGTTGCATTTGGATGTGAAGTTCTGTAGATATCTGTGAAATCAGTCTGGTCTAGTGTATCATTTAAAGCTCTTGTTTTCTTTGGTGATGTTGTGCTTAGAAGACGATCGATCGATTGTAGAAAGTGCTACATTGAAGTCACCAAGTATCAGTGTATTATTATCTAAGTATGTCTTAACTTTGGTTATTAATTGATTGATATATTTGGCAGCTCCCACATTCGGGACATATATATTAATGATTGTTAAGTCCTCTTGTTGGATAGATCCTTAGTGTCCCTCTTCATCTCTCGCTAGTCTTCGGAATAAACTTTAGTTTATCTGATATAAGGATGGCTACTACCCCTGCTTTCTTTTGATGACCATTTGAATGGTAAATGGTTCTCCAACCTTTTATTTTCAGGCTGTAGGTGTCCTTCTGTCTAAAATGAGTCTCTTGTAGACAGCAAATAGATGGGTCCTGCTTTTTTATCCAGTCTGAAACCCTGCGCCTTTTGAGGGGGTCATTAAGCTCGTTCACGTTCAGAGTTACTATTAAAAGGTATGAGTTTAGTGTCATCATGATACCTATTCAGTTCCTGTTTTTGTGGATTGTTCCATTGGACTTCCTCTTAAAGAGGAATTTTAATAGTCCCTCTTAAAATTTCTTGCACAGCTGGTTTGGTGGTCACATATTCTTTCAGTCCTGCCTATCTTGGAGCTCTTTATCACTCCTTCCATTTTGAATGAGAGCCTTGCTTGATAAAGTATTCTTGGTTGCATGTTCTTCTCATTTAGGACCCTGAATATATCCTGCCATCCCTTTCTGGCCTGCCAGGGCTCTGTGGAGAGGTCTGCTGTAATCCTAATGCTTCTCTCCATAAAAGTTAGAGATTTCTTGTCTCTTGCTGCTTTAAGGATCTTCTCTTTATCTTTGGAATTTGCTAGCTTCACTATTAAATGTCGAGGTGTTGAGCGGTTTTTATTGATTATAGGGGGGATCTCTTTATTTCCTGGATCTGAATGGCTGTTTCCCTTCCCAGATTAGGAACGTTTTCATCTACGATTTACTCAAATCCATATTCTGGACCTCTGTCCCTTTTGGCGCCCTCGGGTACCCCAATTAAACGTAGATTTTTCTTCTTCAGGCTGTCATTTATTTCCCTTAATCTATCCTCATGATCGTTTGTTTTTTCTCTTTTTTCCTCAGTTTCCCTCTTTGCCATCAACTTGTCTTCTATGTCACTCACTCGTTCTTCTACTTCGTTAACCCTCGGTATTAGGACCTCTAGTTTGGATTGCATCTCAGTTAATTGATTTTTAATTTCTGCCTGATTAGATCTAAATTCTGCAGTCATGAAGTCTCTTGAGTCCTTTATGCTTTTTTCTAGAGCCACCAGTAGCTTTATAGGTTTTTGATGACTGCTTCAGTTTCCTCCCTGGTTATCAGCCTGTTCAGGTTTTCTGTTTCTTCCTGTTCCAGTTTTGGTAGTTTGTGCTTCTGAATTGGCTTTCTGACATTGAATTGTAATCCAAATTTTGTAACTCTGTGGGAGAGAGGACTGTTTCTGATTCTTTCTTTTGAGGTGAGTTTTTCCTTCTAGGAAAAAAAAAGAAGAGAAGAAAAAATAGGGTGGGGGAGGAAGCACACAGAAATAAAAAAACAAGGGGGAGTATCCTCTGATTCTTTATACTGTAAATCCTTCGACTTCCCCTGGAACTTTCCGGTGCTGCTTGGTCAATATTTTGTTTTTCCCCTGTCGGTCTAGCTGGTCTTCTGTGGGAGGGGCCTGCTGTGCTGATTTTCAGGTGTCAGCACTTGGGGGAGCTGCTTAGCACCCAGCCTGGTGCAGGGCTCAGTGAAAGTTGTTTAGCCTATTTATCCTGTGAGGCCACTGTGAGGCTCAGTGGGTGTTGTTTATCCTGGGAGTCCCCAGAAGGAACAACAACAGTGGCAGCGGCCAGGTCTCCTGGCCTGGAGTCAGCTCCCGGAGTAACTACAGAGCTCGCAGTCTGCAGGGGCCTGGATGCTCCAGGGGCGTGGTCCGCTCATCTGCTCAGTTCGGGCGGCCTGGCGGCTGGAATGTCCTTGCTGCGCTGTTGGATTTGCGCTCCCGGCCGGGAAGCCCCCTCTCCGTGGAGCCTTCGCCGGAGCCCCTCCGAACTGCTCCCGGGCCCAGCAGTGGGCGCACTGCAGCCCTTGAGGAGCTCAGCCTCGGTGTGTGTCTTGCTCTCCCCCGGGGCACAGGTGCTCTGTTAGTGTCCCTGGGAGCCTGAGTGTCCCCGCCCCTCCTGGGATCCTGCTCTAACTCCCTGCGAGTGCATTTCTGTCCGGGAGGATTGGTGAAGCCTCTGATTCTCCTGGACGGGGCTTTCTTGGGGCTTTCCTGTCCTGGGGGCTCTCGCCCCGGCCCTAGCCCCGCTCCTCGCAGGGCCCCTCCCCCTTGGATGCCTTTTGTTTCTTTATTTCTTTTTTCCCGTCTTCCTATCTTGATAGAAGCGTGAATTCTTCTCACTGTGCCATTCCAGCTGTTCTTTCTTTAAATCTCAAGCCGAAGGGTAGCCTAGGTGGCTCAGCAGGTTTAGCGCCGCCTTCAGTCCGGGCCTGATCCTGGAGATCTGGGATCGCGTCCCACGTCAGCCTCCCTGCATGGAGCCCGCTTCTCCCTCTGCCTGTGTCTCTGCCTCTCTCTCTGTGTGTGTCTCTCAAGAATAAATAAATAAAATCTTTAGAAAAATAAATCTCAAGTCGAATTTGTAGGTTTTCAGGATGATTTGAAGGTTATCTAGGTAATTTGGTGGGGACAGGTGACTTGGAGACCTTACTCTTCTGCCATCTTGCCCCGCCTCCTTTTAAAAAATATTTTGTTTATTTATTCATGAGAGACACACAGAGAGAGAGAGAGAGGCAGAGGGAGAAGCAGGCTTCATGCAGAATGCCTGATGTGGGACTCGATCCTAGAACTCCGGGATCATGCCCTGAGCCAAAGGCAGATGCTCTACCGCTGAGCTACCCAGGCATCCTTTTATGAAGCTTTTAAATTGCAAAAGATTGGGGTATCAGGGTTGCTCAGTGGGTTGGGCATCTGCTTTTAGCTCAGGGTGTGTGTGATCCTGGGGTCCTGAGATCGAGCCTTGATTTAGGCTCCCTACTCAGTGGCAAGTTAGCTTCTCCCTTTATTTATCCCTTTGTGCTTTCCATCTCTCTCTTTCCCTCTCAAATCAATAATTAAATAAAATCTTTAAAGAAAAAGCCAAAGATTTACATGATCTGTAGAGAACCTGGAGTATAGTTTATGAGGCTTTTAATAACTTATTATTACCTTAGCTATTATATAGCTTGATATCCAGCTTAATGTAATAATTAATATTTTTAGAAATCTATTAAAAATATTTTCACCTTTTCAGTGTTTAGCCAATTGTGTCTATCAGTAAACAACCTTTATCATTGAATTTTGAATGAGAAAATCCCACAAATCTACTGTAACAATGCAATTCTCATTGTGGCATGTTAATTTTCTAATTTTTGTCCATATTGATTTGTGTTCCCTGTATAATAACAAAACAGTGGACATAAATTTATAGATCAGAATATAAAGTTAGTCAAATGTAGTCATAGTGAAATATCTAGTCATAGTCTATAGATGTTATACTACAATTAAATTTTTTTCTATTATTTCTAATCTTTTTTTAAAGATTTTATTTATTCATGAGAGAGAGAGAAAGGAGGCAGAAACAGGTGGAGGGAGAAGCAGGCTCTCCACAGGAGCCCAATGTGGGACTCAATCCTGGACGCTGGGACCATCCCTGAGTCAAAGGCAGATGCTCCACCACTGAGCCACCCAGGCATCCCTGTTATTTCTAATTTGTGTCTTTGTAGGAATAGATAACTATATTGATCATCTTCATAATACAGATTTCTTTATTCTCTTGGCATGCATTTCCAGGAACGAAGTTACTGGACGAAAGGAAATTTTGAACATTTTTTATGACCTTGTTACATACTGGTATTCTTTTGCCGTACACAATTCTTTGAGGGAAGATGGCTATAATGGGTAGAGTACTTAAATAACAAGGATCTGGCAGCCATGGAGAAAGAATTGGGGTCTGGGAGATGAGACCAGAGAAGACCGACTAGGAGAATAAAGTAATCTCAGAGATTTGAAGGCCTGGGCTAAGGTAGTTACAGTGGGATTGGAAGGAAATGGAAAAGTTGGATATTTTGAAAAGAAAAAAATGATAGGAATTGGTGATGAAGTAAAGCATGAAGGACACAAGATGACTTTAAGATTTCTAGCTTGGTATGTTAAAGGAAGTGGGGATATTTTTGCCTGGAGGAAAACAGACTATGATTTTGTGGTCCCCTTCAAATAATTGATTGATTGTCCCATGGAAAGAGAAGAAGCTTATTTGGCTTCAGGAGATAAGATTGGATACAGGGCAGTATCTTTTTAAAATTTATTTTATTTTTTTATTGGAGTTCAATTTGCCAACATATAGCTTATTACCCAGTGCTCATCCCGTCAAGTGCCCCTCCTCAGTGCTCTCAGTCCTCTCTGGGCACACCTGTGTCAAAACTGAGGCCCTTAGAAATGAAGCCAAAGCCTGAGAAAGGAAAGAATAAAATTGTTTGTTTTCTATACTTATGGAAGGTAAGATAAATTTTTGACCTTCAAAATGGGAGCAAAATGTAGTTGTGACACAGGTGAAAAGGATAGGGAACTCATTTCTTTAGCAACTTCAAAGGATCTCTGAGGGGAGACAGTAAGGAGTGGGTGATACTGTATTTGAAGATGTAATATATGTTCTAAATGAATGTCATTTAGAAAAACAAGAGTCTGTTTCCGGGCTGATAAGCTGGGGCAGTCTTGTAGAGAAAATGTCAAAATAAACTTGAACTCAAATTCATTTGTCTCTTGGAGATTGATCAGGCTGGAGTAGCGGCTATTGTGTTCTGATATAAAACCCAATAGCTGGATGCAGTCATCTCCATGGTCCCTTCCACCTCTAAGCTTCTGGTTTAATTTTTTAGTTCTCAACACTAAAGTGTGTGAATGATTTTGTGAATGATTTTTTTTGTTTTGTTTTGCTTTCGCAGAGTAGTGTTCTCCAGAGTCTGAAGGAACTGCTGCAGAATTGGCTGTTGTGGCTTTCTGTGGACATTCACATGAAACCTGTGATGAACAGTCCTCTGTGAGTTATAGCACTCCACAAGAGATGATCTGTACAAAAATTTTTCCTATAGAGGTTAATAGTGTGGCATGAGACCTTTTTGTAAATGCTTAGTTATGGTTTTCTAAAAAAAAAATTTTTTGTAAGGATTTTATTTATTTATTTGACAGAATGCACAAGCAGGGGGAGTGGTAGGCAAAGGGAGAAGCAGGCTCATTGTGAAGAGCCCAATGCACGACTGGATCCCAGGATCCCAGGATCATGACCTGAGCCAAAGGCAGACACTCAACCACTGAACCACCCAGGTGTCCCAAAGATTTTATTTATTTGAGAGAGAGAGAGAGAGAATGAGTGGGGAGAGGGGCAGAGGGAGTGGGAGAGGCAGACTTCCCACTGAGCCTGACTCAGGGCTTGATCCCAGGACCCCAAGGATCATGACCTGAGCTGAAGTCAGGTGCTTAACTGACTGAGCCACCCAGATGCCCCTTAAAAATATTTTAATTGAAATATAGTTGATGTGCAATATTATATTAGTGTATGCCATAGTGATTTGACAATTCTATATATTACATAGTACTTACCATGAAAAATGTAGTTACCATCCGTTACCATAAAAAGTTACTGCTATAATATTGACTGTATTTCCTATGCTTTACTTTTCATCCCTGTGACTTATTTTATAACTTGAAGTTATATCTCTTAATGCCCTTCACCTGTTTTGCCTCCCTCCCCAACCCTACACCTACATCTCTTCTGCCAGCCATCAGTTCGTTCTCTGTATTTATCAATCTGTTGGGTTTTTTTTGTTTCTTTATTCATTTGTTTTGTTTTTCCACATATAAGTGATATCATATGTTGTCTTTCTCTATCTGACTTATAAAAAATAAATAGTTCTTAATATCTTCAAATATCTAATCAGCAAATTCCCTATATATTTTTTAAAATCTCACGTCTCTTTATTTTTTTTATTTTTCTATTAAATATTTTATTTATTCATGAGAGACGCAGAGAAAGGCAGAGACATACATAGGCAGAGGGAGAAGCAAGCTCCTCACAGGGAGCCCAATGCGGGATTCGATCCCGATTCCCGGGATCACGCCCTGAGCCAAAGGCATATGCTCAGTCGCTGAGCCACCCAGGCGCCCCTCAAATTCCCTATGTTAATCAGTCATAGTCTTACTTTAAAGTGTAAGGATCCCTTAGCTTCAGTTGTATGTAGTTTGGTGGTTAGCTTGGTTAGATTACCTCCTACCTTTTTATGTGTTCTTATCCCTATAGTGATCTTCTACTTTGAGAAGAGCATGATGAATAGAAGCTTCTTTTTTTTTTTAAAGATTTTATTTATTTATTCATGATAGTCACAGAGAGAGAGAGAGAGGCAGAGACACAGGCAGAGGGAGAAGCAGGCTCCATGCACCGGGAGCCCGATGTGGGATTCGATCCGGGTCTCCAGGATCGCGCCCTGGGCCAAAGGCAGGCGCCAAACCGCTGCGCCACCCAGGGATCCCTGAATAGAAGCTTCTTGAGAGTTGCTTGGAAATTGTTTTTAGTTCTTCATATTCATTATTGCAGTGTGTCCATATCTTGTGTATGTCTGGTCACTTTTATTTTTTTAATTTTTAAAAAATAAAAAAAAATTTAAAGATTTTTATTTATTTGAGAACATGAGCAAATGAGAGAGAGTATGAGCCATGGGGGATGAGGAGCAGAGGGAAAAGGAGAAGCAGACTCCCCACTGAGCAGGCAGCCTGACAGGGGGCTTAATCCCAGTACTCCAGGATCATGACCTGAGCTGAAGGCAGGTACTTAACGGACTGAGCCACCCATGTGCCCCTGTCTGGTCACTTTTAGAAGGAAATAGAGCATTATGAGTAGTGAAAGCATCTTATAAGGCTGTGCTTCTCAAAGTAAGGTCCCTGAACCAGTAACATCAGCATTATTGGGACCTTGTTAGAGACAGAAAGTCTCAGGCCTTACCCTAGATCTGCTGAAGTAAACTCTGGAGGTAGGGCCTAGTAATCTATGTTTTAACAAATGCTTTCGTAATTTTGGTGCTAGCTAAAGTTTGAGAACCACAATCATGAAGAAATTAAATGTTTAACCTCTTCAAACACTTCAATTTTATTAAGGATACTATGTTGTGTTTATAATTTTCGACCAATTTGCAATGTAAGTCTTAACGCACCCTGATATAGGAGCCTTACAATTTCTATATTTCTAAATATCCTAGGAGCCTTTTTAAAAGCCATAAATCTTGGGAGGCATTTTATTTTATTTTATTTTATTTTATTTTTTATTTTTTTATTATTTATATATTTATGTATTTATTTTATTTTTTTAACATTTTATTTATTTATTCATGAGAGACACAGAGAGAGAAGCAGAAACATAGGCAGAGGGAGAAGCAGGCTCCAAGCAGGGAGCCCCATGTGGGACTCCATCCTGGGATTCGATCCCGGGACTCCAGAATCACACCCTGAGCCAAAGGCTCAACCACTGAGCCAACCCAGGCACCCTTGGGAGGCATTTTAAAAGGAACTTTGTTTTCTAAAATTCTTAAACAAATGGACATAAATGCAGGTAACTTTAATGTCATAATACCATTTGGCATTATACAGGACTTTTTTGGGTGCAAAATGGTGGTTTTATTAAAACAATGGGACAGGACCCATGGACAGGAAGAGCTTCTGTCTATAATACAGTTCTTATGTTCTCAGTAACTTTTTTTATTTAGGAGATGTGGATGTAATGCCATGTCCCTCTCATATGACCATATGCCACATGACTGTCAAAGAGGGAGTAAATTGTAGATCACAAGGAGAGAAGATTAGGGAGCCATTCTCAGCAATGGTTCTTCATTGGGCATTTTTGGTTGGCACTGTGATTGGGAAGAGAGTGCTACCCTTATTTAGTAGGTGGGAGCCAAGGATGATCATTGTATTACTGTAGGAATAGGAAGAAATCCTGAGTAGTGAATTGTTTCATCTAAAATGCCTCTGGTGTCCTGTGGAGAAAGACTTCGAAGGATGCTGTTCTGAGCAGTCATCATTGTTCAAATTATTTCAGACACATTTGCCAGGTGCTGCCAAAAATCATAGTTAAAACATAGTTTGCAAATGGCCAACTGAATATATGGATGCCCACCTACGTGAATGGTCTCCTAATATTTCCCTGCTGACTCTGGCACTGAGCCATCATAGTGGTGGGTAGTGGTAAGTCATCATCATTTCTTAGGCTTTATAACTATATGCTGTTCTTTATTTCTTGTGCATAACCATTGTTGGCTACCTAAATCAGAGAGTAAAGCTATGAAATCACATTTCTAGGTCTTTTCCTAATCCACTCAACAGTGGTTTGAAGAACAGGGTTAAGTAGGTGGATGAATTGAACCAATTATACCCGTGTGTGATTTAAAGAGACACAGTTCATTGATTTGGGAAGAATATAAGATATACACAGTGTGGTTTTTAGTGGAAGATAGAAAGATCCCCAAAATTAGAGTAATTGAGTTTTAGGATTGAAATGAGTTCCAGTTAAAGTAAAAATATTTTAAATAGAATTTTAGCTCTGGAATTCAGGTAAAACTGGGTCTTGATTTCTACACTTAGAAACTAATTTGCTAAATGCTGTGATTCCTGGACATTGGTAATATTATCTAGTCTGTCTGGAGCTTAATCCTTTATTTCTCTGGTATTTATTTAGTAGAGTGGTTGCTGAGGATGTTCTGTGAGTTGATGTTAATGATTCCCTGGAGGGCTGTGTAGTTTTATGGCTAATTACTGTGGTTTATTTATTATTTATTTATTTATTTATTTTTAATTACTGTGGTTTAAAAAATGTCAATTATACTTTGGAGCACTGATTGTTTTCTGAAATCCTTAACTTTTTGCTATGTAATATTTACCTTTAGCTTGGAAATTGTGACAACTTTTGCAAATGTGGATCTGAATGTCATGGTTTCTTATTGCAGAGAGACAACTTTAGGTGGATCCATGAATTCTGTGTCTGAACTGATTCACTATGTAGGGTGGCTGTCCACTACTGCATTGCGCTTGGAAAGCAACAGTACTTTCTTGCTGCACTTTATTTTGGATTTCTATGAGAAGGTAGGTAGTACATATCCTGTTTTTCCTATTTAGATTTTTGTTGCTTTACTGCTCTACGTTACTGCTCTATTATTTAAATTTTATGTACAACTGTTAGTTGGGTTTCGACCTTATTAGCATAGTTAAAATAAGCTACTTATTGTGAAGTTAATGATCATATTCTTACCTGAATAACTGATCTTCATAAAGTGGAGAAACAAAATGCTTTTTGTAAAGAGTTCAGGTACTGCTTTAATAAAAACATTCCCCTGAAGAATGCTGACCCTAGAGAGAAGTCTGTCTCTAGCATCACTATCACTTTTTGCTCATTCATTGTACATCCCAAACCCCTGGCAAAACCCAAAAATATGCTGTTGTTTCTTTAGCTCTCAACTTTTACCTTTTAACTGCCTTATTTCTCATAGTACCTGTAATTCTGGTCTTCGGTTGTTTTATAGTATTTGATGTGAACAGAAGTATTATACTGAAGCTCCCACTAATCTCAGTTTTCCTGGCTTCCTCCCTGCACTAATTGTCTTTCTGTTATATAATTACATAGAAGCATGCTCTTTTGTTTTGCAGGTTGACAGCTAATATGGTAAATCAGTATTAATAGGACTTAAGGTAGAAGTGCTCCCTTCCCCTTTTTTCCCAACTTGAAGATCTCGTCCCAGAAAAAAAAATGGAATATTTTAGTAGTGACCTTGTAGAAATAATCCTCTATGGCAAGTTTGATGATTAGAGAGGTACATTTTTAAGCAGGCTGTGGCTACCTATTTATGAATCAGGCAGGTCCAAATCTTAGGTTCTATTATTGCTTATTCTCTATTGATAATTCTTTGGGTGAACTTGGTTGAGGGGTTCTGGGGGATAATCTATATACTGATGTTATCATTCTTCCTGAAAGGTGTGTGACATATATATAAATTATAACCTTCCATTGGTGGTATTATTTCCTCCGGGGATCTTCTATCCTGCTCTTCTCAGCCTAGATTCCAGTATCCTGAACCAGCTATGTTATATCATGCACAGGTACAAAGCATTTCTACTGTTTTATAAATTAACATATCATACTTCTTTTTCAACTGTATAATAAATAACTTATAGATACACTAAAATAAACACTGTATATAATGTAATAAAATATTAAATACAATAAAACTATTTCTATTTTCTGCCAGAACCTATGGAAATAGGGAATGTGTCTTTCTTTTGGTAATGACCTTCCCATATGGGACTATTTTAACTGTGTTTTTGAGATGTCACTGTAGGGGATATGGATTTAAAAAAATTCATCGTTGGGGTGTCTGGGTGGATCAGTCAGTTAAGCATCTGCCTTCTGCTGAGGTCATGATCCCAGGGTCCTGGGATTGAGCCCCACACCAGGCTTCCTGCTCAGCAGGATGTTTACTTCTCCCCTGCCTTGGCCCCTTCCCTGCTCCTCATTCTCTCTCTCTCTCTCAAATAAATAAATAAAATCTTTTAAAAAGAAAAGAATATATCTATTAAAAATAAGAAAAAATTCATAATTAATGGGAATAAAGGGCAGAGCATAGGGAATATAGTCAGTGATATAATAGCTTTGTGTGATAACAGATGATAGCTAATGTAGTGAGCATAGCATAATGTATAGCCTTGTCAAATCACTGTGTTGCATAGTTGAAACTAATGTCACATTGTATGTCAGCTATACTCAAAATTTTTAAAAATTAAATATTCATAGCCAACAAGCACATGAGAAAATGCTCCACATCACTTGCCATCAGGGAAATACAAATCAAAACCACAAGGGGTGGTAGAAAGGGAGGTTGGCGGGGGGATGGGGTGTCTGGGTGACGGGTACTGAGGGGGTCACTTGACGGGATGAGCACTGACTGCTAAACTATATGTTGACAAAACAGACTCTAATAAAAAATACAAAAAAGAGAACCTTTTGTACAGGATGCCTGGGTAGCTCAGCGGTTGAGCGTCTGCCTTTGGCTCAGGGCGTGATTCCGGAGTCCCAGGATCGAGCCCCACATCAGGCTCTCTACATGGAGTTTGCTTTTCCTCCCTCTTCCTATGTCTCTGCCTCTCTCTTTGTGTCTCTCTGAATAAATAAATAAAATCTTAAAAAAAAAGAATCTTTTGTGCAGTGGTACTGGTGCACTCAGCATCGTTCATTCTCATTGCTATGTCTTAAAGAAAAATTAGTCCTTGGCTGATAACTAGTTTAGGTCTACTTAGCTTGTCTGATAAAAAGAACATTTTCTGGGAGATTAGGGGAACTATTGCCAGTTATATGAAACTGTAAGTACTATTTCTGATCTTCTCTAGTTCTTTCACTTATAGGCTGAAATTACCCTTTGTAGTCTATAAGAGTTGTAAACCCTTTTGGCATAATTTGTAGGATTATGTCAAGGTTAGAATGATTGTAAACTAATTAAATATTTCCTAGGCAAGAAAAAAATTTTGTAAGTTTCTCTTTTATCCTTTCTACTGTACTTTTTTCTGCATTAAGAAAATATGTTTTAAATCAGTGACTGCTCTTTTTTTAAGTTTTATTTATTTATTTGAGCGAGAAAAAGAGCACGAGCAAGGGGAGGAGGAAGGATAGAGGGAGAGGGACAAGCAGACTCCCCCTTGAGTGGGGAGCTCTATGTGGGGCTCGATCCCAGTACCCGGAGATCATGACCTGAGCTGAAGTCAGTTGCTTAATTGATTGAGATACCCAGGCATCCCATCAGTTTCTGTTCTTGAGCCTCTATTACTTTTTTTTTTTAAAAGATTTTATTTATTTATTCATGAGATACACAGAGAGAGGGAGAGAGAGGCAGAGATACAGGCAGCGGGAGAAGCAGGCTCCGTGCAGGGAGCCTGACGTGGGACTCAATCCCTGGACTCCAGGATCATGCCCTGGGCCGAAGGCAGGCACCAAACTGCTGAGCCACCCAGGGATCCCCTCTATTACTTTTTTATAATGAAACATCAAAAGCATTTCCTTCATTGTTTTTTTCTTTTTTATTCAGGCATAATTTACATACAGTCACGTGCATATCTTAAATGTGTAACTCTATTTGAACCTCTATTAATTTTTATTCTTTGAGAAGAATGTAGCACAGAAGAATAAAAACCTTAACTAGACAGCTGGGTATTTGTGTATGTGCACATCTGCATATAATTACATTTAAAATGTACACTTGTTTATGTTTACATTTCAAAAGCATTTAATGTTCAAAATTTCATTGTTCTTTCTTTTAGATATCGTAAAAATTTGACAGCTGCCAAGAAAAATGAGTTGGTACAAAAGGTATGGATGATTAAGTTCTGTGTTAAATCACCATTGTTTAAAAATTGAGTTTGGCATTATATGGTCTCAATCATTTGGGGAATATAAAAAATAGTGAAAGGGAATAAAGGGGAAAGGAGAGAAAATGAGTGAAAATATCAGTGAGGGTGACAAAAAATGAGAGATTCCTAACTCTGGGAAACAAACAAGGGATAGTGGAAAGGGAGGTGGGTGGGGTGACTGGGTGACGGGCACTGAGGGGGGCACCTGACAGGGTGAGCACTGGTTGATATGCTATATGTTGACAAATTGAACTCCAATAAAAAATTTAAAAATTGAGTTTGGATATATATGATCTATTGGGAGTAAGAAAGAAAGGGAGAATAGATTATAATGTTTTTTTTCTTTTTCAATAGACAAAATCAGAGTTCAATTTCAGCAGCAAGACCTATCAAGAATTTAATCATTATTTGACAGCCATGGTTGGTTGCCTGTGGACATCCAAACCTTTCCAGAAAGGATTTTATATTGACCCTGATGTGTTAGAAAAAACTGGAGTAGCAGAGTATAAAAACAGTTTAAATTTAGTTCATCACCCTGCTCTATTGAGCTATGCTGTTTCCTTTCTGCTACAGGTAAGGACATTTAAAAGATTTCTAGATTTTATATAGGAATACTGTAATGGCAGTAATGGGAAATGCCATAAATTTAGTGTGTCTGAATTGTAAGACGTGTTCAGTCATTCCTTTTTAAGTGTCAGCTAGATTTTGAGCATTGTACTAGGTTTTGGGGGTTCAGTTAGTTTAAGTAAGCTTCTATCCTCCCAAGAGCTTGGGCTTGTGGCGGGTACAGACTTGTAAATGTTAATACAATACAGTGAGGTGAAATAAGAAAAGGTACAGTTGTGAGAAAGATGGAGTCATATTCAGTTCTGCTTGGGTAGAAATGGTACCAGGTAAGAAAGGCTGTGGAGAAGTAGAAGCTCTCATAAGATCCTTCTTAGACAAGATGGAAGACTGTAGGATAGATAATATTATAATTAGAATTGGAATCTTCACCAAAGACTGCTGCTTTAATGGATATCAATATGCTGGAAGGGAGGGAGTGTGGTCTTCAGCCTTGTCATTTTCATTCCTTATCACAGTGTTAGATCTTTGTTACTTCATTCCTTTATCAGTGACTTGAGGAATTCAAATGGTGTGCATATCAAACATGTGGATGATGGAACATGATGGAATTACAAATACACTGATAGAATCTAGATTCAGAATTCCCTCAACAGATGAGAACATTGAGGCATCTAACAAAATGAAAAAGAAATGTACAGAATAGGGAGATATTCATTGAATAATTGCTTAATATGTGCACACAATGAACCAGGCACTGTGGTGAACAAGACACATCTAGGTGTTATCTTCATAGAGCTTACAGTCTAGTTGAGGTGGAAGTCATTAAATAGAATAAAGAATGATGAGGGCAGCCCTGGTGGCACAGTGGTTTAGAGCCGCCTGCAGCCCAGGGAGTGATCCTGGAGACCTGGGATCGAGTCCCACGTCAGGCTCCCTGCATGGAGCCTGCTTCTCCCTCTGCCTGTGTCTCTGCCCCGCCCCCCCCCCCCCGTGTCTCTCATGAATAAATAAATAAAATCTTAAAAAAAAAAAGAATGAGGGATCCCTGGGTGGCGCAGCGGTTTGGCGCCTGCCTTGGGCCCAGGGCGCGATACTGGAGACCTGGGATCGAATCCCACGTCGGGCTCCCGGTGCATGGAGCCTGCTTCTCCCTCTGCCTATGTCTCTGCCTCTCTCTCTCTCTCTCTGTGACTATCATAAATAAATAAAAATTTAAAAAATTAAAAAAAAAGAATGATGAGTAATACAGGGAAGGTACAGAGGATGATGAAAAAATGTATGAGGGTGCTAACCTGATTCAGGCATTATAGAAGTGATGCTAATCAGAGTTTTGAATGATGAGCATGATCTTGCCAAGACAGGAGCAATATTTGAAGACAAATGCAAAGATAGAGCAGGGGACAGTATTATTTTTTTGTTAGAGGATTAGACTATGATTTAGGCTTTGTATGCCATGTTGTCCGTGTCAAGACTATTCAACCTTGCCGGTGTAGCATGAAAGTAGCCATAGACAGTGGTAAACAAATGGACAGAGTTGTGTTCTAGTGAAAGTTTATTTACAGAAACAGGTATTGGGTTGAGTGTGAGCCATGGGCTATGTTTTGCTGGCCCCTATTTAGAACTTGTCATGTTTGAGGACCTGAAGTAGAATTGTAGGGCTTGAGTAAGGATTCTACCCTGAGGAGAAGTACCCAGAATGCTTTTCCAAAGTATACATCCTTGATTGCTCCCACCCTGAGATTCTGATTTAATAATTCTAGAGTGATATCCAGGATCTCCTTTTTAAATACAATTTTGATATACAATAAGGGTTGAGAACCACTGGGCTAGTCTGTAGCATGATAGAAAATGAGGTCTTGAAATGCAGTCAGGGACCAGATGGTGAAAAAGGTATTATGTAGGCCTTCAAAAACATATTGATTGATTTTAGCATTTGAGTAAAAATTACATTTTTAAGTCCATAGAAGGATTTCAGAGCTGTATAGTTTAGTGATTTTCTGATATTCTTCTTTTTTCTCACTTCCATAGTAACTTGTCTGATTCATATAATATATAAAAACTTGTTTCAAATCAATATTATTTATATTACTGTTAATAATGAGACTACTGGATGAAACTTGAAATAATTTTAGTCCTTTTTCTCTCTGGACTAAACCCTACTAAAATTGTACAGTGCATGTACTATATTTTTGGTACTATATTTTAGGTATGTTTGTTTCAGTTTCTTTTTTTTAAGATTTTATTTATTCATGAAAGACACACAGAGAGAGAGGCAGAGACATAGGCAGAGGGAGAAGCAGGCTCCATGCAGGAAGCCCAGTGTGGGACTCGATCCTGGGACCTCCAGATCACGCTCCGAGCCGAAGGCAGATGCTCAACTGCTGAGCCACCCAGGCGTCCCAGTTTCAGTTTCTTTTCATGTTGTAGAGGTTGCTTTTTATAATTTAATTTCATTCATAGAAAATGTAACAGGTTGACCATATTCCAAATTCTAAACTATTGAAATCTTGCTTCCATCCTCCTCTCCTCCTTCTTTTTCTCTTCTCTTTAGGTAGCTAGCCATTTTTATTGCTTCTTGTTTTTCCCATCCAGTGTTTTCTTGCCCACAGGTTTTCTAGTGTAAAGTAGGGGATGGTTTATAAGAATTCACACTTTTGGCAAACCCGGTGCTTTTACTTCACTTGCCTTACCCAGTTGAAGGAAGTGCAGCTCAGTTTTGCAGATGATTCCTCTGGATTGGCAAATTGGCAAAAGCCAAGAGGGACTTTGAGAATTAGGTTTACCCATCTGGGTTCTCATCTTCTAGATACTGGCTTACCTTACCAGAGATTTTGGAATTCCTTACCATAGAGTTAGGTCTTTGTTACTTTTTTTATTATAAAACTTTTTTTTATGTTGTAAATTTCAAACATACACAAGTAGAGAGAATAGTACAATAAACCCCCACATACCCATCACCCAGCTCAGTCTCTACTCCCACCCAGTTTTACCCTCTCACCCCACCCAATTATTTTGGAGCAAATACCAAATGTTATACAATTTTGCTGTAAATGCTTCATTATATACCTTTAAAAGATATGGGTGCTTTTTAAAAATTTGTCTTTTTAAAACAACTTTATTAAGATACAGTTAAAATACAGTATAATTCACACATTTAAAATATAGTTCAGTGGCTTTTAGTGTATTCACAGAGATGTACATCATCATAATATATTTTATATTGTTTTTTATTATCCCAAAAAGAAACCCTACACCCCTTGGCTGTCACTCCTGTTTTCCCATTCCCCACCCCCATCCTGCAAATACTAATCTATTTTTAGGGGTTCCTGGGTGGCTTAGTGGTTGAATAAATAAAATCTTTAAAAAACTAATCTATTTATATCTAAGTAGATTCACTTATTCTGGAAATTTATGAAAATGAACTCATACAATATGTTATTTTGTGACTGGCTTCTTTCACTTAGCATAATGTTTTTAAGGTTCATCTATGACAGAGCACCTATCAGTACTTCATTTGTTTTTATTGCCAAATAGTATTGTTTAGTACAGATGTGCTCCATTTTGTTTATCCATTAGTTGATGGACTTTTGGGGTATTTCCACTTTTTGGCTGTTACGAATGGTGCTTCCATAAAGATTTGTGTACAAGGTTTTGTGTGAACATGTTTTCATTTCTCTTGGGATATACTTGGGGGTGAGAATGCTGGATTATATGGTACTATTGGAGGAACTTCAGACTATTTTCCAAAGTAGCTGTACCATTTTACATTCCTACCAACGGTGTATAAGGGTTCCATTTTCTCCGTATCTTCCCCAAGACTTGTTATTCTTTTTTTAGGATTTTATTTATTTATTCATGAGAGACACAGAGTGAGAGGCAGAGACATAGGCAGAGGGAGAGGCAGGCTCCATGCAGGAAGCCCGATGTGGGACTCTATCCCGGGACTCTGGGATCATGCCTTGAGCCGAAGGCAGACGCTCAACTGCTAAGGCACCCGGTGTCCCACACTTTGCCCATTTTTAAATGAGGTTATTTGCCTTATTGTTATTGGCTCATTGAGAGTCATTTCTATATTTAGTTTCAAGTTACTTATCAGATACATGATTTACAAATGTTTCCTATTCTGTAGGCAATCTTTTAATTTTTATTGATCTCTTAAAGGACATTTTTAATTTTGGTGAACTTTTAATTTATGAATTTTTTCTTTTGTCTCTTGTGCTTTTTAAAAATGATTTCCTATGTCTCTGTCTCCTCAGCCCCTGGCAACTACCATTCTGCTCTTAGCTTCTATGAGTTTGATTATTTTAGATTCAACATATAAGTGGTATCATGAAGTATTTGTCCTTCTGAGTTTGACTTATTTCACCTAGCATAATTCCTTTCAGGTTTATCCATGTTGTCATAAATGGCAGGATCTCTTTCTTTTTAAAGGCTGCATAAGGGACACCTGGGTGGCTCAGTGGTTGAGCGTCTGCCTTTGGCCCAGGGCATGATTGGGATCGAGTGCCACATCAGGCTCCTTGCAGGGAATCTGCTTCTCCCTCTGCCTGTGTCTCTGCCTCTCTCTCTGTGTCTTTCATGAACAAATAAGTAAAATCTTTAAAATAACAATAAAGGCTGTATAATATTCCATTGTATGTATATACCACATTTTCTTGATCCATTCATCTATTGATGGATATTTAGGTTGCTTCCCTGTCTTGGCTATTGTGAATAATGCTGTAGTGAACATGTGAGTTTAGATAGGTCTTTAAGATCCTGACTTCAATTCCTTTGGATGTATCCCCAGAAGTGGAATTGTTGGATCATATGATAGTTCTATTTTTAATTTTTTGAGGAATCTTCATACTGTTTTCCGTAGCAAGGCACCAATGTACATTCCTAATAACAGTATGCAAGGGTACCTTTTCTCTACATTCTTTTTGTTTTTATTCATTTGTTTTTTTTAATAAATTAATTTTTTATTGGTGCTCAATTTACCAACATACAGAATAACAACCAGTGCTCATCCCGTCAAGTGTCCCCCTCAGTGCCCGTCACCCACTCATCCCCAGCCCCTGCCCTCCTCCCCTTCCACCACCCCTAGTTCGTTTCCCAGAGTTAGGAGTCTTTATGTTCTGTCTCCCTTTCTGATATTTCCCACACATTTCTTCTCCCTTCCCTTATATTCCCTTTCACTATTATTTATATTCCCCAAATGAATGAGAACATACACTGTTTGTCCTTCTCCGATTGACTTACTTCACTCAGCATAATACCCTCCAGTTCCATCCACGTTGAAGCAAATGGTGAGTATTTGTCGTTTCTACTGGCTGAGTAATATTCCATTGTATACATAAACCACATCTTCTTTATCCATTCATCTTTCGATGGACACCGAGGCTCCTTCCACAGTTTGGCTATTGTGGACATTGCTGCTATAAACATCGGGGTGCAGGTGTCCTGGCGTTTCATTGCATCTGTATCTTTGGGGTAAATCCCCAACAGTGCAATGGCTGGGTCATAGGGCAGGTCTATTTTTAACTCCTTGAGGAACCTCCACACAGTTTTCCAGAGTGGCTGCACCAGTTCACATTCCCACCAACAGTGTAAGAGGGTTCCCTTTTCTCCGCATCCTCTCCAACATTTGTTGTTTCCTGCCTTGTTAATTTTCCCCATTCTCACTGGTGTGAGGGTATGTCATTGTGGTTTTGATTTGTATTTCCCTGATGGCAAGTGATGCAGAGCATTTTCTCATGTGCATGTTGGCCATGTCTATGTCTTCCTCTGTGAGATTTCTCTTCATGTCTTTTGCCCATTTTATGATTGGATTGTTTGTTTCTTTGGTGTTGAGTTTAATAAGTTCTTTATAGATCTTGGAAACTAGGCCTTTATCTGATAGGTCATTTGCAAATATCTTCTCCCATTCTGTAGGTTGTCTTTGAGTTTTGTTGACTGTATCCTTTGCTGTGCAAAAGCTTCTTATCTGGATGAAGTCCCAATAGTTCATTTTTGCTTTTGTTTCTTTTGCCTTCCTGGATGTATCTTGCAAGAAGTTACTGTGGCCAAGTTCAAAAAGGGTGTTGCCTGTGTTCTCCTCTAGGATTTTGATGGAATCTTGTCTCACATTTAGATCTTTCATCCATTTTGAGTTTATCTTTGTGTATGGTGAAAGAGAGTGGTCTAGTTTCATTCTTCTGCATGTGGATGTCCAATTTTCCCAGCACCATTTATTGAAGAGACTGTCTTTCTTCCAGTGGATAGTCTTTCCTCCTTTATCGAATATTAGTTGACCATAAAGTTCAGGGTCCACTTCTGGATTCTCTATTCTGTTCCATTGATCTATGTGTCTGTTTTTGTGCCAGTACCACACTGTCTTGATGACCACAGCTTTGTAGTACAGCCTGAAATCTGTCATTGTGATGCCCCCGGCTATGGTTTTCTTTTTCAGTATTCCCCTGGCTATTCAAGGTCTTTTCTGCTTTCACACAAATGTTAAGATTATTTGTTCCAACTCTCTGAAGAAAGTCCATGGTATTTTGATAGGGATTGCATTAAACATGTAAATTACCCTGGGTAACATTGACATTTTCACAATATTAATTCTGCCAATCCATGAGCATGGAATATTTTTCCATATCTTTGGGTCTTCCTCAATTTCTTTCAGAAGTGTTCTATAGTTTTTAGGGTATAGATCCTTTACCTCTTTGGTTAGGTTTATTCCTAGGTATCTTATGCTTTTTGGTGCAATTGTAAATGGGATTGACTCCTTCATTTCTCTTTCTTCAGTCTCATTGTTAGTGTATAGAAATGCCACTGATTTCTGGGCATTGATTTTGTATCCTGCCACGCTACCAAATTGTTGTATGAGTTCTAGCAATCTTGGGGTGGAGGCTTTTGGGTATTCTTTGTAGAGTATCATGTCATCGGTGAAGAGGGAGAGTTTGACTTCTTCTTTGCCAATTAGAATGCCTTTAATGTCTTTTTGTTGTCTGATTGCTGAGGCTAGGACTTTTAGTACTATGTTGAATAGCAGTGGTGCGAGTGGACATCCCTGTCTTGTTCCTGACCTTAGGGGAAAGGCTCCCAGTGCTTCCCCATTGAGAATGATATTTGCTGTGGGCTTTTCGTAGATGGCTTTTAAGATGTCGAGGAAAGTTCCCTCTATTCTGAATCTCTGAAGAGTTTTGATCAGGAATGGATGCTGTATTTTGTCAAATGCTTTCTCTGCATCTAATAAGAGTATCATATGGTTCTTGGTTTTTCTCTTGCTGATATGATGAATCACATTGATTGTTTTACGAGTGTTGAACCAGCCTTGTGTCCCGGGAATAAATCCTACTTGGTCATGGTGAATAATTTTCTTAATGTACTCTTGGATCCTATTGGCTAGTATCTTGTTGAGAATTTTTGCATCCATGTTCATCAGGGATATTGGTCTGTAATTCTCCTTTTTGGTGGAGTCTTTGTCTGGTTTTGGAATTAAGGTGATGCTGGCCTCATAGAACGAATTTGGAAGTACTCCATCTCTTTCTATCTTTCCAAACAGCTTTAGTAGAATAGGTATGGTTTCTTCTTTAAACGTTTGATAGAATTCCCCTGGGAAGCCATCTGGCCCTGGACTCTTGTGTCTTGGGAGGTTTTTGATGACTGCTTCAATTTCCTCCCTGGTTATTGGCCTGTTCAGGTTTTCTATTTCTTCCTGTTCCAGTTTTGGTAGTTTGTGGCTTTCCAGGAATACGTCCATTTCTTCTAGATTGCCTAATTTATTGGCATATAGCTGTTCATAATATGTTTTTAAAATCGTTCGTATTTCCTTGGTGTTGGTAGTGATCTCTCCTTTCTCATTCATGATTTTATTAATTGAGTCTTCTCTCTCTTCTTTTTAATAAGGCTGGCTAATGGTTTATCTATCTTATTAATTCTTTCAAAGAACCGACTCCTGGTTCTGTTGATCTGTTCCACAGTTCTTCTGGTCTCGACTTCGTTGAGTTCTGCTCAAATTTTAATTAACTCTCTTCTTCTGCTGGGCGTAGGGTCCATCTGCTGTTTTTCTCTAGCTCCTTTAGGTGTAAGGTTAGCTTTTGTATTTGAGTTCTTTCCAGTTTTTGAATGGATGCTTGTATTGTGATGTATTCCCCCCCTTAGGACTGCTTTTGCTGCATCCCAAAGATTTTGAACGGTTGTATCTTCATTCTCATTAGTTTCCATGAATCTTTTTAATTCTTCCTTAATTTCCTGGTTGACCCTTTCATCTTTTAGCAGGATGGTCCTTAACCTCCACGTGTTTGAGGTCCTTCCCAACTTCTTGTTGTGATTTAGTTCTAATTTCAAGGCATTATGGTCTGAGAATATGCAGGGGATGATCCCAATGTTTTGGTATCGGTTCAGACCCGATTTGTGACCCAGTATGTGGTCTATTCTGGAGAAAGTTCCATGTGCACTTGAGAAGAATGTGTATTCAGTTGAGTTTGGATGTAAAGTTCTGTAGATATCTGTGAAATCCATCTGGTCCAGTGTATCATCTTAAGCTCTCGTTTCTTTGGAGATGTTGTGCTTAGAAGACCTATCGAGTATAGAAAGAGCTAGATTGAAGTCATCAAGTATAAGTGTATTATTATCTAAGTATTTCTTCACTTTGGTTATTAATTGGTTTAAATATTTGGAAGCTTCCACATTCGGGACATATATATTGAAGATTGTTAAGTCCTCTTGTTGGATAGATCCTTTAAGTGTGAGATAGTGTCCCTCTTCATCTCTCACTACAGTCTTCGGGGTAAATTTTAGTTTATCTGATATAAGGATGGCTACCCCTGCTTTCTTTTGAGGACCATTCGAATGGTAAATGGTTCTCCAACCTTTTATTTTCAGGTTGTAGGTGTCCTTCTGTCTAAAATGAGTCTCTTGTAGACAGCAAATAGATGGGTCCTGCTTTTTTATCCAGTCTGAAACCCTGTGCCTTTTGATGGGGTCATTAAGCCTGTTCACGTTCAGAGTTAATATTGAAAGATATGAGTTTAGTGTCATCATGATATCTATTCAGTCCTTATTTTTGTGGATTGTTCCACTGAACTTCTTCTTAATGGGGAATTTTAAGCGTCGCCCTTAAAATTTCTTGCAGAGCTGGTTTGGAGGTCACATATTCTTTTAGTTGCTGCCTGTCTTGGAAGCTCTTTATCTCTCCTTCCATTTTGAATGAGAGCCTTGCTGGATAAAGTATTCTTGGTTGCATGTTCTTCTCATTTAGGACCCTGAATATATCCTGCCAGCCCTTTCTGGCCTGCCAGGTCCCTGTGGAGAAGTCTGCTGTTACCCTAATATTCCTCCCCATAAAAGTCAGGGATTTATTTTCTCTTGCTGCTTTAAGGATCTTCTCTTTATCTTTGGAATTTGCAGGCTTCACTATTAAATGTCGAGGTGTTGAACGGTTTTCATTGATTTTAGGGGGGGATCTCTCTTTCCTGGATCTGAATGCCTGTTTCCCTTCCCAGATTAGGAAAGTTTTCAGCTAGGATTTGTTCAAATACATATTCTGGCCCTCTGTCCCTTTTGGCGCCCTCGGGAACCCCAATTAAACGTAGGTTTTTCTTCCTCAGGCTGTCGTTTATTTCCCTTAATCTGCCTTCATGGTCTTTTAATTGTCTCTTTTTTCCTCAGTTTCCCTCTTTGCCATCAACTTGTCTTCTATGTCACTCACTCGTTCTTCCACCTCGTTAACCCTCGTAGTTAGGACTTCTAGTTTGGATTGCATCTCATTCAATTGATTTTTAATTTCTCCCTGATTGGATCTAAATTCTGCAGTCATGAAGTCTCTTGAGTCCTTTATGCTTTTTTCTAGCCACCAGTGGCTCCATTCAGTGCTTCTGAATTGGCTTCCTGACATTGAATTGTAATCCAGATTTTGTAACTCTGTGGGAGAGAGGACTGTTTCTGATTCTTTCTTTTGAGGTGAGGTTTTCCTTCTAGTCATTTTGCTCAGTGCAGAGTGGCCAAAAACAAGTTGTATTGGGAAAAGGAGAATAAGAGAGAGAGAAGGAAGGAAAGAAAAGAGAAAAAGAAAAAAGAAAAAAAGGAAAAAAGGAAAAGAGAAAGAAAAAGAAAGAAAGGTGAAAAAAAGGGTGGGGGAAGCAATCAGAAATCAAAAAGAAAAAAAAAACTACGGGGGAGTATCTTCTGATTCTCTATACTTTAAGTCCCTTGACTTCCCCTGGGACTTGTCCGTCTAGCTGGTCTTCTGGGGGAGGGGCATGTTGTGCTGATTTTCAGGTGTTAGCACTTGGGGGAGCTGCTCTGCCCCTGCCTGGTGCAGGGCTCAGTGGGGGTTGTTTACCCCGTGAGGCCCCTGGAGGAACAACCCCAGTGGCTGGGGCAGTTCTGGAAACCTGGATTCCGCCCCCGCAGTAACTAGGGAGCTCTCCGTCCAAAGGGGCCTGGAGGTTCCGGTGTGGGGCCGCTGATCTGCTCAGCTCGGGGCAGGAGTGTCCTTGCTGTCCTGGGCCCTCCCGGCCCCTGCCTGTCCCAGGGGAGGCCGGATCTTGGGCTGTGTCCCGGTGCCCTGGGCTCCCGGTCTGCAATGTGGGATTCGCGCTCGCGGCCCAGCAGCTGCCTCTCCGCGGAGCCTCCGCCCGAGCCCCTCCGAGCTGCTCCCGGAGCCGCGCAGCCCCCTCCGTATGGAGCCTCTTCCTCTGCCAGAGCCGCCTCCGAGCTGCTCCCGGGACACGCAGCCCCCTCTCCACGGAGCCTCCGCCCGAGCCCCTCAGAGCTGCTCCCGGGTCAATGTGTGCACACTGCAGCCCTTTAGGGAGCTCCGTGCACTCTCCCCGGGGAGCAGGTGTCTGTTAGTGTCCCAGGGAGCCTGAGGGCATCCCGTCCCTCCTGGGTCCTGCTCTAACTCCCTGCGAGCCCCTTTCCACCCGGGAAGGTTGGTGCAGCTCCTGCTTCTCCAGGACGGGGCTCTCCTGTCCTGGGGGCACTCGCCCCGGCCTCAACCCGGCTCCTCGCGGGGCCCCTCCCCCATGGATGCCTTTTGTTTCTTTATTCCCCCCCCCCCCCCCCCCCCCCCCCCCGTCTTCCTACCTTGATAGAAGCACGAACTCTTCTCACTGTAGCTTTTCAGCTGTTCTCTCTTTAAATCTCAGGCCAAATTCGTAGATTTTAAGGGTGATTTGAAGGTTATCTAGGTAATTTGGTGGGACAGGTAATTTGGGGACCCTACTCTTCTGCCGTCTTGCCCCTCCTCTCCTCCGCCAACATTTGTTATTATTTGTTTTTGATGAAATTAATCTTAACTATTGCAAGGTGATAATCTCATTATGGTTTGAATTTGCATTTCCCTGATGATTATTGATGTTGGTCATCTTTTCATGTATCTGGTGGCCATTTAGATGTCTTCTTGGGAGAAATGTCTCTTCAGTTCCCCTGCCCATTTCTTAATTGGGTTATTTGTTTTTTTTTGCTGTTGAGTTGTAGGAGTTCCTTATGTATGTTGGACATTCACCCTTTATTAGATATTTGGTTTGCAAATATTTTTTTCCTATTCAGTATGGCTGATTTTTCACTTTGCTGATTTTTTCTTTTCCTGTAAAAAGCTTTTTAGTTTGATGTTACCCCACTTGTCTATTTTTGCTTTTGGTGCTTTTTCCAAGAAATGATTGCCAAGGCCAGTGTCCAGAGAAGCCTTTTCCCTATATTTTCTTCTAGGAGTTCTACAATTTTGGGTTTTACATTTAAGTCTTTAATCTATTTCAAGTTAATTTTTGTGAGTAGTGTAAGGTAGGGGTTCAATTTTATTCTTTTGCATGTGGACATCCAGTTTTCCCAGCACCATTTATGGAAGAAACTCTCTTTCCCAATTGTATATTCTTGGCATCCTTGTAATTTCTGAGCTCTATTTTGTTTCATTTGTGTCTGTTTTCATACAAGTATCATACTGTGTGATTACTGAGGCTTTGTTATGTATTTTGAAATAGGGAAGTATGATTTCTCTAGCTTTGTTCTTGCTCAAAATTTTTTGACTACTTGGGGTTTTTTGTAGTTCTTTGTGAATTTCATTATTTTTTTTTCTTTCTGTAAAGAATGCCATTGGGATTTTGATAGGGATTGCATTAAATCTGTATTTTGCTTTGGTTTGTATGGATATTTTACCAATATTAATTCTCTGAATCCATGAACACAAGGTGTCTTTCCATTTTTTGCATATATTCTTTTATTGGTGTTTTATAGTTTCTCCAGGTATAAGTCATTCATCTCCTTTGGTTAAGTTTATTACTAAATATTTCACTCTCTTTAAAGCTATTGTAAATAGAATTTTCTTAATTTCCTTTTTGAAGATTTTATTTATTTATTTATTTATTTATTTATTTATTTATTTGAGAGAGAGAGAGAGAAGTAGGAGGTGCCAAAGGGGAAAATCCTAAGCAGATTCCCCACTGAACATGGAACCCAACCTGGGGCTCGATCTCATGACCCTGAGATCATTGGCCCTAGCCGAAACCCAAGAGTTGGTTGTTTAACCAACTGAGCCATCCAGGAGCTCAGCTGTTAGTTGTTAGTGTATTGCTTGTGCTTTTGTTTTTTTTGTTGTTGTTGTTTTTTTGTTTTTAATTTTTATTTATTTATGATAGTCACAGAGAGAGAGAGAGAGAGAGAGGCAGAGACACAGGCAGAGGGAGAAGCAGGCTCCATGCACCGGGAGCCTGACGTGGGATTCGATCCCAGGTCTCCAGGATCGCGCCCTGGGCCAAAGGCAGGCGCTAAACCACTGCGCCACCCAGGGATCCCTTGCTTGTGCTTTTGATGTCATAGCAGAAATCACTGCCTAACCCAAGATCATGAATTTGTTCCTATGTTTTGTATAAGAGTTTTATAGTTTTAGTTTTTTTTTTTGAGATTTTATTTATTTATTCATGAGAGAGAGAGAGGCAGAGACACAGGCAGAGGGAGATGCAGGCTCCATGCAGGGAGCCCCACATGGAACTGGATCCCGGGTCTCCAGGACCACACCCTGGGCTGAAGGTGGTGCTAAACCGCTGAGCCACCTGGGCTACCCAGTTTTAGTTCTTATATTTAGATTTTTTAAATCTATTTTGTGTTCATTTTTGTATAGTATGTGATACAGGTAGGTATCTAACTCCAGTTTTTCCATGTGGCTCTTCGGTTTTCCCAACACCATTTTTTGAAAAGATTATTTTCCTATTAAAATGTGTTAGAACCCTCAAAGATCAATTGACCATAGATATATGGATTTATTTTTGGACTTTCATTCTTTACCATTGATCTTTGTCTATCCTTACACCAGTACAAAACTGTCTTGTAGCTTTGAAATCAGAAAATACGAGACCTCTAGCTTTGTTCTTTTCCAAGGTCGTTTTGGCTATTCTTGTTCTTGAAATTCCATATGAATTTTAGAATTAGCTTGCCAGTTTCTACAAAGAACCAGCTGGGATTCTGATAGGTAATACCTTGAATCCCTAGATCAATTTGGATAGTATTGCCATCTTAATAGTTTTGTCTTCTAATGTATGAACATAGAATGTCTTTCCAATTATTTAGCCTTTGTCAACAATGTTTTATAGTTTTCATAGTATACGTTTTATACTTCTTTTGTTAAATTTATTCCTGATTATTTTGGGGGGTTTTTTGAGGTTATTATAAATGAAATTATTTTCTTTCTTTTTTTGAGTATAATTGACATACAGTGTTACATTAGTTTTAGGTGTACAAGATAGTACTTCAACAAGTTTATTTATTAGGCTCTCTTCACAAGTGTAGGTACTATCTGTCCCATTACATGGCTATTACAATGTCATTGACTATACTCCTAATGCTGGGTCTTTTATTCACATGACTTATTCCTTTCATAACTGGAAGCCTATATGCCCCACTTCCCTTCACCCAATTTGCCCAACCCCTCCACCTCCTCCCCTTTGGCAACTATCAGTTTGTTTTCTGTATTTATAGGTCTGATTCTGCTTATTGTTTATTCATTTGTTGTTTTTGTTTTCTGTTTTATTTTTTTTAGATACCACTTACGAGTGAAGTCATTTGGTACTTGTCTTTCTCTGACTGACTTATTTCACTTAGCATTATACCCTTTAGAGTCATTCATGTTATTGCAAATGGAAGAATCTCATTCTTTTTTATGGCCGAGTAATGTTCCTGTGTGTGTGTGTGTGTGTGTGTGTGAGAGAGAGAGAGAGAGAGAGAGAGAGAGAGAGAGAGAGATCCATTTGTTTGTGGATATTCCATATTTTGGCTATTGTAAATAATGCTGCAGTAAACATAGGGGTGCATATATCTTTTCAAATTAGTGTTTTCATTTTTATTGTAAATGCCCAGTAGAAGAATTATTGGATAATGTGATAATTCTGTTTTTAATTTTTTGAGGAACCTACATACTGCTTTCCACAGTGGCTGCACCAGCTTTTATTTCCACCAACAGTGTACAAAGGTTTCCTTTTCTCCATATCCTTAGCAACATTTCTTATTTCTTGCTTTTTTGATTTTAGCCATCCTGACAGGTGTAAGGTGTTAATCCCACTGTGGTTTTGATTTGCATTTCCCTGATGATGAGGGATGTTGAACATTTTTTCATGTTTCTGCTGACCATCTATATGTCTATATGGAAAAATATCTATTCATGTCCTCTGCCCATTTTTAATTTGGATTATTTGCGTTTTTTGGTGTTGAGTTGTATAGGTTCTATATACATTTTGGATGCTAACCACTTATCAGCTATATCATTTGTATATATCTTCTCCCATTTTGTTATGTTGCCTTTTTGTTTTGTTGAAGGTTTTCTTTGCTGTGCAAAAGCTTTTTATTTTGATGTAGTCCAAGAGTTAATTTTTTAATTTAAAATTTTAAAAAGCTTTATTTGTTTGAGAGTGAGAACATGAGCAGTAGGCAGAGGGAGACATCAGGATCATAACCTAAGGCACATGCTTAACCAACTGAACCACCCAGGCACCCCAGTTTGATTTTTTGCATGTAACTGTCCAATTTTCCCAGCACTATTTGTTGAAGAGAATGTCTTCCTCATTGTATAATCTTGCCTCCTTTTTCATAGATTAATTGACCATATAATCGTGGGTTTATTTCTGGACTCCTTATTCTATTCCATTGATCTATGTGTCTATTTTTGTGCCAGTACCATTCATTTTGAGTACTGTAGCTTTGTGTAGTATACCTTGAAATCTGTAATTGTGATATGTCTAGCTTTATTCTTTGTTTTCAACATTGCTTTGGCTACTCAGGGTCTATTATGGTTCCATATAAATTTAAGGATTATTTATTCTAGTTCCGTTAAAAATCGCTGTTGATATTTTGATGGGGATTGCATTAAATCTTTAGATTCCTTTAGGTAGTATAGACATTTTAAAAATTATTTTTTCACTAGTTTCAGAGGTAGAATTTAGTGATTCATCAGTTGTATACAGCATCCAGTGCTCATTACATCAAGTGCCTTCCTTAATGCCCATTACCCAATTACTCCTCCCCCCCCCAACTACTTCTTCTCCATCAACCCTCAGTTTGTTTCTTAGAGTTAAGTGTCTCTTATGGTTTGCCTCCCTGTTTTCATCTTATTTTATTTTTCCTTCCCCTCTCCTATGTTTAACTGTTCATTTTTAAAATTCCACATATGAGTAAAATCATATGGTATTTGTCTCTCTTTGACTTATTTCACTTAACATAATACCCTTTAGTTCCATCCACATCATTTGCAGATGGCAAGATTTATTTCTTTTTGGTGGCTGAATGATATTCCAGTGTGTGTGTGTGTGTGTTTGTGGTTGTGTTTATCACATATTCTTTATCCATTCAACTGTTGATGGACATCTGAGCTCTTTCCAGATAGTATAGACATTTTAACAATATTTTTCTTTTTAATCCATGAACATGGAATGTTTTTCCATTTTTTTGTATCATCTTCAGTTTCTTTCATCAGTGTTTTACAGTTTTCAGAGTATAAGTCTTTCAGCTCTTTGGTTAAATTTATTCCTAGATATTTTATTCTTTTTGGTGCAGTTGAAATTGTGTTGCTTTTTGCTACTTTATTATTGTGTACAGAAATGCAATGGATTTCTGTATATTAATTTTGTATCCTGTGACTTTCCTGAATTCATTTATTAGCCATAGTAGTTTTTTTGTGAGGTCTTTAGGGTTTCATATATATAGCACAATGTCATCTGCAAATAGTGAATGATCTTTTTAATGTGTTATATGTGATTTTCTCCTATTTTGTGGAGGATTTTTGCCATCTGTGTACGTTAGGGATATTGGTCTGAAGTTTTCTTTTTTTGTGGCTTCTTTGTGTGGTTTTGTTATCAGGGTAATGCTGGCCTTGTAGAATGTATTTAGAAGCTTTCCTTGCTTATATATTTTTTGGAATAGTTTGAGGAGAATAGGTATTAAGTCTTATTTAAAAGTTTGGTAGAATTCTAGGCACCTGGGTGGCTCAGTTGGGTGAACGGCCAACCCTTGGTTTCGGCTCAGGTCATGATCTCATGATTGTGAGATCAGCTCTGTGACAGGCTCAGCACTGAGTCTCCTTGGAATTCTCTTTCTCTGCCCCTCCCCCTGTGCACTCACTCTCGTGCTTTCTTTCTCTCTCTCTCAAATAAGTAAATCTTTAAAAAAAAAGTTTAGTAGAAAACACCTGTGAATCTATCTGGTCCTGGACTTTTATTTTTTGGTGGTTTTTATTTTAATTATCGATTCAGTTTTGTTACTTGTAATTGGTCTGTTCTGATTTTCTATTTCTTCCTGGTTCCATTTTGGAAAATTGTATGTTTCTAGGTATTTATCCATTTATTCTAGGTTGTCCACTTTGTTGGCATCTAAGTTTTCATAGTTATTCTCTTATAATCCTTTGTCTTTCTGTGGTATCAGTTCTTCTCTCTCATTTCTGATTGTATTTATTTGAGTCCTTTCTTTTTTTCTTGATGAGTCTGGCTGTCAATTTTGTTTATCTTTTCAAAGAATCAACTCTTAGTTTCATTGATTGTTTTCCTTTTTTTACTCTCTGTCATTTATTTCTGCTTTCATCTTTATTATTTCCTTTCCTCTACTCACCTCGGAATTTGGTTATTCTTCTTTTTCTATTTTTTTTATGTGTAAGGTTAGATTTTTTATTTGAGCTTTTTCTTGTTCTTGAGGTGGGCCTTCATGGCTCTATATTTCCCTCTAGGAAGTACTTTCGCTTTATCACAAAGATTTTGGGCTGTTATGTTTTCATTTTCATTTGTCTCTGTGTATTTTTTATTTCTTCTTTGATTGCTTCATTGACTCATTGGCTGTCTAGTATTATGTTTTGTCTCCCTGTGTTTGTGTTTTCTCCAGTTTTTTTCTTGTGATTTTTTTTTCTAGTTTCATACCAGTGTGATTTAAAAAGGAGCATGATATGATTTCACTCTTCTTAAATTTATTGAGGCTTGTTTTGTAACCTAATAGATGATTTGCCCTTCACGATGTCCCATGTGCACTTGAAAAGAATATATATTCTGTTGTTTTTGTCTAGAATATGCTGTGTATATCTATTATGTCCATCTGGTCTAATGTGTCATTCAAAGACAGTATATTAGAATTTTTTGCTTAATTTCATGTTCGGATTGTTCATTGCTGATTGGTGTATATTGATTTTTTAAAAGATTTTATTTATTTATTTATTTATTTATTTATTTATTTATTTATTTATTTATGAGAGACACAGAGAGACAGAGACATAGGCAGATGGAGAAGCAGGCTCCTTGAAGGGAGCCTGATGCGGGACTCAATCCCCGGACCCAAGGATCACGCCCTGAGCCGAAGGCAGAAGCTCAATCGCTGAGCGACTCAGGCATCCCAGTATATATTGATCTTACATCCTGAAACCTTTGTTTCATTGTTTTTGTTGAACTTATTTTTAAAATTTTAAAGCTTTTCAATGGATCCCTTAGGATTTTCTCTACACAAGATAATGTTTTCTGCAAACAGATAATTTTATTTCCTTCTTTAAAATCTGGATCTTTTGTTTTCTTTTTCTTGGCAAGCTAATTGTATTCCCTAGAACCTCAGGTAAAATTAAAGTTGAAGAAAAATGGCAAGAATGGACAAGTTTTTTTTCTTATTAGGGAAATAATTTCATTTTTCTGCAGTATGATATTAGGAATTTCCATGGATGCCCCTTATCAGATTGAGGAACTGACTTTCCATTGTTAGTTTATTGAGTGTTTTTATCATGAAACAATGTTAGATTTTGTGAAATGCTCTTTCTGTATCTACAAACATGATCATGTGGTTCCTGCCCTTTCTTCTGAGGATAATGGTATATTATATTAATTGATATTCAGATATTTAGCCATACTTGCATTTCTGGGATAAATTGTATTTGGTCATGGAGAATAATCCCTTTTACATGTTGCCAGATTTGGTTTCCTGGTAGTTTGTGGATGATAAGGGATATTGATTTTTTCTTGTGATATCTTTGTCTGGTTTTGGTTTCAGGTTAATTCTGGCCTCATACAATAAGTTAGGAAGTATTCTTTCTCCTATTCTTTGGAAAAGTTTGTGAAGAATTGTCATTAATTCTTCTTTAAATATCTGATAGATTTTACCAGTGAAGCTGTCTGGTCATTGGCTTTTATTAGTAGGAAGATTTTAAATTACTATTCAACCTCTTGTTATAGTTCTGTTCAGCTATTCTTGAGTCATTCTCAACATTTAGTTGTTGAATAGAATTTGTCCATTTCATATAGTTTATCTAATGTGTTGATATACCTTACAATACCTTTTATTTCAGTAAAGTTGATAGTGATTTCCTCCTTTCATTTTTGATTTTAGTGACTTGAATCTTCTCTCTTTTTTGTGTATTTAGCCTAGCTAGTTTGTCAATATTGTTGACCTTTTCAAAGAACCAGTTTGGTTTCACTGCTTTTTCTCTACTTAAATTAAATAAATTTTTTCTTAAATTTTTTAAAATTTTAATTGAAAAAAAAATAAATAAAATAAAATTTTAATTGTAATTAAATACATATAACATAAAATTTACTATCTTAACCATTTTTAAGTATATAATTTAATGGCATTAAGTACATTTACATTATTGTTCTACCATTACTACTGTCCATCCACAGAACTCTTTTCATCTTGTAAAACTGAAATTGTGCCTATTAAATAGTGACTCCCAAGGGCTCTGAGGAGCGCTGCGTCCACGGGCTGGGCTGTACTGTCAGGAGGCGGGACATGGGGAGCCTGCCCCCCCACCAGCGAGTCCCCCACGCGGTGGCCTGTCCTACTGTTGTTCTACCCCAAGCCTCCTGTGGCTACCTGCAGTACAGCCCACCCTCTGAGCTTGGCCTTGACCACCAGCATTGCCCCCAAATGCCCCCAAATGTTCCACACGCTGTACAGCCCACAGTTGCCTGAAGACCTGCACCTGGGCCTGCTCTTCCTCTCCTGGGGGCCAGAGGGCTCTTTCTCACCCTGGCTTCCCACCTGCAGGGAGCCCCCTGCCACCCAGCTCTCATGGCCCCCATCATCCCTGTCGTTTTGCTGGTAATGTTTGCTGCCCCCTATTCTAGTCCGAGAGCTTGTGGGATGGGGGCCAGAGCTGTCCTGGGGAATTACTATGTTCACCAGCCAGGCCTTCTCCCAAGGTGTGCAGTGGGTGCCTAATAAATACCTGAGCTTGAAACAAAAAATAAAATAAATAGTGACTCCCTATTCCCTCCTCTCCACAGCCCTTTGTAGCCTGCATCCTATTTTTAGTCTGAGTTTGGCTTAACTCTAGGTACCTCATATAAGTGGAATCATACAGTGTTTGTCCTTTTGTAAGTAGCTTCACTTAGCATGTCTTCAAGATTCATCCCTAATATAGCATGTGTACAGATATTCTTCTTTAAGACTAAATAATATTCCACTATATGTATATATCACATTCTGCTTATCTGTTCATCCTTTTTTTTTAAATCTCAGTCCTTATTTATTTAAATTTTTTTCATTTTAGTATAGTTGACACACAATGTTAAATTAGTTTTAGTTGTACAACATAGTGATTCAGCTTCATTATGCAATGCTCATCACAAGTGTAGTAGCTGCTGTTTGTCACCATATAATGCTATTACAATATCATTTATTATATTTCCTATGCTGTACCTTTTATTTCCATAATTCATTTATTTCATAACTGGAAGCCTGTAAATCCTGCTCCCCACCACTCATTTTACTTATCCTCCCATAACCCCCTTCCCCCTGGTGGCCATCAGTTCTCTGTATTTATAGGTCTAATTCTGTTGTTTGTTTGTTTATTCATTTGTTTGGTCTTTTAGATTCCACATTTGTGAAATCATTTGGTATTTGTTTTTCTCAGTCTGATTTATTTCATTTAGCATAACATCCTCTAGGTCCACCCATGTCTGTTTTATCCTTTGATGGACACTTGGATTACTTCCCACTTTCAGCTCTTGAAAATAATGCTACTGTGAATATGGGTATAAAATTATCTGTTCAAGTCCTTGCTTTCTGATCTTTCAGGTGTATACCCAGAAGTGGAATTGCTGGATCATATAGTAATTCTACTTATATTTTTTGAAGAAACACTGTATTGTTTTCCATAAGTGTTTCCATATTAAATTTATATTCATACCAGCAGGGCACATGGGTTCCAATTTCTCCATGGCCTCACCAGCACTTCTTATTTTCTGATTTTTTAAAATAAACATCCTGTGGATGTGAGGCAGTATTTTGTTGTGGGTTTGATTCTCATTTCCCTCATGATTAGTGATATAGAGCATCTTTTCATGTGCTCATTGGTCATCTGTATATCTTTTTAGGAGGAATATCTATTCAAGTCTTTCACCCATTTTTTTCAAATCAGGTTATTTGTTTTTTTGTTGTTGAGTTGTAGGAGTTCTTTATATAAGAAGTCGGGATATTTACCCCTTATCATATAAGTGATTTACAAATATTTCTCTCCTATTCCATAGGTTGCCTTTTCATTCTGTTATTTGTATCCGTTGATATGTAGGGTTTTTTTTTAAGATTTTATTTTTTTATTCATGAGAGACAGAGACAGGCAGAGACACAGGCAGAGGTAGAAGCAGGCTACATGCAGGGAGCCCGATGTAGAACTCAATCCCAGGACCCCAGGATCATGCCCTAAGCCAAAGGCAGATGCTCAACCACCCAAGCATCCCTATATGAGTGTTTATTTCTCAGCTCTCTATTCTGTTCCATTGGTCTATAGGTCTTTCTTCATCCAGTACCACATGGTTTTAATTACTGTAACTTTATAGTAAGTTTTAAAATCAGGAAGTATGAGAATCTTTGTTTTTATATTCTTTTTAAAAAGATTTTATTTATTTGAGAGAGAGAGAAAGAGAAAGGGAGCGTGAGTGCAGGGGGGTGGGGGAGGAACAGAGGGAGAAGGAGAAGCAGACTCCCTGCTGAGGAGAGAGCCCGATGTGGTGCTCCATTCCAGGATCCTGGGATCATGACCTAAGCTGAAGGCAGATGCTTAACCAACTGAGCCACCCAGGTGCCACTGTTTTTATATTCTTTATTTCATTTATTTCTTGATCTAATCATTATTATTTATGATTGACCCTTGTACAATAGAAGTTTGAACTGCATGGGTCCACTTAATGCAGATTTTTTTTCAATAAATACAGTATAATACTATAAGTGTGTTTTCCTTATGATTTTCTTAACATTTTCTTTTCTCTAGCTTATTCTGTTCTAAGAATATAGTGTATAATACTTATAAAATATGTGTTAATTGATTGTTTATGTTCTGGTCAACAGGCTGTCAGTAGTTAAATTTGGGGGAAGCCAAAGTTATACATAGGTTTTTGACTGTGCCAGGGTTGGCACCCCTAACCGCATGTTATTCAAGGGTCACCTATACTTTCTTCTTACTTTGGGTTTAGTTTGCTTTCCTGTTTCTAGTTTCTTAAGGCAGTATGTTAGATTATTGAATTTAGATCTACCTTCAGAGTCTTTAAGTGCTGGTTTTTAAAAAGCAGTCTTTGCCAAATTTTCTCATTTTCTGGGGAGTGGGTCCTCAGAACTCATGATTTCATCCTGGAAGTGGAACTCTATGTGGATACTTTTTATCATAAAGCAACTACGTTCAGTTTCTTGAATATCCTTATAGAGACATACTGTATATTTCTCTGTAAATGATCTTTTACAACACTGTATACCATATTTACTTTTCTGCCTCTTGAATTTTTTTTTGCCTCTTGAATTTTTGACTTAATATCTAGGCTTATGTTTCATTTTTGTACATAAAGCGCTGCCTCATTGTTTCTGATGTTTCCATAGTATTCCATCATATGAATCTATGTTAAAGTTAAGCATATAAGTTGTAAATTGAACATTTAAGTTTTTTCTAGTTCTGTTATGAAATTATACTCTAATGAATATTCTTAAACCACATTCACCATTTCATACATATATAAGTGTGTCTGTGGTTAAAATTGCGCTAACTGGATTGTTTTCAATGTGATTTTTTGATTTTGTTGGGTATCATTAATTGCTTTTAGTAGAAGTTATTTTAATTTACATTGCTGCTTACAATGAATGGTTATTTTCTCCATATCTTGTCAACATGGTTGCATCCATTTTTAAAAAGATTTTATTTATTTATTTGTTTGTTTGAGATAGAGAGCACAAGCTAGGGGACAGAGGGAAAGGGAGAAACAGGCTCCCCACTGAGCAGGGAGCCCAACATGGGGCTTGATCCCAGGACATTGGGATCATGACCTGAGCCAAAGGCTCAGAGTGTGATCCTAAGTTCCTAGGATAGAGTCCCACATCAGGTTCCCTGCAGGGAGCCTACTTCTCCCTCTGCCTATGTCTCTCCCTCTCTCTCATGAATAAATAAAATTTGGGGATGCCTGGGTAGCTCAGCAATTGATCGTCTGCTTTCAGCTCAGGGCGTGATCCCAGGTCCGGAGATCAAGTCCTGCATCAGACTCCCTGTGAGGAGCCTGCTTCTCCCTCTATGTCCGTCCCTGCCTCTTTCTTTCTTTCTCTCTCTCTCTCTCTGTATCTCTCATGAATAAATAAGTAAAACCTTTAAAAAAATCTAGCTTGCACCACCCGAGCTGCCCAGTAGTTGTTTCTTTATTCATTCAACAAATATTTATTTTGTGTTCACTATGCTTCTCATACTGGGAAGATAGTGCCTGAGAAGACAGATACCATCTATGCCCAAATGGAGTTTGTGTTCTAATGAGAACGAACAGTAAATAAGTAATGAAATAAGTAAACATGATAATTTTGAATTTTGAGAAATGCTGTGAAGGACATAATCAGGGTGGGGTAAGAGAAAGAGTGATTGGGGAGTTGTCAGGAATGGGTGTTCAAGAAAGGCTTTTTGCGGAGGTGGCATTTGGTCTAATATTTCTTCTAAAAGATGAGAATCAGCGGCCTAGGAATAGCTGGAATAAGAGAATTCCAGGTAGTGAGAATAGTATACTGGCTCAAGGGGTTCAAGGAGAAAAGGAAGGCTGGTATGGTTTATAGCTTAAGGAACAAGAGTGAGAATGGAATGAAATAAGAGCAGAGATTCAGGGGCTGTGTCTTTTACAGATCTCTTTGAAGTGCCATGGGAAACAATTGAAAAATTTTAAAGCAATATCATAGTACGGCCTGAGTTTATGTTTATTAACAGAGATTACTTTGGCTATTTTGTGGAGGATAGAGTTATAATTAGAGGCCCAAGTAGCTGCAGGGACGCCAATTAGGAAGCTGTTGGTGGAGTCTGGACAAGAGATACTGATAGAGATTTGTGTACATGTAGTGGTAGTGGAAATGGATGGAAGTGGATTGATTTGAGATATATTGCAAAAGTTGGACAGGACTTGATGAATGGCTTCATTAGAAGTGGGAGGCAAACCGTAAGAGACACTGAGCTCCAGGAAACAACTGAGGGTTACTGGAGGGAATGGGGGAGGGAGGAAGGGATAACTGGGTTATGGGCATTAAGGAGAGCACTTGATATAATGAGCCCTGGGTATTATATGCAACTGATGAATAGCTAAATTCTACCTCTGAAACTAATTTTAAAAAGTGGGAATGAAAAAAAAAAAAAAAAAAAAAAAGTGGGAATGAGAGAAAGAAAAGGACTTTTGAGTTTAAGAAGATATTTTTTGCAAGCTATATTTTTTTAAAGATTTTATTTATTTATTCATGAGAGATAGAGAGAGAGAGAGAGAAAGAAAGAAAGAGGCAGGGACGGACATAGTGGGAGAAGCAGGCTCCTCACAGGGAGTCTGATGTGGGACTTGATCTCCGGACCTGGGATCACGCCCTGAGCTGAAAGCAGACGATCAATTGCTGAGCTACCCAGGCATCCCCAAATTTTATTTATTCATGAGAGAGAGGGAGAGACATAGGCAGAGGGAGAAGCAGGCTCCCTGCAGGGAACCTGATGTGGGACTCTATCCTAGGAACTTAGGATCACACTCTGAGCCAAAGAAGGCAGATGCTCAACCACTGAGCCACTCAGATGTCCCTATATAATTCTTTTTTTATTTTTATTTTTATTTTTTTTTATTTTTTTATTTTTATAATTCTTTTTTTAAATAAGATTTTATTTATTTGAGAGAAAGCAAGTGAGAGAGAACACAAGTTGAGGGGAGGGGTAGGGGAAGAAGCAGACTCCCTACTGAGCAGGGAGCCTGACCCGGGACTCGATCCCAGGACTCCAGGATCATGACCTGAGCTGAAGGCAGACATTTAACCAACTGAGCACCCAGGCATCCAGTTTTGAGGTTTTTTGTAACTGAGCAACTGAGTTGATGGTGGTTCCATTTATTAATAATAGGAATACTGGTGAAAGAGCAAGAGAGGTTATTTTGGTTTGGGGGGAGGGCAAGTTGAGACTCAAATTCTGTTTTGATCTACCTAAGTTTGAAATGTCTGTAGACATACAAGTGGAAGTATAGGCAGTTTGAAGCTAGGCTTGGAGTTCAGGAGAAAAGTTGGAATTAGAGAAATAAATATGGAATTCATCAGCATGGAGTATATTTAATCAGTAAAAACACATGTTCTTTTAACTTTTTAACTTCTCAGAGATCAGGGCGTGTCTTGCAATTGATGTCAGGCAGGCAGCAATGAAAATATAGTTGTCGTTTACTGTTTTTGAGTATGTCCAGGCAGATTACCAGAATCAGACCTTGCAGGATGGTTGTTAGCAGGTTGGGGAAATAACTTGGAGGAAATATTGGAACACTCCTTTAGGCCCCAAAAAACAAATGCCTTGGAGGAAGAGGGGAGGGAAGCAGTATATCATACTTGTTACGGACTTTCCTTTGAAGCAGGAACCAAAAGTAGGTTATGTTTATGTAATTGGGACCCCAACACTAGTATCTTTTAGCTTTTTGAGGAACGTTGCATTGCCAACACTTTGGCACAGAAGATGATACTGTGTGAAAAAACATAGTTATCTATCTATAGCTCTTGAGTAGAAAAGTAATTCAGAAGAGTAGGACTCCAAATATAAAATTTTAGAAATACTTTTCACTACTTAATTTTGTTTATATTTACCATTTCATGTTTATAAAAATGATATATGATCAAAATCTGCCTACATCTAAAAATCATCATAAAAGAAAAATTCTAAGTGTTAAGAAGACATTGTGCTATACATAGTTTAATAGGCATAGTTTTTTCTTAGTAATATATTAAAAATGTTTGTTATAGAATTGATGACTTTTCATTGAAATACAGTGGGTGATAGTTAAAGATAGGAAAATATGTGGGATTGCCTAGGTCTGAGTTTTCATAATCAGTTTTTATAGAATCTCCTGTGTACACAGACTGCCTCACTAGACTTCCTCCTCATCCCTTAAAACTCAGTTCAGGTATCCTTTACCTCAGCAGATGCCTTCTCTAATATCTTCTATCTTCACTCCAGTGGCTGAATACAGATTTGAGGCCATAAATTAGCAAAATGGAACTCCCTTTATTCGCTGTAATCTCACCTTCCTTCTGTTTGTGCTATTAGGGAGAAATATGGAAGGTTATAGTGAGTGTTTACCTAAAAGGAATCCAAGAATGATAGTAGGAATAAAATGTAACAAATGAGTCAGTGAAGAGCCATCTTAATTTTCTGGTAATTTTTGCTAACCAAATATTTCTATCTCCTATCTCCCCACTTTTTTTTGTTGTTTTGTTTTTGTTTTTTAAGGAGTGGCCAGAAGAAAGGACAACAGTAAACATGAGATCTATTCGGGTAAATAAATTTATTTTCATCATGTTTCAGGAATTTACTATAGCTTTATTTTATCAAAAAATGTGTACTTTTACTTTTCTCCCAGTCTTAAGCCTGCTGCCTCCACAAAATCAAAGTGAAATGTTTGCCTCCTGAATTCATTCCGGTGACTTTTATGTGAATTTATTAGCATTTACCCTCTCCTTCCTCTCTAAGATAGAACTACTCATAATTTGATTCTTGCCATTATATCTGTGCATTGTCTCATTTTATAGTACAGTTGCATGTATTCAAAGTGTGACTGCCATGAGGCTAATTTAACAAAACCTAACATAGTTGTCTCATTATTATAGAAACTCTGCTGTGTACATATTTAATCTAGACAGTAATATGACAATGTCTGCTCCCATGTTATCTATTTTAGATATTAAATTTCTAGAACAAGGTAATGATGACCCATTTCCATTTCATAGGACGTGTTCAGTTGGATAGCTAAAACTTTTTGCCAATAAAGTAAAAGGAATGTTTAGCCTTTAAATTTCAGGTACTTTCTGGTTTGAATGTTACTTTAGGGCCTGAGTTCCAGTTAGGAACCTGGCCCCTCTGAGCTAACCCTTGGTATGTGCATTCAGGACATTGGGAATTTTTACTCGGGAAAGAAGAGAAGACAGAATAAGCACAGTAAATATTTCACAAGTAATCTTCCCTTTTTTGTGCCTGCAGGGAAAGAAATGGAACTGGTATTTGGACTATTTATTTTCAGAGGGGTTACAAGGCTTGAAACTTTTCATAAGAAGTAGTATTCATCATTCTTCTGTCCCCTGATCATCAGAGAGCATAAACCACCTCATCAACATGAAATGAATTTAGACTTAAATGAACCAATCATACTGGACTAAATTCTTTTCCTTGTTGCTAGAGAGGCCAAATGGCTCAACTTGAGTTTCCATAATCTTTTCATCAATAGACTGTCATCTTCAGGGAGTACTTGAACTGGCCTTCTATGCATGGCTCCAGAGAGCCTCAGTGTGGCTAACTATATTTTTCAGGATCTAGATTCTTTAGCCCACTAGTGAATAATGACTTCATCATCAAGCCCTGCCTTCTACCAAATTATACATCTGTTATGTGGTGGGATTTTTCACATTCTTGTGGACTGTAAATTGTGTTGATGGAAGAGATCAGGTAATATATAATATATAGTGGCAATTTAGCCACAGACATACTCATGTAAAATGCCCTGCCTCTGCAACCTCTGGTGATATTGCCATTTTCCTTATTGTGAACAACAGTGTCAGCCATCAAGTTAATTGTATATAACATGTTTAACTGTGAAAGCTAGCTCTAACTAATTGGTAGATTAGGAGCCTGGGCCTTCACTGGTAGCAATTTGAAGAGAGAAGGCAATGGAAAGGATTGTGGGATAATCTAAAATGTTCCTATTTATACTACTTTGGTTTCACAAAACTGTACTATATTGTGTATGTGTATTATGTATATGTTACATATCCCATTTGTAAGTGTTCAGGCTCAAATAAACTGAGACTTTATTTTCAGGGATAATTCTGAGACTTAAAAAAATTATAATAGCTAGAATATCTTGCTGAAAATTCAGCCTCACTGCTACTAAGTAACTCTTTGTCTTTTAATAAAATTCATATCATTTGAGAGAAATTAAGCTGAGTTTACTTTTGTTTGTAAGGGCATATTCTAGAGGGTTTTTTTCTTTTTTTTGTTTTTTTTCTTTAAAGCAAAACAAAACTATACTATTGGGTAGTGTTCAGATTAGAATCCCATTCATTATTTGATTCAATACATATTTACCTTGCTTACTATGTGGCAGATATTTTTTTGTGTTGGTTGTATAGCTGTGACCAATACAAAGTACTGCTTTTGTGGGATTTACTGTATCCCTTTGGAGAAGGCAGACAATAAAAATATAAGCGAAAATATAGTATGAGGTGCTATAAAGAAGAAGCAAAGAATACAGAATATATTTTTTTAATAATAAATTTATTTTTTATTGGTGTTCAATTTGCCAACATACAGAATAACACCCAGTGCTCATCCCGTCAAGTGCCCCCCTCAGTGCCCATTCACCCCCACCCCCGCCCTCCTCCCCTTCCACCACCCCTAGTTCGTTTCCCAGAGTTAGGAGTCTTCATGTTCTGTCTCCCTTTCTGATATTTCCTACCCATTTCTTCTCCCTTCCCTTCTATTCCCTTTAACTATTATTTATATTCCCCAAATGAATGGGACCATATAATGTTTGTCCTTCTCCGATTGACTTACTTCACTCAGCATAGTACCCTCCAGTTCCATCCATATTGAAGCAAATGGTGGGTGTTTGTCATTTCTAATGGCTGAGTAATATTCCATTGTATACATAGACCACATCTTCTTTATCCATTCATCTTTCGATGGACACCGAGGCTCCTTCCACAGTTTGGCTATTGTGGACATTGCTGCTATAAACATCGGGGTGCAGGTGTAGGGACAGACTATTGAGACGGTTGCTACTTTAAGGCCTGTTTGAGGAGGTGACCTATGCAGAAGCCCTAATGATATAAATGTATGGGCCATGTTAATATTTGGGGTAAGAGAATTCTGGGCAGAGGTAAAGGTAAGTTGTGAAAGGCTTAAAAACATTAATTGGGTTTAGCACATTTGAGGAATAGCAGAGAGGCCAGTAAGGTTACAACAGAGTAATTAAAGGGGAGGAGTGATGGGGCGCCTGGGTGGCTCAGTAGGTTAAGCATCTGCCTTTGGCTCAGGTCATGATCCTGAGTTCTGGGATCCAGCCCCACATAGGGCCCTCTGCTCAGCTCCCTGTTCCCAGCTCCCTTCTCCCTCTCCCCCTGCCTGCCACTCTGCCTACTTGTGCTCTCTCTCTCTCTCTCTCTCTCTCTGTCAAATAAATAAACAAATCTTTAAAAAAAATAAAAAAGGAGTGGTAAGAAATGAAATAGAGAAACCAGAGCATAGTTCATTAAGGCCCTTATAATGTGTTAGAGATAGACAATAAGAAGCCATTTGAGGGCAGCCCCAGTGGCTTAGCGGTTTAGCGCCGCCTTCAGCCTGGGGTGTGATCCTGGAGACCCGGGATCGAGTCCCTGAATGGAGCCTGCTTCTCCCTCTGCCTGTGTCTCTGCCTCTCTCTCTCTCTCTCTGTCTCTCATGAATAAATAAATAAAATCTTTAAAAAAGGAAGCCATTCAAACAATTGAGAGCTGAGTGATATACTTTGACTTACCTGTATGGAGCTGTAGTTTGAAAGTTAGACTGGAGAAGATTAAGGGTTAAAAGAGAGATCAGTTAAGTTATTAGAGTTCCAGGAAAGAGTCTTAGACTAGTGTGGTAGATGATGGGGAGGTGGTTAGATACTGGATTTAGGCTCTACTTTAAAGGTAGAGAAGATAGGATCTGCTGTTAGCTTGGATATGAAGAGAGGGAAAGAGAGAAGTAAAGGATGATTCCTAGATTTTTGACTGAGCAACTGGATAAGTTCTAGGATACAGAGATGAGGCATCCTGGAGGAGGAGCAGATTTGGAGGAATGTGGAATCAGAAGTTCTGTTTGGGCCATGTTAGGTTGGAGATGCTGAGTAGGCAGGTGGATATTTGGGTCTAGAGTTCAGGGTACAAGTTGGGACTGGCAAAATTAATTTAGACATCATTAGTGAATAGCCATGATAATTGTATGAGATCATTTAGTGCAGCTAGAAAAAAAGAAGATAAAGACAGCAAAAGACTGAGCCCTGTGGTGTAGGTGAACATTAAGAAGTAGAAGAAAAAAGGATGAACCAGTGGCTAGAAGTCAGGAGACTGGTTGGCATGCTGGAAGCCAAGTGAAAAAAGTGTTTCAAACAAGAGAGGGAGTACTTCTTGGTGTAGAATGTTGCCTATATACCCAGGTAAAAAAGTTTTAGCTGCTTTGAAGTAAATTTGACAGTGTCTCCAATAGATAACCTTTCTCATTTAGAGAGTTCTCTTTTGTTTTTAAGTTTGCAGTCCGAATAACTTTCTATATTGTTATTTAGAATATGATATTTCAGTCATTGAGATCATGTGGAACTTTCATTTGTGAGAAGGAATTTTATTATTTTCCATGAAATTTAATCCCAAAAAATATTCCAGTCATGGAAGAAGTTTCTAAACCTAAGTTTTTGTTATAGGAAAAAAACATGTTCCCCTTATGTTTGTCTTTTTGTTTAGTAATGATTCCCTAGGTATCGTTTTTTGTTCATATTCTTCTCTTGGTCATTTATTTATTCCTGAGAGACACACAGAGAGAGGCAGAGACATAGGCAGAGGGAGAAGCAGGCTCCCTGCGGGGAGCCTGATGTGGGACTTGATCCCAGGACCCCAGGATCATGACCTGAGTCAAAGGCTGACCTGAGTTCAACCACTGAGTCACCCGGGCCTCCCTTGATCCATTTTTTTAAAAAAACTCAGTTAAGATTAAATGTGCAAATAAGGCAAATCTAGTTATTTGGAAACCTTTTTGAAGGATGTTTATGGCAAACAAAAACAAGATTACTTAAGAATAGCTATTTTGCTTTAGTGCAAAAGTTGCCAACAAAAGAAAAATAGAAAATTTGGTTTATTATCCCAATTGTACAGAAAGAATACTTTCTTTACTATTATTTATGTAAAATTGTTGATGTTATAAATATTGGCTTAATAATGTTCAATACAAAGTTACTGTTAGGGATCCCTGGGTGGCGCAGTGGTTTAGCGCCTGCCTTTGGCCCAGGGCACGATCCTGGACACCCGGGATCAAATCCCACGTTGGGCTCCCGGTGCATGGAGCCGGCTTCTCCCTCTGCCTATGTCTCTGCCTCTCTCTCTCTCTCTCTATGTGACTATCATAAGTAAGTAAAAATTAAAAAAAAAAGTTACTGTTAGATTTCTAACATTTTATTTTTCTTTTTATCATAACTTCTTCCGCTTGGTCTTGAGAACAATCTAGAAAGGAAAGTAGATATGTCTGTGGTGTCTCACGTAAAATTTTTGTTTGCAGACATTTTCCGTTTACATTAGATACATTTTATATCACACAATGGCTTACTAGAAATAAAAATTATTTTCTAAAATTGTTATTATATTGGGATGCCTGAGTGACTTAGTTGAATATCTGACTCTTGATTTTGGCTCAGGTCATGATTTCAGGGGTATGAGATTGAGCCCTGCCTTGGGCTCCCCACTCTGCGGAGAGTCTGCTTCTCTCCTCCTCCCTCTCCCTTTGCTCTTTCCCTCTGTTTTCCCCTCTGCCCCTTCCCTTTTTCACAAGTACTCTCTCAAACAAATAAATATTTAAATAAAAATTGATACTTTAAAAATCTCTTTTCAATTGCTATAAATTTTTACTTCATTTATTTCTTTAATATAAAAAGACTGTATTTTTCTTGTGTAAAAATATTCTATTTTCAATAAAGATGGATGCTATGGGCTGAGTGTTTATTTCTCCCAAATTTAGGCATTGAAGCCCTAACCCCTAATGTGATAGTAATTGGAGGTGGGCCTTTTGGAGGTAATTAAGTCATGAAGGTGGAGCCCTCATCAATGGGATTAATACCTTTATAGGAAGAGACAAGGGAGATACCGATCTTTCTCTCTACCATGTGAGGAGAGAGCAATAACCAAGCCATGTACAAGCTAGAAAGAGGGCTCTCACCAGAACCTGTCCATGTTGGCACGCTTATCTTTTGGACTTCCAGCTCCAGAATTGTGAGAAATAAATTTGTTTTTTAAGATACTCAGTCTATGGTATTTTGTTATAGCAACCTGATCTAAGACAATGACCAGCAATGTTTGACAGAATATATTGTTGACCTGAATCATCAATGCTTTACTTTTATCATACTCAGAAAAGGATGTCTTCCCAAGGAGCATAATAAATACCTGTGAATTAAAGTCCACTTTTAAGTCATGTAGCAAGAAAGCAAATTTTTCAGCTTTCCAGAGCCAGAGGCTGGATGTTGAGGAGTCCTTTCATTGCTTTTATTTATTTATTTATTTATTTATTTATTTATTTATTTATTTATTTATTTATTTTTTCTTTCATTGCTTTTAGTTTTAGATCTATCATTAATGAATTGTGTGACCTTGGAAGTCACTTAAGTACTTTGCCTAATGATTCCCTCTTTGGTAAAATTCAGATTCTATGTCTATCTTTCAAAGGTCTGGTATACAAATGATAGAAATCTGTGAAATTTTATTGAAAATCCATAAAGGGGAAAAAGATATAAAAGTTTTTCCTACCTTTGAAGTATGTCTATTCAAAGTATAACAATAGAAATGCAATTGAAGCCTGTCCCAGAAGGTAGTAGGTTACTGAAGTAACACACATTTTTCTGTACTTCACCTTCTGTGTGAACAGAGGTTGCCTGAGCCTTTCTGGAAAAAGTGCTCAATATACGAATAAGCATTTATTTAAAAATTTGACATCCTGGTCATTTATGAGTATTTCAATCCTGGATACAATAACCCAGTTAATATTACTTGAAATTGAACATGGCTACCATTTTTATATGCTTTACTTTCCCCTTGTATCTATTTGTAGACAACATTCTGTTACCTGGGGTAATGAGAGAGAAGATAGTATATAATTTTTAAAATTGGGTATTACTTTTAGCTTCAAAAAATTAGAAATGGATCATTTTTATAATCAGCTTTGTAGATAAATTAAATTCACAAAATTGATCACCAGTTTCTACAGTCAGTTAAAAATGAAAATGGAGAGGTTTTCTGGACGGCAATGTGAAGACTTCAATGGAACTCCCCAGAGAAGTATTTGTCTAATTGGTCAAAATTAGCAAAGAGTAATCATTCAACATCTCTGGAGAATAATAAAAGGATTTACAACAAATTGAGAACCATAAAAAAATAAAAACCAAATTGAGAACCATTTATTCAAAATCTACAGAATTCAGTAATAGTAGTAGGAGGCTGTAACATCTGAAGTAGAGGCTATAAACCTATTCTCTCACCCAACTCTGTTTCAGAAGAGGGATTCTAGGACAGTTGGAAACCAACTGGCAGCTCCTGTCAGTACCAGATATTATTCTATAATACAGAGGTTCTGCCGGGGAGAGGTCAGAGAAAACCTCAAAGACCGGCAACACGCTGGCCCTGGCCTGAGGGGCCTGACTTTATTTGCATGGTGGAGCAACTTATGTCTCCAAGGAACTGTTCAAAATAAAAGTCAACTAACATTTATTGGGGGCCAAAAACATAATATGATACTAGTGGAGACAAGTCAGAAGTTTAACAGGGAGATCAAAAAGAGACAGCATTTATGTAAGGCCACACTCTTAGGAACCACTGGAGAGGAAACTCTATTAGTCGTTGGCTAAATGTAGAACAAATTTTTAAACTCCCTGTAATGTGAAAGCAGTCTCTATGCCATCCAGATCACGTGGCAAAAAAATGAAAACCTTTAACTGGCTCAGGGCTTAAGTACAACTCTGATCAATCAGTGACTGACTACTAAATTGTGATGAACCAGGGATGACCCTTAGGATGCCAAGTTTAAAGATAAAACCAAGAAAAATCCAAACAGAAAAAGTAAAGGCTGCCCACTGTGAAGGAACAAGGTTTCACAGAATTAGTCTAGCCAAGTTATGAAACAACAGCAATAAACCCAGGAGCAGGAACAATCAGTATCCAGAGCTGCTACAATATATTATCTGAACTGTTCGGTTTCAAGGAGCAAAGAAACGGGAACCCATACACAGGGAAAAAAGTAGGAATTTCCTTTGAGGGCATCAGATGTTGAACTTGGTTGACAAGGACTTCAAAGCAGGGTATTATAATTATGCCTAAGGAACTTCAACCATGTTTAAATAATTAAAGGAATATATGATGATAATGACATCAAAAAGAAAATATCAGTAAAGAATAGAATGCATACAGAGACACTCCAAATGAAAATGCTGGACTTGAAAAGAGTGAAGAAAAATGAAAAGAACCTTATAGAAAGTGGTACACCATTAAGCACACAAACACATTCATAATAGATATACCAGAGGAGAAAACAAAGGGACAGAATAAATATTAGAATAAATAATGGCTGATAATGATAATGGGCCGAATTTGATGAAAACAATCTATATATTCAAGAAGCACAAGGAAATACTAGCAAATCAAATCCGGCTGCATGAAATGGATTATACTCCATGACCCAACTGGGATCTATCTCAATCATGCAAGGTTGGTTTAACATCAATGTAATACACGATATCAAAATTGTTTTTTTAATAAATTTATTTTTTATTGGTGTTCAATTTACCAGCATACAGAATAACACCCAGTGCTCATCCGGTCAAGTGCCCCCCTCAGTGCCCATCACCCATTCACCCCCACCCCCCGCCCTCCTCCCCTTCCACCACCCCTAGTTCATTTCCCAGAGTCAGGAGTCTTTATGTTCTGTCTCCCTTTCAGATATTTCCCACACATTTCTTCTCCCTTCCCTTATATTCCCTTTCACTATTATT